>NW_026562519.1:2500-543193 GCF_027474105.1 Poeciliopsis prolifica
CCCTAACCCTAAACCCTAACCCTAACCCTAACCCTAACCCTAACCCTAACCCTAACCCTAACCCTAACCCTAACCCTAACCCTAACCCTAACCCTAACCCTAACCCTAACCCTAACCCTACCCTAACCCTAACCCTAACCCTAACCCTAACCCTAACCCTAACCCTAACCCTACCCTAACCCTAACCCTAACCCTAACCCTAACCCTAACCCTAACCCTAACCCTAACCCTAACCCTAACCCTAACCCTAACCCTTACCCTAACCCTAACCCTAACCCTAACCCTAACCCTAACCCTAACCCTACCCCTACCCTACCTCCACGTGAACCCATACTCAGGGCTTCGCCCTGAGTACAAACCCAGAACCCAGGCTCAGGGCTTCGCCCTGAGCAAAAAGAACCCTGATACAGCTCTATCTGACCTTCCTAGAAACACTCGAAATCCACAAAACACTCCACCCAGGACCACCTCCAACCACCTCAGGGAGGCCCGAAGCACACTCTGATGATGGTTCCTCGACTATCTCAAACAACAACACTTGGAGCAATTTCAGCCATTTTTCAACTTTCTCCCACCCACGTAAACGACCTCTCCCCGCACTCAGGGCTTCGCCCTGAGCACGGGGAACCCGCTCCCGGCTCGATCCGACCTTCCTAGCCGGAGATGAAAAATGAATGGGGGTCTATGGCAGCTATAGGAAGGGGAGGGGCTAGGGCCACCAAACTCACAGGGAACCTGGGGGGGCCCATGGGGAGTCTACACACCGAGTTTCAGCCAATGAACCCCTTCCGTTCGGGAGTTATTTTGAATGAACCGTTTTTGAAATGAATGGGTGTCTATGGCAGCTATGTCTTAGGAACCAGCCACCTCAGCCAAACTCACAGGGTCCGTGGGGGACCTCCTGGGGATCCTCTGTGCCAAGTTTGGTCCACCTGGGACCTTTACTTTTTGAGTTATTTTGAATGAACCACTTCGATTTTTGGTTTTCATCCCTATATCCTAACCCTAACCCTACCCTAACCCTAACCCACCCATTTTTCAACTTGCTCCCACCCAAGTACATGACCTCTCCCCGCACTCAGGGCTTCGCCCTGAGCACGGGGAACCCGCTCCCGGCTCGATCCGACCTTCCTAGCCGGAGATGAAAAATGAATGGGGGTCTATGGCAGCTATAGGAAGGGGAGGGGCTAGGGCCACCAAACTCACAGGGAACCTGGGGGGGCCCATGGGGAGTCTACACACCGAGTTTCAGCCAATGAACCCTTCCGTTCGGGAGTTATTTTGAATGAACCGTTTTTTGAAATGAATGGGTGTCTATGGCAGCTATGTCTTAGGAACCAGCCACCTCAGCCAAACTCACAGGGTCCGTGGGGGACCTCCTGGGGATCCTCTGTGCCAAGTTTGGTCCACCTGGGACCTTTACTTTTTGAGTTATTTTGAATGAACCACTTCGATTTTTGGTTTTCATCCCTATATCCTAACCCTAACCCTAACCCTACCCTAACCCTAACCCTAACCCTAACCCTAACCCTAACCCTAACCCTAACCCTAACCCTAACCCTAACCCTACCCCTACCCTACCTCCACGTGAACCCATACTCAGGGCTTCGCCCTGAGTACAAACCCAGAACCCAGGCTCAGGGCTTCGCCCTGAGCAAAAAGAACCCTGATACAGCTCTATCTGACCTTCCTAGAAACACTCGAAATCCACAAAACACTCCACCCAGGACCACCTCCAACCACCTCAGGGAGGCCCGAAGCACACTCTGATGATGGTTCCTCGACTATCTCAAACAACAACACTTGGAGCAATTTCAGCCATTTTTCAACTTTCTCCCACCCACGTAAACGACCTCTCCCCGCACTCAGGGCTTCGCCCTGAGCACGGGGAACCCGCTCCCGGCTCGATCCGACCTTCCTAGCCGGAGATGAAAAATGAATGGGGGTCTATGGCAGCTATAGGAAGGGGAGGGGCTAGGGCCACCAAACTCACAGGGAACCTGGGGGGGCCCATGGGGAGTCTACACACCGAGTTTCAGCCAATGAACCCCTTCCGTTCGGGAGTTATTTTGAATGAACCGTTTTTTGAAATGAATGGGTGTCTATGGCAGCTATGTCTTAGGAACCAGCCACCTCAGCCAAACTCACAGGGTCCGGGGGACCTCCTGGGGATCCTCTGTGCCAAGTTTGGTCCACCTGGGACCTTTACTTTTTGAGTTATTTTGAATGAACCACTTCGATTTTTGGTTTTCATCCCTATATCCTAACCCTAACCCTACCCTAACCCTAACCCACCCATTTTTCAACTTGCTCCCACCCAAGTACATGACCTCTCCCCGCACTCAGGGCTTCGCCCTGAGCACGGGGAACCCGCTCCCGGCTCGATCCGACCTTCCTAGCCGGAGATGAAAAATGAATGGGGGTCTATGGCAGCTATAGGAAGGGGAGGGGCTAGGGCCACCAAACTCACAGGGAACCTGGGGGGCCCATGGGGAGTCTACACACCGAGTTTCAGCCAATGAACCCCTTCCGTTCGGGAGTTATTTTGAATGAACCGTTTTTTGAAATGAATGGGTGTCTATGGCAGCTATGTCTTAGGAACCAGCCACCTCAGCCAAACTCACAGGGTCCGTGGGGGACCTCCTGGGGATCCTCTGTGCCAAGTTTGGTCCACCTGGGACCTTTACTTTTTGAGTTATTTTGAATGAACCACTTCGATTTTTGGTTTTCATCCCTATATCCTAACCCTAACCCTAACCCTAACCCTACCCTACCCTAACCCTAACCCTAACCCTAACCCTAACCCTAACCCTAACCCTAACCCTATTGAGCGTGAGCACTTGAGATTTTTGGCTATCATCCTATATCCTAACCCTACCCTAACCCTAACCCTAACCCTAACCCTAACCCTAACCCTAACCCTAACCCTAACCCTAACCCTTCGCCCTGAGCACGGGGGACGTGGTCCCGGGTCGCTACGACCTTCCTAGCCCGAGATATGACACTTTGAAAATCCACGCTCGGCCTACCTACCATGGTCTCGGGGTCAAATTTTGACCGATTTTCACACATCACCCCAGCCACGCATATGACACATCCCCGCGCTCAGGGCTTCGCCCTGAGCACGGGAACCCCTCTCACGCCTCTCTACCACCCTCCCAACAACACACCATATCTCCAAAACACTCCACCCAGGACCACCTCCAGACGCCTCAGCGAGCCCCGAAACGCACTCTAGTGAGGTTCCCCCAACGACCCCCAACGTAAACACTTAGAGCAATTTCACCCATTTTTCAACTTGCTCCCACCCAAGTACATGACCTCTCCCCGCACTCAGGGCTTCGCCCTGAGCACGGCGGACGTGGTCCCGTGTCGCTACGACCTTCCTAGCCAGAGCCGAAAATGAATGGGGGTCTATGGCAGCTATAGGAAGGGGAGGGGCTAGGGCCACCAAACTCACAGGGAACCTGGGGGGGCCCATGGGGAGTCTACACACCGAGTTTGGTGACTTGACACCTTATACTTTTTGAGTTATGGAGCTTGATCACTTTTTTTTTTCAATGGGTGTCTATGGCAGCTATGTCTTAGGAACCAGCCACCTCCACCAAATTCACAGGGTACGTAGGGGACCTCCTGGGGATCCTCTGTGCCAAGTTTGGTCCACCTGACACCTTTACTTTTTGAGTTATTGAGCTTGATCACTTCGATTTTTTGGTTTTCATCCCTATATCCTAACCCTAACCCTAACCCTAACCCTAACCCTAACCCTAACCCTAACCCTAACCCTAACCCTAACCCTTACCCTAACCCCTAACCCTAACCCTACCCTACCCTAACCCTAACCCTACCCTACCCTAACCCTTACCCTAACCCTAACCCTAACCCTAACCCTAACCCTAACCCTAACCCTAACCCTAACCCTACCCTAACCCTAACCCTAACCCTAACCCTAACCCTAACCCTAACCCTAACCCTAACCCTAACCCTAACCCCACCCACCTAACCCTAACCCTATCTCCAAAACACTCCACCCAGGACCACCTCCAGACGCCTCAGCGAGCCCCGAAACGCACTCTAGTGAGGTTCCCCCAACAACCCCCAACGTAAACACTTAGAGCAATTTCACCCATTTTTCAACTTGCTCCCACCCAAGTACATGACCTCTCCCCGCACTCAGGGCTTCGCCCTGAGCACGGGGGACGTGGTCCCGGGTCGCTACGACCTTCCTAGCCCGAGATATGACACTTTGAAAATCCACGCTCGGCCTACCTACCATGGTCTCGGGGTCAAATTTTGACCGATTTTCACACATCACCCCAGCCACGCATATGACACATCCCCGCGCTCAGGGCTTCGCCCTGAGCACGGGAACCCCTCTCACGCCTCTCTACCACCCTCCCAACAACACACCATATCTCCAAAACACTCCACCCAGGACCACCTCCAGACGCCTCAGCGAGCCCCGAAACGCACTCTAGTGAGGTTCCCCCAACGACCCCCAACGTAAACACTTAGAGCAATTTCACCCATTTTTCAACTTGCTCCCACCCAAGTACATGACCTCTCCCCGCACTCAGGGCTTCGCCCTGAGCACGGCGGACGTGGTCCCGTGTCGCTACGACCTTCCTAGCCAGAGCCGAAAATGAATGGGGGTCTATGGCAGCTATAGGAAGGGGAGGGGCTAGGGCCACCAAACTCACAGGGAACCTGGGGGGGCCCATGGGGAGTCTACACACCGAGTTTGGTGACTTGACACCTTATACTTTTTGAGTTATGGAGCTTGATCACTTTTTTTTTTCAATGGGTGTCTATGGCAGCTATGTCTTAGGAACCAGCCACCTCCACCAAATTCACAGGGTACGTAGGGGACCTCCTGGGGATCCTCTGTGCCAAGTTTGGTCCACCTGACACCTTTACTTTTTGAGTTATTGAGCTTGATCACTTCGATTTTTTGGTTTTCATCCCTATATCCTAACCCTAACCCTAACCCTATTGAGCGTGAGCACTTGAGATTTTTGGCTATCATCCTATATCCTAACCCTACCCTAACCCTAACCCTAACCCTAACCCTAACCCTAACCCTAACCCTAACCCTAACCCTAACCCTTCGCCCTGAGCACGGGGGACGTGGTCCCGGGTCGCTACGACCTTCCTAGCCCGAGATATGACACTTTGAAAATCCACGCTCGGCCTACCTACCATGGTCTCGGGGTCAAATTTTGACCGATTTTCACACATCACCCCAGCCACGCATATGACACATCCCCGCGCTCAGGGCTTCGCCCTGAGCACGGGAACCCCTCTCACGCCTCTCTACCACCCTCCCAACAACACACCATATCTCCAAAACACTCCACCCAGGACCACCTCCAGACGCCTCAGCGAGCCCCGAAACGCACTCTAGTGAGGTTCCCCCAACGACCCCCAACGTAAACACTTAGAGCAATTTCACCCATTTTTCAACTTGCTCCCACCCAAGTACATGACCTCTCCCCGCACTCAGGGCTTCGCCCTGAGCACGGCGGACGTGGTCCCGTGTCGCTACGACCTTCCTAGCCAGAGCCGAAAATGAATGGGGGTCTATGGCAGCTATAGGAAGGGGAGGGGCTAGGGCCACCAAACTCACAGGGAACCTGGGGGGGCCCATGGGGAGTCTACACACCGAGTTTGGTGACTTGACACCTTATACTTTTTGAGTTATGGAGCTTGATCACTTTTTTTTTTCAATGGGTGTCTATGGCAGCTATGTCTTAGGAACCAGCCACCTCCACCAAATTCACAGGGTACGTAGGGGACCTCCTGGGGATCCTCTGTGCCAAGTTTGGTCCACCTGACACCTTTACTTTTTGAGTTATTGAGCTTGATCACTTCGATTTTTTGGTTTTCATCCCTATATCCTAACCCTTACCCTAACCCTAACCCTAACCCTAACCCTAACCCTAACCCTACCCTAACCCTAACCCTAACCCTAACCCTAACCCTAACCCTAACCCTAACCCTAACCCTAACCCTAACCCTAACCCTAACCCCACCCACCTAACCCTAACCCTATCTCCAAAACACTCCACCCAGGACCACCTCCAGACGCCTCAGCGAGCCCCGAAACGCACTCTAGTGAGGTTCCCCCAACAACCCCCAACGTAAACACTTAGAGCAATTTCACCCATTTTTCAACTTGCTCCCACCCAAGTACATGACCTCTCCCCGCACTCAGGGCTTCGCCCTGAGCACGGGGGACGTGGTCCCGGGTCGCTACGACCTTCCTAGCCCGAGATATGACACTTTGAAAATCCACGCTCGGCCTACCTACCATGGTCTCGGGGTCAAATTTTGACCGATTTTCACACATCACCCCAGCCACGCATATGACACATCCCCGCGCTCAGGGCTTCGCCCTGAGCACGGGAACCCCTCTCACGCCTCTCTACCACCCTCCCAACAACACACCATATCTCCAAAACACTCCACCCAGGACCACCTCCAGACGCCTCAGCGAGCCCCGAAACGCACTCTAGTGAGGTTCCCCCAACAACCCCCAACGTAAACACTTAGAGCAATTTCACCCATTTTTCAACTTGCTCCCACCCAAGTACATGACCTCTCCCCGCACTCAGGGCTTCGCCCTGAGCACGGGGAACCCGCTCCCGGCTCGATCCGACCTTCCTAGCCGGAGATGAAAAATGAATGGGGGTCTATGGCAGCTATAGGAAGGGGAGGGGCTAGGGCCACCAAACTCACAGGGAACCTGGGGGGGCCCATGGGGAGTCTACACACCGAGTTTGGTCCCCTGAGCACTTATGGTTTTTGAGTTATTGAGCGTGAGCACTTTTTTGAAATGAATGGGTGTCTATGGCAGCTATGTCTTAGGAACCAGCCACTTCCACCAAATTCACAGGGTACCTGGGGGACCTCCTGGGGATCCTCTGTGCCAAGTTTGGTCCACCTGGGACTTTTACTTTTTGAGTTATTGAGCGTGAGCACTTGAGATTTTTGGCTATCATCCTATATCCTAACCCTAACCCTAAAGACCAAACCCTAAAGACCAAACCCTAAAGACCAAACCCTAAAGACCAAACCCTAAAGACCAAACCCTAAAGACCAAACCCTAAAGACCAAACCCTAAAGACCAAACCCTAAAGACCAAACCCTAAAGACCAAACCCTAAAGACCAAACCCTAAAGACCAAACCCTAAAGACCAAACCCTAAAGACCAAACCCTAAAGACCAAACCCTAAAGACCAAACCCTAAAGACCAAACCCTAAAGACCAAACCCTAAAGACCAAACCCTAAAGACCAAACCCTAAAGACCAAACCCTAAAGACCAAACCCTAAAGACCAAACCCTAAAGACCAAACCCTAAAGACCAAACCCTAAAGACCAAACCCTAAAGACCAAACCCTAAAGACCAAACCCTAAAGACCAAACCCTAAAGACCAAACCCTAAAGACCAAACCCTAAAGACCAAACCCTAAAGACCAAACCCTAAAGACCAAACCCTAAAGACCAAACCCTAAAGACCAAACCCTAAAGACCAAACCCTAAAGACCAAACCCTAAAGACCAAACCCTAAAGACCAAACCCTAAAGACCAAACCCTAAAGACCAAACCCTAAAGACCAAACCCTAAAGACCAAACCCTAAAGACCAAACCCTAAAGACCAAACCCTAAAGACCAAACCCTAAAGACCAAACCCTAAAGACCAAACCCTAAAGACCAAACCCTAAAGACCAAACCCTAAAGACCAAACCCTAAAGACCAAACCCTAAAGACCAAACCCTAAAGACCAAACCCTAAAGACCAAACCCTAAAGACCAAACCCTAAAGACCAAACCCTAAAGACCAAACCCTAAAGACCAAACCCTAAAGACCAAACCCTAAAGACCAAACCCTAAAGACCAAACCCTAAAGACCAAACCCTAAAGACCAAACCCTAAAGACCAAACCCTAAAGACCAAACCCTAAAGACCAAACCCTAAAGACCAAACCCTAAAGACCAAACCCTAAAGACCAAACCCTAAAGACCAAACCCTAAAGACCAAACCCTAAAGACCAAACCCTAAAGACCAAACCCTAAAGACCAAACCCTAAAGACCAAACCCTAAAGACCAAACCCTAAAGACCAAACCCTAAAGACCAAACCCTAAAGACCAAACCCTAAAGACCAAACCCTAAAGACCAAACCCTAAAGACCAAACCCTAAAGACCAAACCCTAAAGACCAAACCCTAAAGACCAAACCCTAAAGACCAAACCCTAAAGACCAAACCCTAAAGACCAAACCCTAAAGACCAAACCCTAAAGACCAAACCCTAAAGACCAAACCCTAAAGACCAAACCCTAAAGACCAAACCCTAAAGACCAAACCCTAAAGACCAAACCCTAAAGACCAAACCCTAAAGACCAAACCCTAAAGACCAAACCCTAAAGACCAAACCCTAAAGACCAAACCCTAAAGACCAAACCCTAAAGACCAAACCCTAAAGACCAAACCCTAAAGACCAAACCCTAAAGACCAAACCCTAAAGACCAAACCCTAAAGACCAAACCCTAAAGACCAAACCCTAAAGAAAGGTTTTCCCAGGCCCACCTATTCCTTAAAATTGATTAAGTTGAATGTATAAATTGATTTAGAAAAAAATTTCTAAATCAATTTATACATTCCACATTTAATATACAAGCCATAATTTACATTTCTGTAGAGATTATTATTATAAATCTCTACCCACTTGTGTTTAAAACCTTTAGCTAAGTTTTTAGCCATTTCATTTAGAAGTGCATAGAAATTGAACTTAACTTCCTATGAACAGGGATCCAGATTTGGCATGTACTCCACAATGCAAAATTCTACATGTAATTTTATTGTCCTGCAAGGTTACATGGTAACCTTGCAACCCTAAGGTAAGAGAAGCACTTGATCTGAAATACTTTCTCGTGGGGAAAAAAATTCAGTAAGTCATATTTTTTCAGATTGGTGCATAAGTTACATATTTTTAAAGTTTAACCATTCATTTACAATCTTCCTTAAAATAATTTACCAATTTGTGGAAATAAAGACTAAGATTTACAGTTAACACTGGGAATTCTTTTTGTAATAAATGTTACAATATAAATTGCTGCTGTTGTAAATGGTTACTTTCTGTCACTGACCTTTCAAACTGACCTCTCTATTTAAAATTGAACTTTAAATTTAAATATTGGGACTGTACTATAAAGTCTATAAATACTTTTACTAGGTTTTTCCAGAGCACTAGTCTTTAAAGAGATGGAGCTACTGGTGTTAAATAGTGGCCAAAAAATAGAAATTGAAGGCGCCAGTTAAAGATTTAGGATTAGCCAATAGTTGACAAAATGTACCACAAGGATCTTTGTGGCACATGAAGAGCATCATGCTCTTTTTACATGGAAGCAGCAAAAAATGTGTTTGCTGAGCTTAATAACTGACTTTTCAGAGTGAAAATTGGACCCTGACATTTTACTACAACAGAAAAAGTGTCCATTGAAGGCCAGATGCCAATATGTAAAAGGTGGAAAACTTCAACAATCCAATACAGAGTTAAAGGGCATCACCAAAAATTAGGGTGCATTTTTATTTGCAAGGTGCTCTTCTAACAGGAAGATTACACTTGTTACAAGGCTGTTTACACATAACTATAAGCATGATCCCATAAGTGGAAAGTTATGGGAAACCAAACCATCCAAAACATTTTAAGTAGCTTTGGAGTGAATAAAATTAAATGTCATAATATATTCAGAGAATTAAATTAACTGTTTAGGACAGCAGCAATGAAATTGGCTTCGAGAAATGTTACCCTTTAGGGAGATGCGTTTTACCTTACATGTTAGCAGTACTTTGAATAGGCCACATTGCTGAAAGAGTTACAGCGATACCATGTATCGTTTTGTTTTGGAGCTCAGAAATAATCCTAATCAGAACAGACACTAAAGAGTTTTGGATTTATTTAATCAATTGTGCAACTGTTATAAATGCTGCTTAAAATAATTTCCCCAATATGTGGAAATAAGGATTTTAAGAATTCTTTTTGTACAAAAATGTTAGGGTGTTATAAATTGCCACTGTTCTAAAGTTAATTTCAATCTCTTCATAAGTTTAACATTAAATGAAAATTTAAGATTTTACATTTAAATTAAATTGTATATTGCGATGTTAGTTTTCCATTTACTATAATAGTTTATTTAATAATAAAATGTTCAGTTTACTCTAAGATTTTTACTATATTTTTCCAGAGCACTACTCTTTAAAGAGATGGAGCTACTGGGGTTAAATAGTGGCCAAAAAATTTATTTGAAGGTCCCAGTTAGAGATTTAGGGTTAGAAAATCATTGGCAGAATGTACCACAAAGATCTGTGTGAGACATGAAGAGCATCATGCTCTTTTTACATGGAAGCACCCAAAAATGCGTTGGCTGAGCTTGAGAACTGACTTTTCAGAGTGAAAATTGGACCCTTACGGCAACAGAAAGGGTCAATTGAAGGCCAGATGCCCATATGGAAAAGGTGGAAAACTTCAACAATCCAATGCAGAGTTGAAGCACATCACTAAAAAATTAGGGTGCTTTTTTATTTGCAAGGTGCTCTTCTAACAGGCAGATTGCAATTGTTACAAGGCTCTTTACACATAACTATGAGCGTACTACCATAAGTGGAAAATTATGTAAAGTAGCTTTGGAATCAATTAAACGAAATGTCATAATATATTCAGAGATTGAAATTAGCTGTTTAGAAGAGCAGCAATGAAATTGGCTTAGAGGAATTTTTAACATTTAGGGGAGGGGTGGGCACTCCTGGTCCTCGAGGGCCAGTCTCCTGCAACTTTTAGATGCATCTCTACTTCAACACACCTGAGTCAAATAATGAGGTCATTGGCAGGACTCTGGAGAACTTGACTGCATTTAGGAGGTGATTCAGCTGTTGGATTCAGGTGTGTTGGACCAGGGAGACAACCAAGAGTTGCAGGAAACCGGCCCTTGAGGACCAGGAGTGCCCACCCCTGACTTAGGGAGATAGATATTTGAATGGGCCACATTGCTGAAACAGTTACAGCTATACTGTGTATCATTTTGTTTTGGAACTCAGAAATAGTCCTAATCTTAATAGACACTAAAGAGTTTTGGATTTCAATCAATTGTGAAACTGCTGTCTTTGACATTTAAAATGAATTTCCTGATATGTTAATTTTTCTCAACTACATCATGTCTAAAGAATTTTATTTAAGCTGATTGGGAACTAACCCTGCAATAATATTACATGAAATTTTATAGCTCAGGTCATATGAAGTTAAAGCTATTGACCCTAACTTTAAGCTGAAGATTTTCTAAAATTAAAATTCTTTCCTTCTGCATTTCTAAGCTGTAGGACTGAATAGAGAATACCAGCTGGAGTGCATGTTGCTGTGTGTGAGGCTATTCCTCTAGAAGACTGGACTGCATTTAAGACTCCCGAGTCCTGGAGTCACCTTTCCCACGTGCTGTTCCTATAGGCGGAACCTGGGAAGGCTGATACGTACCGCGCCCCTGGTTTTAAAAACACACTGTCCGTTAACACCGCAAGGTGGAACCAGCATGCCCAGGAAGCAGAAGAGTTCTCCGTTGATTCTCTACTGGTCTGTGTTGAAGCCTGGCAACCTGCAAGTTTACTGACTCACCTTAGCTTCCCAGTGCAGAGTGAACTGCACACCAGTAGATCTCCAGCAGGTTGTTGCAGTTGTGTTCCCCAGAAGGATGAGCAAAAGCAGCAATAGCAAGGTGTTGCTATCCAATCATCCTCCCAGGGAAGAAAAACCTGGACCAGCTGCAGCTAGCTGCTGCCTTCAAGGTCTCCAAACACCTGCTGGGATTCAAACCATCAGCCCTGCAAAGAAAGCAAAGAGTAATTCTAGTGCCATCATACACCGCAAGACCTCTAGAATGCTCTGTATATGTGGTCCAAGATGAATACTTGACCACATTTACAAAGGAAGGAGACTTACCCAAACTTGCCAGCAGGGGAGTCTATTGTGACCAAGATTGCAGCAGGCAAACAGTTCAGCGATGCACACCCCATTATGAGTCATGGTCCTAATTTTATACATGTTTCCAAGTCATTATAAGCCATCTAGTTTGAGATGAAAGCTCATTCCTATCATAATTTATAGGGTTTGTTAGTGCAGTAAAAACAGAGAAAATCGAAGTTAAAATATGAAGCACCACCAAACAATGCATTCTGGGAAATCCAGACAGACATTTTCAAGTAAATTTATGATGTTCAGAACGTCGTTAAAACACATTTCTGGCACATAGCAGAAGCTCAGAGATGAGGTTTGAAGCTCAGCTGTGATTTTGGTCTCAAAAACAGAGTTTGAATAGAAATAAAATAAAATAAAACATGGTTAAGAGTAGATGCTTAAAACCAAAGTTCGTCTTCAGAGCAGCGAGTCCTTCATCCAACAAAAGCTTAGAGATGGCATTTTAAAAGTGTGATTTATTAACAAAACAAAGCTCAAAATAAATCAAATTGGGATCAAATCTGGTGAAGTTAAAGTAAAAGGCCACTGTGGTTTGGGCCACATCACAGTTTGATAGGACGTTCCCAGCTATACTGACTAGGTAGAAAATTAATGAGAGTCTTTGGAGTAGGCTCGGACCGCCAAACGTGGTAGGCATCTGCAGAGGGTTGGAGGGAGCAGACAAGCCAAGTTTTGTAAAAACAACTTATAATTTTGGAGTTGTTCATTCTTGAAATAAATGGAGGTCAATGGCAGCCATTGTCAAGGGAATGAGCAAAACTGGGAGGGTATGTGAGGGACTTTCTACATATTCTCCTTACCAAGATTGTCTCTCTACCTCTTTTAGTTTAGTTTATTTGCTGAAATGTGAAAGTGGCTTTCGTCCTATGTCCCCAACCCTCCACTAGATGGCAGTATAGGACTGTCATTTTAAATGGGGCTCTCCAAACAAGCCAAGTTTCAACCCAGATCAAAATCTAATCAAATGAAACAGACCAACAAATATTTAGAATTAAAAAAACATTTATTTTATAATAAATTACAAATGTTATTATACTAGAACACTGTGCATGACATTCATAAAAAAAGATATCAGTGTCCAATCATGTTGAACAATATGCAAGGGAAGTACAATAAGGATCTATTATTTAATGCCTTATTGTTACAGATGTAATACCTGTGGAGAAAGAAATTACACTTGTAAATCAATGATCAAGAAAGAAATACCTGTTTATGAAAACTGCATTATTTTGAGGACATTTTTTAACATTATAATTGCAAAACAAAATAAAATTATGTCCTGCTCATTTAGAAAAACAAAGTTTGCGTCATGAAGCGGGGCGAAGATGGTGATGATAAAGCGTTGGTTCAGACTTAACGATGAAAAAAGGATAAAAATCCAGGCAGCACAGAGGAGAAAAAGCTATGAGCTCATTTCTGGTAGCAAGTGGTGAACAGTAATCAGCCGACAGCGACACGAGAAAACGAGAGAGTTTAGACTGAACAGAGAACTAGAAACACAGGTGGGTATAAATACACAGGAGGAAATGAAGGGAACTGGAAAGAGTCGGGATCAATCAAGGATAGACAAGAAAACACGAAAACTCAACTGACAGAATCCGAAATAAACACAGAAAAACTCAAATCTTTACAGATTGGTGTAAAGTTTCAGACTGAAAACAAATTGTTTTAGCTCATTCCTTTTAAATTTATTATTTAAAGGGAAATGTCTAAAAAGATGAGGCTACATTTTTTATAAGACTACATAATGACTGTGTTTTTAAATCTATTTTTATTTTTCCACATGAAATTAAATAGCATCTTGTGAGAACTTTTTGTTTCCATCCAGAGATAAAGCAGCATAAGACATGAAATCTTATGCTCTGCATGGTGAACACAATTTGAGCCTTAAATCTCTGCTGCCACTAAAGTTCAGATAACATCTGGAATCTGTTTCTCATGATCATTCCTAAGGAACCAATAGATTATTTTATAGGTATGCTACAAGTAGCGGAAATGTAACAATATTTAAGAGCAAATGGTTCACATTTTTTATATTAGGAAAAGTCCAGATGCAGCAGAGAAAGGGTTAATCTCGTCAATCGAAGGTATCTCAGAAGAGTTTTTTTTTAGAAATAATTATCAGGCTGATGATAATTTTTCATCCCGCTACTGCAATTTGCTGAGTTCAATTTATAGTCTGTGAGTAACTGAGTGCAGATGAGGCGATATGAGACGTCGCTGCCCGACTCCTCCTTTGAGAACAAAAGCAGGTGAAGGACCAGCATTTAGTCTAATTTCTATTAGTGACATTGTTCTGATAGCACTGCTAGAGTAAGAACCAAAACCAGGTGAACACAAATATGAAATTATGTTCAGTGGTGTCAAAAGCCTTACAAAAGTCCAGAAAAAGGATAAAAATGTCATCAGTGCATAAATTTGAATAATCAATTAAATCAAGTACAGTCTGATTGTGAGGGGAGAATTGGGTACAGGCCGGCGCACGGAGGGCGACTGGGGCCACGCCGCCACTCCGCACCAAGCCGGAGGTTCCGAGTTTGGGGCCGTCGCCTTGGGGTCACCGTGCATTTTTACCCATTTTTATAGAAGTTGAATTTGACCGTTCGGACGAAAAACGCTCTTTATTTGTATTAAATGAATCCAGCCATAGCTCTAGATCTCTGGGTCACAGAGAACCAGGACTGGAGCCTCTGTTAGAACCAGGACCTCCAGCCAAACCAAATCAACCCAGGCACAGCTCCAGAGCCCTGGGATGAGAGGAACCAGGAAATGTGTTATAAATCAACCCAGGAACAGCTCCAGAGCCCTGGCTTACAGAGAACCAGGACTGGAGCCTCTCTTAGAACCAGGACCTCCAGCTGAACCTGCAGAACCCGGAGCTCAAAGCCCGCGGGAGGGGCCGGGCCCTCGACCGAGGGGGCAGAGCCCCCTTTGCGTGACGTTCGTTCCGGGCCCTAACCTATCTTTTGTCTTGGACTTGTTTTTATGTAGGCCAGGGGTCAAGAGGTCGCAGGGAGCTATGCTGAGCTGTTTGAGACCTACTAGGTTAATAGGAAAAATATTTTTCTATATAGTTTAATCCTTGATAATACAATTTTTGTAACAAAACGGAAGAAGAGTTTTAACATAAGCAGAAACAAATGGCTGCCAACTGCATCACACAAAACATTGTGGTTGTAGTTTCATTTTTCATTTATTTTTTTAGTTTTAATTTAAGTTTAAGGATTTTCTTTCTTATTTCATATTTGTTATTATATTATTGCCAATTTTACTAATACCCTAACCCTACCCTATATTTATTAAAATGTGGATGTTTTTACTAGTAACAGAGTATTTGATTTCCGGTAGGCTTGCAGCGTAGTTTAAAGGTCCCCTGCTAACCTTGGCACCTGATTTGTATATGTGACCCGACCGAGGGGCGGGGTTCCTTTTATTTATAGAACGCACCAGAACACTGATTAATATATAATAGTTTATTAAACAATTTCTTTAAAACACTTCTCTTTTTAAAAAAACATTTCAGGCGTATTACTTGGTCCCTGGAAGGGGAA
Source organism: Poeciliopsis prolifica (assembly GCF_027474105.1). NCBI lineage: Eukaryota > Metazoa > Chordata > Actinopteri > Cyprinodontiformes > Poeciliidae > Poeciliopsis > Poeciliopsis prolifica. The sequence continues at coordinate 18,075 of NW_026562519.1, forward strand.
GGGATTCTGTGAAATAAAGACAAGTTAAATCATTCCAAAAGAAATAAATGAACAAACAAAACATGCCATGCAAAAAAAAAAGAAAAACAAAGGAATAATAAATCCAATAACAAATAAGCACGGACTGCAAACAAATAAAACACTTCAAGCAATGGAATAATTGCTGATGTCCGATTTCAGAAGCCGCTCACAACAGGAGCGTAGACATGACGCAGAGGAGCACTTCGTACACCTGATGAAGGACGAATTATATCCAAAACATTGTGTTTGTCAGTGCTTTTCATACAAGTGTCGTGCCTATAATTAAAAGTTCTTTTTAGAACTAATTATTGGTTTGGTTCATTTTACTTTTCTTGTGTCACGGAAGTGATCGTTTTCAGTTTTTTACATTTTTCGTCCGCACATGGACATAGTTTTTTGTTTGTACATATTGTAAATAGTTCAAAAGTATCAGCTTCTTAGTTTTTATTGCACTTCCGCGCCGGGCCATAACATGCCCGTTTTCTTTGACGAAGACCTGGAGGACCCGGGGTGGACTCGTGTGGTAAGAAGGCCTCGGGCCTGCCAGTGACAACCCTGCCCCCCACCATTTTGGTTGCCCCGAGTGCGACGGGGAGTACATGGAGCGGAGTCCGCGTCGGCGCCGGACCACTTACGTCGACGTGGTCCGCGGGGACTGGAGCCGCCGTCCCAACCGTCTTGCCGAGACTTCACCGAGAAGTCTTTCGGCCAGACAATGGAGGTGGGTGCAGACGGACACTGAGCTGCGGCTAAGTCCGCCCAGGCAGCGCCGCAATGGACCGCCGTGAGGATTTTGTGCTGCGCCGGCCATGGTCCCGTGACAGAGGCCCACCTTGTCCGCGGAAAGAGCCAACTCCGCACAACCAAAGAGCTGTCCGCGGGCAGCCAAGGCCCGGCTTTCGAGCCGGACCGCGCTGGATGCCGCCGCCCCGCTTCCGAGCAAGGGCTCGCTGGAAGGAGCCGCTGATCGGTCCACTGGTGCACCGCTATGCACCTGTGCCGCGCTGGGACTCCGGGCCACGGCAACAACCGGGCCCACGCCGTCGGGGTCGACAGCGGCAGGGGTTGGGGCAGCACCAACCATCGGGCCAGGGGGGACTGACTGCACAAATGAGGCGGACCCGAAGCTGGTCTACGACCTGCGCAACGTCCTGTGCCGGGCCGAGTGGAGGTTGGAGCGCTTCCTAACCAGGGGGAGGCGGACCATCGTGGTTCCACCCGGGAGCAGGACCGGCCCAACGACCCGGACTTTGCTAGGAAGGTACGATTGTTGCATCGTATTATCAAGGTGACCCATCATCTGACTAATGTTGCTGGAGACGAGCCGGAGGCGTTCCCACCTTCCTTGCAGTGGTTGATGGAACACCTAAAAGGGGTCATCGTACCCGCGTTTCCCTCAGAGAAAACCAAGCTCAGGGTCAGCGCCAACACGGAGGATTGGACGCGGACGACGGTGCTGACCCTGAGGGAGCATTATGTGACCTGCCGAGCCAAGGACATTGACCTTTTGCGTCAGGCTGGCACAGAGAGCAGGGAGGATTGCTTCGAGTTGGCGACGAGGTGGGCCCGACGAAATCTGGGGCACTGTCTGCAGGAGGAGACGTTGTGGCGGGCCCGTGCTTGGCTGCAGGAGAGCCTGCCTCCAACTGAGCCGCAGGCTGGCTCCTCTCGGCCTGGGCCGTCTGCCGTCCCTGAGCCCGAGGCAGCGTCCGCCCGGCCTGACCCTGCTCCCGAGACGGTGGTTCGACAGAGGGCCGTCCAGTCAGTCGGCACTATGAAAGACCCAATCTGCAGTGACTGGTCTCCGATTCCGGTCTAATCGGAGGACGAAGCCCCCGAACCTCGTCTGTTGGGGGATGAACTTCTGGGGGGGCTCTCCCAAGAAATGCTGGGAGAAACGCCGCCATCAACAGGAAGCGGAGGACTTGGCAGGTCACAGCAGGGACCTGTTTGAGCCTGTGCTTTCTGATCTTGAGGATCTGACATCGGAAGACGAGGGCGACGTCCGCCCTTCTGCCACGCTGAGGCCCACGATGGATGAGCTGTTGGACCTGGGGGTTCCGGTCAAGAATCCGGCCGCCGGACCCAACCAGCCTCTACTCTCCTCATCACCGCTGCTGGACCTGTCCGGCAAGGACCTGGCCCAGCTCTTCAGCCAGGAGGGGTGAAGAGCTGACCCTAGAAGATGTCCCGGGTCGTCTCCTGGCCGCCCTGGGACGCCGCTTTGGTTTCTCCTCCTTCCCCTTCGTCGGCTGCCACTGTGGCTTCTACGCCAGCTGGGGCTGCTGCTGCTGCTGGAGTGACGGAGACGAGGGCACGGCCTTCGAGTACTCTGAGGCCCAGCTGAGCCTCAGAGTACAGGGGTCTGACCTTTGTGCCCTCGGCGAAAAACAGGTGGGCGGAGCTCGAAAGCAGGTACGACCTCCAACAATATCACCGCAGGGTCAAGCTGGCCCTGTTCTTTAAGGGCGATCCTGGCAGAAAGCCTCAGCCTTTTACTAGTGAGTCTCTCTGGTCTCCTCTCATGCAAGAATTGCCTCCCGAAACTGAAATTTTAATTCGGAACGACCTGGAATTTTTCCAGCAAAATTACAAACCGGACCACAGATTGGAACCGAATTTGACTGAGGCTGAGATTTCAGCACTGGCGGAGCTGGCGGACAACCAAGAGATTGTCATCAAGCCCGCGGACAAAGGGAGTGCAATTGTCATTCTGGAGAGACGCCAATATTTGTGGGAATGCATTATTTCAGGTATTTGGATGACATCTGCGGTGTGTGGAGCCACTCAGAGGAGGAGTTCAACTGCTTCCTGCACACCCTGAACACACAATGCTTGCATTAAAATAAAGTCATCCACCAGTGTTAGAGCCGTTGAGTTTTTGGACGCCACAACCTTTAAAGGTTCAGACTTCCACAACACCCACCGATTGGACATCAAAGTCTACTTCAAACCTACTGACACCCACGCATTGTTGTTTAAATTGAGTTTCCATCCGAAGCACACCTTTGCGGGATTGGTTCAATCACAATTGATTCGGTTTGATAGGATTTGCACACGAAAAACAGATTTTTTTGAAGCAGTCAGGGTGCTGTTCTTAGCTTTGTCCAGCAGAGGGTACCAGAGGTCTTTCTTAAGGAGGTGTTAGAGGGTTTTCTCTGATTCCAGATGGCCCAAGGATGACACGACCATGACTTCCTTTCATCACCACCTACTCACCTGCTACAGTCGATTTGGCCTGTGGTTTGAAACAAAATTTTAGGGACTTTCAGTTCGTTAGTGGAAGGCTGACCGGTAGGAGAGTCGTGCCTGCTTTCAGAAGAAACAGGAACCGGAAGGACCATCTTGTTCATGCGAAACTCAGATTGCAGATTGAGTTGAGCACACTCATTGGCCTGGGCTGGTGCTTCAGACACCAAAAATGGTTGCTGAACCACCGGACCCACAAAGTTTATGTGGTCCCGCCAACCAAAAATTGCATTTATTTAATTCAGTGCCATCTCTGCAGGAGAAGGTTTGTGGGTCACACGGCGAACACGATGCTGGCCAGACCGGTTCTGCATGAACGAGATATTGCCCGATGGCTTAAGGGGAAGCCGACCGCCCTGCTAAGTGTGCATTTCGCACAGCACGGCTGGAGCTCGGTCAGGGTCATGGTCCTAGAACATGACCCAACCTGGACCCTGGGCAAAAGGCGTAAGGCGGCCTTAGTCTGGGTGGCCAGACTGGACACGTACTCACCTCTGGGACTGAATGAGCGGTGAGGGCCTCGGCCTCGGGGGCCGTGGGGGCAATATGGCCTGTGCATTGCAGCTCTGCTGCCGTTAAGCGGCGATGGAGACGCAGATGGTCCCTAGACCGTTTTCCCTATTTCCGCAACTTATACTTTACTCTTATTATTATTTTCCTCTTATTAGTCCACCCTTCTCACCTGTATCCCTTCAGTTTAGACTGACGGGAGTGGAGGGAGACAGAGCTGCAGCCCGATCCGTCGGTTTCCCCTATGCTCTGTCTTTCCTCGACCTTCTTTCAATATATTGGGATGTCTGAGTTTGTATGAATACCTTCCATTTCTAAATAGTTTTCTTCGTTTTTTATTTTGGAATATAGTGTTGTCTGAAAAATCTGACTGAGTTACGTAATACTGTATAATCATATTTTTATGGATAAGTGGGTGTGGATGTTGTACATTTATATGTGTATGTATATATGTGTGTGTACTTATGCATGTATAAACATACTTACATACATATAATTACATATGTTTGTGTGTATACGTGTAAATGTATGTATATTGTGTGTATGTGTTTGTGTGTGTGTGTGTATATATATATATGGGTATATATGTGGATATTGTTAAGAACTAAAGAGGAATAACTTGATTTAGCTCATTGATTTTCCTCTGTTGTCCCAGATTCTTGAGTCTTAGCGTGCGCAGGAGAAAAGAGCAATCATACGACATCAGACTTCAGATATCTAGTGCTTTATCCAGATAAATCAATGCAAACAGACTGTTACAATAAGCATGTCACCTAGAAATCAAAAGTCTTCTCAAAAATGACAAATAGAAAAATACCTGCAATGAGTTTAAAAAGAAAAACAAAGATGCATCTTTGGGAATCACTCACTCAGCACAAAGAGATTCGACTTTTCTGTTGTAAGCAAATCTTTTTATAAGGCTGTGTATTTCCCTATGCAATTAGAAGGTGTGTTTTTCCTGTCTTAATGTTAATTTTATTATCTCGTGCTAAAGAGCCCCAAAGGCAGATATATGGATTGTCAAACTGGGTCTTTGCCATACCAGGAGTCTTCTGCAACTCCCTAGATGAAATTTATGACCTGGGCCTGTTTTAGTTTTCTGCCTCAGAGATTGAACTAGAACGTGTTTGTGTTTTACTGAAACAAAATCTAATACTAGAAAATAGTAACTTATACATTTGAATTTAAAACTAACTAATTCAAAACATGCTGTTTAATGCTTAAGGAAATATCTTAATATGTTTTGATTATATTTTGTAAAAGACTTGTATAGTTTTTAATGTTTGCCTGAACTCTTGAACTCTGAGTAAAGAATTTCTTATTCTGATAGCAAACACGCTCCCTGTCTGAAAACCCTCCTTTGGGAGTATAAGACTACCTTCTGATTGGAAATTTATGTAAGTTTCAGAGAATCACCAGTTGTTTTAGTTTGGATCTTTATCTAAGTTTGTCTTAACGTAAAGGTTAGCCTGTGTATGATTGTGCTAATTTAACATTTTATTTCAACAATATGTGTTTATATAAATATATGTTCATGATGAATACCTCGCCGAAGTACTGATTTGGAGGTGCTCTAATTCAAAAACTTTATTGAAGGAATTTAATTATTCTACAGATTTAGGACGCGGTTTTAATACTTTCTAGATTCAAGTGACTTCGATAGATTTGGATTACATACAATCCTCAAGCTCTACACTTTAATTTTACCTTTTTATACAGAAGGTTCTGTATTCCATGAAATCCGTTTTTTTTACAGATTATGAAAAAGGAACAGATATATACAATATATAGTTAAGGAATTGAGATGTTTTTTCAACTTACATTACCTTTTCTTGAGACAAACACGTACGTTTACTTGGATTTGAATTGTGTTTTTATTTTTTAGAATTATGGTATCAGGAAGAAATAAGGACCTCACGGATTTCCAACGATTGGTTAGAGCTCTTTCAAAATACATCAAAGCACAACACCTTCTAAAACATGTCAACATCCAACCAAACACCCCAACTCCAGTACGCATACGTGAACTTCAGGATGAACTGATTGGAGGTGTCCGTCCAGCCTATGCCTTTACCTCTGATGTGAATTCGTTTTCAAAGTACAATGCTCACAACTGGACTCAAACCACTGTCCTAATTTTGGACCACCATTATCATGAGGTTCAAGAGAATGCATGTACAATACTCAAATGTCTACCACTGGACGACTGGAAACAATCTCTGACTGTTGCAACATGTTGGGTGAGACGGGATCGTCCCAGAATAAAAGAGGATACACTGACGGACGCGATGGAATGCTTAGAAATAATATGGCGATCACTGTCCGGACAACCAACTGTGCCTACAGAGATAACCAAGTCTTACAAAGTTCCTCCTTCCACTGAGACTGCTTCTGCTACGGGAGTTGTAAGTCCTGTGCTTCCTCAATCAATCAATCAATCAAATTTTATTTGTATAGCACATTTCAGCTACAAGGCATTTCAAAGTGCTTTACATCATAAACACAAAACACAAAGGCATGCAACATAGAATAAAATACCAAGGGTTTTTTTTTTCCCCTGAAGGTTTCTGTTCCTTATGAAGATGCCTCTACTACCACAGCTACGAGGTTGGAGAGAACAATTGACGAACCACCAATTTCACGTGACCCAGAGGAGGAACCTATGGATTTGTCAGATTTGGAGGATTTTTTGAGAGATTCACAGCTTGACTCTCCCACTAATACATCTATCACCGATCGCCGTGAACGGGAGTCACCTTCTCTTCCGGAAACTAAATGACAATGTATGGAGAACATGGATCTTGATTCTCCCCAAATGGCTCCCGCACTTCCAACATCAACACTAGCATCGGAGGTGAATCTGGAAGCCACTTTTTTCTTAATCAGAAATGAGGGAGCGAGAGAGGTGATGGATATTAATCCCCCAAGATTCCAACGATAAAACCCCACCCGTAGGTGAGTTAATGGAAACAGAAATGACGGATGCTATTGCTTCTTCACCAAATCTTTACTCGAGAACCTTACATTCAGGAGACCGGTTTAGAAATTGGTCACTTCGTGTATGGTGACCGGTTCTTATACTGGGTGACTCTAACCTCTCATGTCTTCCACATGTGGCTGATGACAGGATTCAAGTAGAAGTTTTTCCAGGTGCTTCTGTACATAAGGCTAAGTTCCTTCTTCAGCATAATACTACCTCCTCTGATCTTGTGCACACAGTGGTTCTTTCATTGGGGGTTTGTAACAAGTCCCAAAGAATGATTTCATTATTGGGCGTGGAGATTGGTGGTCTTGTTTCGGCAGCAAAGAAAGTCTTTCCTCATGCACGGATCTTTATCCCTTGTGTGAACTTTGCAGAGGGTCTTCCACCTAACTACAAATGCACCCTTCGTACTCTCAATTACCATATCAAGGAAACAGGCTTGCACATCCCACGCTTACCGTCCTCCTTATTTGGTACCATGACGGACAATATTCATTGGACCCCGGAAACGGCCAAGGCAATGTGGGCTCATTGGATTTTTTTTTTGGGCTTGACCAACCTGCAGCGACACCCCATATAGCGGATCGAGATGTTTTAAATCTTTCTTCTTGGTTCCAACTGACTCCTCCTCAATGACAACTCCTTAAACATGGTTTATCATTTGTCCCATCTTCATCCGGATTTTCACATACCAGACATACATTTTGGTGTGATCTGACTGCTTACCATCGCTGACTTAAACTTTTAACTCACTTTGGGGGCCCCCAACACACTGAACCTGAACCTTTTCATTCCTCTTCTGGCTGGGAACCGGATGACTCCAAGTTACCATCAGCTTTGAAAACTTTAATAAAGGAAGATGTTGATTCTGTAAAACACTTGGGCTACCGCCCGACAGTGCTCAATCTCACCCCAGAAGAGGAACAGGCTTTGACACAATTGGCTGATTATACAAATATTATCATTAAGCCAGCGGATAAGGGAAACACATTAGTTCTTATGGACAAGACAGCATATATACAAGAAGGCTTAAGACAGTTACAGGATTCTTCCTCTTACACTTCCTTGTCTGTCCCATTGTATTTCGAAACGGCTCAAGTGATCCATGATAGACTGACTTCTCTATTTGAAAAAGGTTTTCTTACCAAATCTCAACTCTCCTACTTGTTAGGCTCTCAACCTCCGAGACCCCGTCTTTTTTATCTTTTACCAATGATTCACAAACCAATGCACAAATGGACGGTCCACCAACTGCGGTGATCAGCCTCGATGCTGGAAAAGCTTTCCATACAGTAAGCTGGGACTTTCTATATAAAGTACTCGAGAAGTTTGGTTTCACTCTGATTTTATTGACATAATCAGGTCACTATACACAAAACCAAATGCACGGATAAAAATGATCTGTCAAATACCTTTGATTTAGAGCGTGGCACGAGACAAGGATACAGATTCTCTCCTTTGTTTGCCGTTTGCATAGAACCAGTAGCCCAACTATTGAGGCAAACTGACAATATCAAAGGTGTAAACATTTCTGGTGATGCACAAAAGGTGGCGCTATGTACAGATGATGTGTTGGTATACATAAGCAGACCAAATACATCACTGCCTACATTATTTCAGAGCTTGAATTAGCTTTGGTGAATTTGCAGGTTATAAATTTGTTGGGTACCAGGTTGGGGAGGGTTTTGTTTTCATTTTTCAGCATCACCAACTACCCAGGAGAGGGCCCCAGTGTTTCATGCCTTGACAGGAGGGTGTGCTGACGGGCTTAACAGGATGCACCTGAGGATTATTACCATCTCCCAGGAGGAGGATATAAGCAGCGGGTTGCCAGCACTTCCCTGCCAGAGTGTTGCCTATAGTCCCACACAGGTCCCTGTGTTTCTTTCAGAGACATGTTTTCTTTGGTCTCTTTGAGCTCCTTCTTTACCAGTTTTCTTGCTGCTCTTCCCAGGACCCCTACGAGTGACTCCGGAGAAGGTTTCTCAAGTTTTCTGGCCTAGGACTGTCTTGTGGAGGATCTCTCTCTAGTAGGGAGCCCGCTCTGCCCCTTGGTCCTCGGAGCCTCCTACTTGGTCTACCTGTCCGCCCTCCAACATCAGCACCCTTCCTACGTCCCCCTTTGCGATATCCTTACCTGGAACCCACTCCCCTCTGCCGATCCTGAGCCTCAGCCTCCAAGTAAGCACCAAACCATTCTCCAGAGTTTGTTGTTTTCCGTCTCCATTCAACTAACCACCTCTCCCTCTTGATTGCAGCCATTCTGGATTTCCTAGTTCTTGTCATCCATTCTTTGCCTTGCAATAACTTGTACATTTTGTAAATAAACTATTGCATTTACTCCTTCTCTCTGTGAATGTTTTCTGCATGTGGGTTCGACTCTTAAAACCCACCATGACAAAATTGAATGTGAAAAGAATGCAGATATTCTTTTACTTATAATCCACCAAAATCTTTGTGTGCCGAATTAAAACTTAAATGGGACAAAACTCCCTTGAAATCCCTTGGGGTTCTTAACCCCAAAATACAACCATTATATCTAAGGGTGATTATGAAGATCTTCTGACCAAACTTAGATTGGATTTACAACAATGGACTCTCATCCCCTTCATGAGTTTAACCCAAAGAATTTAATCTGTCAAAATTAACCTACTACCAAGATTTATTTTCTTGTTTCAAGCCCTACCAGTAGAAATCACAAAAAATCAATTTATAGAGTGGGACACAGTGCTTTTCAGATTCATATGGCTTGGAAAATAGCAGAGAATTAGATTTAAGACACTGCAGCTCTCTGAAGAAAAAGGGGGCATGAATGTACCCCATTTGAAGAACTACCGTATTTTCCGGACTGTAAGTCACAGTTGTTTTTCAGAGTTTGGCCGGGGATGCGTCTTATATTCCGGAGCGACTTATGTGTGGAAATTAACAAATCATTATATCATTTCACATGTTATTTTCACACTAAACCGCAAGAGGGCGCTCCAGGCCTGTGCTATTCTACTTTCGGAGTTAACAAAGTTGTTTACAAGCGACACCGAGGACGAAGATTTCATTTAGTGATTTGGAGTGACAGGGATGGTTTGGTAAACTTGTTAGCGTGTTATTTATGCTATAGTTATTTGAATAACTCCTAATATGTTATGTTAACATATCAGGCACATTCTCTGTTCGTTGTTCATGTGTCATATATTGTTCAACCTGTTGCCTCTATTCTATTTTTATTGCCTTTCAAGATGACATGTCTGTTCTTGGTGTTGGATTTTATCAAATAAATTTCTCTCAAAAATGCAACTTGGACTTTGGTGCGACTTATATATGTATTTCTCTTAATTATTATGCATTTTATGTATGGTGCGACTTACACTCCGGAGCGACTTATAGTGCGGAAAATGCTGCACAAACTAAACCCTTGATAAACCTTTGTAAAAAAAAATTAGAATACCCAATGGAAGGACATTTAATTGGATCTTATTCCAAACCCCCCTTACAGGCAATCTTGGGGAATAAATATTTAGAACAGATTAAACTCAAAACTGAAAATCCTTGGATAAGATCCCCATTTTAAATCTGGACAGACATTAAACAGGAATATAAACTACATGACACGCTAAGAATTATAAGATGGTGTGTTTACAATACTGATTTTAAACAAATCAAGCAGATTCTGGATTCCGTAGCTGGATATATAAAGGCATAATAACACATTTCTCATGAATGAATGAAGGACAAATAAAAGACTTTCAAACACTAAAACTAGTTATAACTTGGGAAGACAGAATTTTTATAGATACCTACAAGTACGTTATTATCTTAATCTGGAAATTATTAAGCATAGAGATGAGCAGGCTTAAAGAAATACTAATGCCATATCAGGCAAATTCCAAAAAGGTATTATGTCATGGTAATACAATGGACTTGTGAGTAAAAAAACACATTCAACTTTATATGTGAAAACAAAATTTGAAAAGGAAAGTAAGATGGAAATCATAGAAAAGAATGGCATAGTTACTGCATGACAGTTTGGAGATTTACCAATTTGTATTCATGGAGAGAATTTAACTGAATGCTTGCTTAGATTTTTTATTTCCAATGTCTCTGTAACTGATGTCGCCCTGTCGGATCACTTTGCTGTTATCTTTGAAGGTTCTTTATTCTTTGACCCACTTGGACAAACAGCTACTGTCAAAAAACGTTCTTTTACAGAAAACACAGCAGAAACATTTAATCAAATCTACTCTTCCTCCTCACCCTTAAGCTGTAATGATGTAGATCAGTTGGTAGATGATTTTCAGTCTAAAGTTTCATATATCATTGATTCCATTGCCCCAATTAAAGTAAAGGTTTTGACTGGTAGAAAGAAATCTCCATGGAGAAATGCACAAATAGTTCGTTCTGCAAGACAACTCTGTCGCAGAGCAGAACGACAATGGCGTAAAACTCAACTTCCCGTTCATCATGACATCTACAAAGAAAAACTACGTAACTATCACTTAACACTAAAACATGGAAGGGAGGCTTTCTTTGCAGATGTCATAAACAAAAACATCAATAATGCTCGAACTTTATTTGCAACAGTTGACAGGCTCACAAACCCTCCTGTGACGTTACCACCTGAATTCCAATCTAATGTTGCCTGTAATACGTTTTCTGATTTCTTTCAGAGAAAATCCAACAAATCAGAGGATTAATCTGCACATCAACTTCAAAGCCAGAACCATTGCTGTACCAAAACAAAACAAATACAGAAAAAATGACCCATTTTCAACTACTTAATTATAAAACTCTAAAAGAAATTATAAGTCAATTAAGTTCAAGCTCCTGCTGTCTGGATGTCCTTCCCACACATTTCTTTAAGAAAGTCCTGCCTGTTATTGCTACTGATCTGATCCAAATCGTGAACTCATCGCTTACATCAGGTGTTTTCCCCCAGGCTTTGAAAACAGCAGTCATCAAACCACTGTTAAAAAAGAACAGCCTGGACAAATCACTATTGCAGAATTACAGGCCAATCTCAAACCTCCCATTCATCAGCAAAGTTCTTGAAAAAACTGTGTGTAAACAATTAAATAGTTTCCTCATGATGACCAACTGCTTTGACACTTTCCAGTCTGGTTTTCGTGCTCACCACAGCACGGAGACTGGCCTAGTCAAAGTATTCAATGATATCCATATAAATACGGACTGTGGCAGAACCACAGTGCTGGTTCTGTTGGACCTCAGTGCAGCTTTTGACATATTACTGAATCGACTTGAAAGTTGGGTTGGACTCTCTGGTTCGGTGCTCGACTGGTTTGAATCCTACCTAAAGAACAGGGATTTCTTTGTTTCAATTGGAAACTTCTCATCAAAGAGGTCAAAGGTCACATGTGGGGTACCCCAAGGTTCAATCCTAGGACCCTCTTATTTAATATTTATATTCTCCCACTAGCTCAGGTCATAACAGGAAATAATATAAGCTACCATAACTATGCGGATGACACACAGCTCTACATTACGATGTCACCAGGTGACTCTGAACCCATCCAATCACTGAATAAATGCTTAGAGCAGATAAATGTGTGGATGTGCCAAAACTTTCTCCAACTGAACAAAAATAAAACTGAAGTCATTATTTTTGGACCTAAAGAGGAACGATCTAGAGTCAATGCACAGCTTCAGTTATTACAACTAAAAACTAGCGATCAGCCCGAAACCTGGGAGTAGTGATGGACTCGGACTTGAACCTCCAGAGCCACATAAAGACAGTAACAAAATCGGCCTTCTATCACCTGAAGAACATCTCCAGGATTAGAGGACTAATGTCTCAGCCAGATCTAGAGAAACTCATCCATGCGTTTGTCTTTAGTCGCATTGATTATTGCAACAGCGTCTTCACAGGCCTGTCCAACAAATCAATCAAACTGCTGCAACTGATCCAGAATGCTGCTGCTCGCGTTCTCACTAGAACCAGGAAAATAGAGCATAACACCAGTTTTAAAGTCCCTCCACTGGTCCCTGTAGCTCAAAGAATAGATTTTAAAATACTGTTGTTAGTTTACAAATCACTGAATGGTTTAACACCACAATACATCAAAGATCTGCTGTTGTTGTATCAACCTTCCAGACCTCTCAGGTCTTCTGGTTTCTGGTTCTGCTCTGCATCCCCAGAACCAGAACCAAAGAGGAGAAACAGCTTTCAGCATCTATGGACCAAAAATTTGGAACAAACTTCCAGAAAACTGTAAAACAGCGGAAACCCTGACTTCCTTCAAATCTCAAGTAAAAACGCACCTGTTTTGAGTTGCATTTGAAATGTAATATGTATGGATTTGATTTTGTGGATATGTATGTAATTTATTTTTTTATTTTATTTTATTTTTTTTCCTGTTGTGGGCAACGGGGCCCGGCGAATACCCGTGGTTAAACGGACGGCGGAGTCCGGCGGTAACAGGCGCTTAAATTCCGTGTCAAAGGGAAGGGGGAAGAAAGGGAAGAGAGGAAAAAAAAAAAAAAAAAAAAACTTGGTATTTTATTCTATGTTGCATGCCTTTGTGTTTTGTGTTTATGATGTAAAGCACTTTGAAATGCCTGGTAGCTGAAATGTGCTATACAAATAAAATTTGATTGATTGATTGATTGATTTTGAATATAAGAATACCTTTTAAATTTGCTATCTTTATTCTAGGTGACACAGAATCCCTACCTGACCACGCAAAATATCTGTTTCAAATACTACTTGCAGTCTGTAAAAAAAACCAAACAAAACTGTGACCTCCCTGAGCCTCCCACTACAGAAGAATGGATAGAGAGTTTTAATGAAATCTATCAGATGGAAAGATTAAAATTTTTAATTCGTTTTCAACTGAACAAGTTCACCATCTTGTGGTCCAAATGGGTGACCTATGTCAATAAAACATAATACGCAAGAATCCTAGTTTGTTGAGAATTAAAAAAGAGAGGGTTCATTCTTCGGAGAGTGTCTATTCGCTAACCCTAATTTACTTATTGTTATATACATCAAAGTAATGTTTTTCCAAAATAATACCCCTTTGTTCTATCTTTTTGTTTTGTTTTTGTAAATGTAAAGAGAAGGAATTTTGTATCTGATCACAGACTGAACTTGTGCTCTTGTTATCTTCTCAATACCTCAAAGATAAAGGATTTTTAAAAAGTCACATTTGTTTGCTGTGTTAATATAACCTAAACACGTCCACATTTAGATGCTCCAAAGAAACTCTTATTTTTTTTATCTGTATTTATGCTGCTGCAAAAGATGGATAACTTTTGCAGCAGTTATATATTTTTTGTATTTTTAGTATAAATACATTTTTATTATTTATACTAAAAATGTGATTTCTTTTTAGTGCTATGGATGTTTTGGCAAAGGTGTGGACGGAACAATTTAAATTTTTATTATTTTATCCAGAGAAAGTTTTTTTTTTCCTCACAAGACACAAGCTGCAGGAATGAATGAATGAAAATTGTATTTTAAGGTTCCACTGTACATGAAACAAACTGAGGTTTGTTCATCTTCCTGTTTCCCGGAAGAGTTTTGATGTACACATGGTTAATTCCTTCCAGGATTGAAAATTTAAAAAAACTTACCAATTGATGTACTTGTCCCATTCCAGGACAGTTACTTAGGAGATGAATTCAAGTCCCAGTTTGATGTGGCTCTGTCCCAGGACTCCACATACCAGGGGGAACGGGCCTTCCAACATGGAGTGACTGGACTGTCCCAGTACTAGAATGTGAGAAGCATCTAATCCTGTCATTTCTGTTAGTCACAACAAATAACAAAATATTGTTCTTTTGTAATGATATATGAAAGTTGTTTTTTTTTATTTTGCTTGAAAGTTAATTTCATATTTTCTAACTAGCATGTTATGTGTATTTGTGTTTCAGGTTGCTGGAACAGAGACCTGCCTGAAGCTTGGTTTGTTCTTATTTTAATCCAGGTAATAGAAAAGGAACAAACATGGATACCTGTTTTCCGAAGCACCGCTGTGTGAGAGAGAAGGACACTGCAAAAAACCAACCAATCACAAGAGTGAGAGCAAAAATGGGGGCAGAGCTAGACGGGATTAGAAGGAGGAAGCCGTGCTTCCTCATCCTCAAGGCATGAGGAAGCACGACTGCACACAGGTGAAGACATACAGAAAGGAAGTCGGCGTCCTCAGAGCAGCGAGGTCCGTCAACTGGTCAGGTTGTGGGACAGGACTACATTACAGTGGACAGGTGTAAAGGGGACAGTTATGTCATTGTTTCCCTTAACCTGTGAAGTCCTGGAGGAGAGGATTTGGAATCTTGTTCCAAAAGCTGAAAATGGTGGAGAAGATCTGTCTCACACTAAACTCCTTCAACATGGGAGCTTCTGGGAGGTGGAGTGAGACAAAATAAATGGAGACATAACTTCAGAAGCAGTTGCTATGGCAACTCTTTTAAACCCAACGCTTGAAACAAAGTATCTAGAAATATTTGGCATTTCAAGTGGGCTCAAAAGTGTTTGTGCTGCTGTGCTGCAGAGGTGTGACCTTTTAAGGCTGCACACACACACACACACACACACACACCCACACACACACACACACACACACACAACACACACACACACACACACACACACACACACACACACACACATGGGTCACCTGTTTTATTTCCTTAACTTTGAGAAATCTTACATCTTCCTGAAGAAGTGTGTTCAGAGATGTTTGCTAGTGTACCTAAGAGCATAAGAACATAAGAACAAGTGATTATATTAGAATTGAATTTGAAAAAACAACAATAATTTCAGATCTTAGCAATACAAAAATAGGCACCATAAATTTCTTGGAAATGTTTGGAAGTGTCATTTTTTCCTCTGGTTAGTAAAGCTTGGAGGTTCAATTTATTCTGAGCTCCTAATTATCTTTCTGTTAAACCAAATTAAGCGAACTGCTTTACTGAAATACCTCATGCAGTGAGGTTTCCACAGTTAAAGATCCTGAATAGGAGAACAGCACGAGGACATGTAAGGAAAAAATGAGGACAAATTATCTTTCACACCTTTAAACGTAACCCTGAATTTAAATAAACGATAATGCAAAGTCTTCAAACTCCATCTTCTACCCACAACAAACTTGATCAACATTAAAGCTGCAGAATGTAGCTTTTATTAAAAAATTTTTTTTAACATATTTGTTAAAACTATCACTAGTAATGACGTTTTTGAAGACAGAAAACATTTCATTAACAGTGAGGGGCAGTTCAGCAAAATTTACTCAAGTGGATGCCTTTTGTGGAATCCTTTGTCTTCATAATGCGTAGAATGATTTAACTGACCCATCATGTGACTAAGTTTTATTTTAAAAAAATAATAACAAAAAAGGTAAAATACTATTACATTTTAGCTCCACAATGCCGCCCCCACCCCTTTATTATTATTATTATTATTAATGTATTTTTTCTCATTTTTATTATGTCAGTACGGTGATTTATGCTCATTAAGGGAAAATAAAATAGAAGTCATGTAAGTTTTGCAAAATGTTTGTAATGTCAATGAATGTACGATCTCCTGACAAACAAATAAAAAAAAATATCACAAGTAATGTAACATTATAATATGATGAAGATCATCTGTGAATTTCCTCTGCCTTCTGCCAGTTCTCCAAGTTCTAACACTCAGAACCAACCAGTGCCAGGAGGGTCTCGGCGCTGTCAATCATGTCAGTGTAATGGGTGCTCACATCCTTACTCTCTGCTAGGCTACAGCTGGTTCGTCACAACAGAGCCTGTCATGAACAATCAGGCTAGTTAACATGGCCACTGGTGGCGAATGAATGTTTTTTCTATAGCGATAAGTCCTTTCTCTGCCAATAGCACATTGAGCAGTGCATACATGAGAATGATTGACAGCACTACGACCCTCCTTCTGGCTCTTATTGATTTGTTCTGGCCAGATGCAGTGCTTTTCTTTGGATGGCAATAAGAGCACTGGAGGTAGTTAGAGAAGCTAAATTTTTTATTATGTCATATGTTAAAATGTTACAAATGTGAAAAACAACATAATGTTGTAAAAGTTACATAGTGCAGCTTTAATCCTGCTGTAAGATTAGAGATATTATGAAGTGCTTAAACAGTGCTGATTTTTTTAAAAGTTATCAGTTGAGATTTGTTATAGTTAAAAATGACCTACTTTTGATAATTTTTTTTATTTCTTCTCTAATCCAATGTTTTCCTTTATGTGTTTTCCCAGAAATATGAAAAGTTAACTACAGGTTTGGTGTAATTTCCCGGCCTTAGAAAAACTTACCCCTCGGTTGTACATTCTTATTTCACTCTGGCTCAACTTGTGATACAAGAGGTGTATTTTTTTTACCTTTTTGACCACATGATTAGTCATCTTAGCACTGGAGGCTCGCAGTTAGCCAACTTTATATTTGTCCTAAATATAGCAGTTAAAATTCTTGCACAAGCTTAAGAATTCATGAATTCACAGTATTTTTTTATTCTACAGAAATTAACTATTTAGTACATCAGATTTAGAATTAAGCCCTGTTGAGTCAAATGTACTTAGTAGCTCTCATAATGCATTACATCTTTTTTTATGAACAGGTAATAAAACTTTCGACCGTTTTTTGAGTTTGATTGATCCCAAAAACCACATAAATGATCACACAATGACTTACTTCCACAAATATCTATGTTTTGATAGGAACAGGACACGATCCTTCACCGTTTTTTGCAAACAGTTTTGCTTCTTTAAAATCTGCTAATCATGACAAATAAAGTTTCTCTTGATCACTCTTATCATGATGCTCTTGTTTTATTGAGCAAATTAGCAAATATATTTCAGGAGAAGCAGCATGTGTGCTGTCCCCATATGGGCTGCCTGAGTAGCTTTTGGAAGGCGTGACTTTTCTCCTGTGCGACGTCAACCTTTGGCTCAAACGAAGCTGTCCGAGCACACGGGGGCGCGCCGCGCCGCGCCGCGCCGGCAGGTTGACACACTTTCCTCTCCTGCTCTGCTGCCTTCCACATGCAGCGGGAGAGACTGTAGTCCAGAAGCTGCACGGCTATCGGGCGCTCCGCCGCTGACTGAATAAAGAGCTGAACTCTGCTGCAGGAAACCTGAGAGCTCCGGCTAACAGGACGGAATTAGAAAGAGGAAAAACAGAGAGCGGATGCGTGTTGTTTGACCTGACTGAGAGCTGGGCTTTGTAGTCACTGAGATCAGCTGGAAGTGTGATTGCTTCGTGGACAGCGGGTACTAACACCTCAACGGCTCTGAAGCTTTAACCCAGAGAATAAAGCGGGATTAAGTATCTGGTTGGCTTGAACTGAAAGTCGGAGACGGACTGAGACAGCGGCGGCTATAGTTGTTAGATAACATTCAACAAGGTTTCCAAACGAAATGGGGTTAGTAATAGTGCATGGAAGGCGAAGGAGAACAAACTAGAGCTCTATTTAACTGAAGACCTTGAATCTGCTCCATTCCTCAGACTAAATCAGACTTTTTTTTTCTTTTCACAGCAACGGAGTTCCGGTCACCTTCTAAGATGTTTCCTCACCACAGAGAAAGGTAACAAAGTTTTTCAATCTCAGTGACCTGCTTCTTCAGCTGCTTTCAGTCTTAAGGTTTGTTGCCTATGTAGTTATGATCTCTGGATGCAAAGCCCTGAAATCCATACCTGCCAGGTTTTTGACTTGACAATACGGGAAACATTTATCCTTCCGCAGCTGCAGTCGGAGAGAGACAGGTGGGGTGGGGGGACGCCGACAGAAGGGTTAAAATACTTAACTTCGGCGTTAAGAAGTATTTTAACCCTTCTTAACGCCGACAGAAGGGTTAAAATACGGTCAATACGGGAGACTTGACAGGTATGTTAATGAGACCAGGGGATTCTGTTAAATCGCTCAAATTTTTCTTGTTTTTAGAAGACGGGTGATCAGCCGATACTTCAGTGTGAAATCGATCTTATCCACCGATAAGATCCACCACCACGTAGGTCTGAAAATCAGTCAATGTCTTCTTTTGCTCTGCCATGAGAGCTGACTGACTGACCCACCCACCAGGTCACACTCTGTTGCCAAATTATCAAATTTGTCCTTTTTGAAGAATGGAGATCAACCAGAAAACTGCAGAGTGGAGGCTGAAGCAAAATAGTTCATCTGTGGCTTAGATTAATCAGACACATTCTGATGATTTTGCTGGCAAACTGAATCGAGCAGTGTTCTATTTCACCCCTCAAACTCAAAGGTTGATTCTGACTAAATCAGTTATCAAAATGACACTTTTACTTACCATTTTCTTTGGTCTAATCTCATAATCTTGAGATAATTCATAGTCGTAGCTGTTTATACAATATTCTTTTAAATTTAAATTAAGAAAGCAATCCGTCACTTTAATTTCCTTAGTTTTCTCCCCACTGGCCTAATGCAGAATTTTAGGAACACCACATTAAGAAGCCAATTGCCTACATAAATCAGGGCAGATGTGCTTTACAGAAATGATATGTGGAAATGCTATCCTAATTGCTTTATTATCTATAATATCTATGTCATGTTGTTACAGACATGGGGTTAACGGTTTATATTGTTATCGGGGCCCGCGGACGGATTGTGAAAGTGCAGGATAAAAACCACTCCAGGAGGAGATGATCTTGATCTTCCTTTAATGGAGATAACAGAACAGGAGCACAACCGGGTGGTTTATGTGCTCTAACGCCGATGCAGACGAACTTTACACGTCCACACCAGAGTCAGCGAGCAACAACACAAAACAAAGTCCCCCCGACAAAACCCTCCCCCTGGAACACACAACCACTGCATGCAGAGTTCCGCTAACAAAATAAATACAGTGTAACACACTTCCTCAGATCAGCCTAGCAAGTACGGGAAATAATACTGGCATAAGGGGAAACACACAAGCACTACAATATACATGTCAACCCCCTGGACAATTTGCATAGGAGTGTTGGTGTGAAAGTCAGAGTATATGTGTCAGAGTAGATAAATGTGTGCTAACTTGACACCTGGAATTGCAAATATGTTACAATGGTAAGAAGAGTAGAAACCTTGCAGCACTCAGCCCCCAAGAGCAGCAAGGGGCAGAAAGCTCTGGCTCTCAGATTGGCAGTCAAGAACTGAAGCAGAACCCCTGGTCCAGAGAAGGACACTACATCCCACTGTGCAGTCAGGCCAACAACCTGTCCATCCCAGCAGCCAATTGACCACACAAACCTCTGGCAGCAGAACTGGCCGCCATTGACAAATACATGGCCAACATAAAGCACTTTAGGTCATCAATATGACCACTCAAAATGATTTACAGAAGAGCAACATTCACCTATTCACACTCACAAACGGATATGCAGATCAGTAGGCCTGTTGGGGTTAAGTACCAGCCCTAGGGGTACACTGACAAGGGGTAGTAGGATGCTGAAATTAAACTTACAATCTTCCAATTAGAAAATAACTACTCCACCCACAAGATTTTTGGATAAAGCTCTGACTTATGGGATTGGCTATTAATACCCACTGACAGGCAAAAATAGCACAGTTCTGTTGGGAGAAAACCAGTCATTTAAAGATCTTGCACTGAAGTAGTGTCCTGGTTTCAGTAATTACACATTTAAGCTCAGCACTTCAACTAGGTGGCTGACTAAAAAGAATGAACAGCATCATCTATGTCATGTTTTTTTTCTCAGCAATTTATTTTGTAGATTAGAAATTATTTATCATATTTTTTTAGGCATAAAAATAGCTATTATGCCAGAGTAACTAAAAACCAAAGAACAAGTCCTCTGTTTAAGCAAGCCAGAAATTATAAATCATCAGTGATGGTGGAAGGTTCACGAGCACGGCACAGAAGGGTGTAAATAGCAGAGGTCTACAATTCCTTGTAGACCACACAGTTGCCCGAGACTTCAAAACCTAACACATGGCAACACATGCATGGCTTGGATTGATTGCAAGAAAGCCTAAGACTCAATGCCGCATACTTGGATCATTGAATGCCTACAGATGTATAACATCAACAGGACTCTGAGAGCCTTCATTGCAAACTTGATGAGACTGTGGAAAACCACCCTTGAAGCCAACTGCAAACCACTTGCACAAGTGTCCATCAAATGTGGCATATATCAAGGAGATGCTCTGTACCCGGTACTGTTCTGCATAGGCCTGAACCCCCTCAGCCAAATTATGAACAAGACTGGTTATGGATACAGACTCAAAAATGGGGCCAATATCAGTCACCTTCTCTACATGGATGACATCAAGCTGTACGCCAAGAGTGAGTGAGACATCGACTCACTGATCCTCACCACCAGGATCTACAGCACGGACGTTGGGATGTCATTCAGACTAGAGAAGTGTGGTCGCCTGATCACAAAGAGGGGGAAGGTGATCCGCACAGAAGGGGTCTCATTCCCACAAGGAACAATAGCAGACATAGAGGACAGTTACAAGTACCTAGGTATACCACAAGCAAATGGTAACCTCGATGAGGCCACAAGGAAAGGAGCCACAGCTAAATACCTCCAACGAATAAGGCAAGTCCTGAGAAGCCAGCTCAATGGCAAGAACAAAATCCGTGCGATAAACAGCTATGCCTTGCCAGTAATCAGATACCCTGCTGAAATAATTAGCTGGCCAAAGGAGGAGATAAAAGCCACAGATATTAAGACTAGAAAGCTACTAACCATGCATGGAGGGTTTCATCCCAAATCCAGCACCCTGAGACTGTACACGAGCCGCAAGGAAGGAGGCAGAGGACTAGTGAGTGTGAGAACCACTGTCCAGGACGAAACAACTAAGATCCATAGATACATCAGGGACAAAGCCTCAACAGACAATGTGCTCAGTGAATGTCTCAGACAACAGGGAACGGAGGTTGAGGTGCCAGAGATACCATCATGGGAGGACAAGCCCCTACATGGGATGTACCACCAACAAATAACCCAAGTGGCTGATATCAGTAAATCCTACCAATGGCTGGAAAAAGCTGGACTCAAGGACAGCACAGAGGCCCTCATCCTGGCCGCCCAGGAACAGGCCCTAAACACCAGAGCAATAGAGGCCCAGATCTACCACACCAGACAAGACCCAAGGTGTAGGTTGTGCAAGGAGGCCCCTGAGACAGTCCAGCACATAACAGCAGGGTGCAAGATACTGGCAGGGAAAGCGTACATGGAGCGACATAACCAAGTGGCAGGCATAGTGTATAGAAACATCTGTGCAGAATATGGACTGGAAACCCTGAGATCAAAGTGGGAAACACTCCCCAAAGGTGGTGGAGAATGCCAGAACTAAGATCCTGTGGGACTTCCAGATCCAGACAGACAGAATGGTAAGGGCGAACCAACCAGAAATTGTCGTAGTGGATAAACAACAGAGGAAAGCCGTTGTGGTAGATGTAGCAATACCAAGCGATTGCAACATCAGGAAAAAGGAGCATGAGAAACTGGAGAAATACCAGGGCCTCAGGGAAGAACTGGAGAGGGCCTGGAAGGTGAAGACCACAGTGGTGCCTGTGGTCATCGGGCCCTCGGGGCAGTAACCCCCAAACTGGAGCTTTGGCTACAACAGATCCCAGGAACAACATCAGACATCTCAGTCCAGAAATGTGAAGTCCTTGGGAGCTTGAGCACCCTCAAGCTCCCAGGCCTCTGGTAGAGGACCCGAGCTTAGAGGATAAGAACCACCCGCGGTGGGTGAGAAGGGAATTTTTTATTTATTTTTATATATAAATCCAGCACCCTGAGACTACACGAGCCACAAGGAAGGAAGCAGAGGACTAGTGAGTGTGAGAACCACTGTATATATATATATAAATTTTATATAAATTTCAGCTTTCAGTCTTCTTTGGTAAGAGTTCATTGTCATGTCCACCTGGACTTGACAATATGAACCCACTTTACATTTTAAAAGTTCTCCTACCCTTCTTTAGTAGAGCTGAGGAAGATTTGCTTTTCTGGACTTTGGCTGGGTTATTAATGAAAAAATATTTAAATGAGGGCATTCTTTCATTGGTTTGGATGTGTAATTTTAAGCTTGTATTATGCAGAAATAAAATTCTATCTGATTGTTACATATCTAGGAGACAACTGAATGTTTTGGATCAAAAGTGAAAGATTTAAGATCATTGACTTGTTGCTGACCAAGTTTGGTCCAAGATTTAAATGTCAGAGACAATGTCACAATGGATTCTAAAATACTTTAGTTTGCCTGAAGACTCTGTGGTTAGAAGATGCTTATGTTTGTGCCTCACAAACAATTGCAAATTATTTATTCTCCACCACCCTGCATGACACTTGACAAGTGTTTGATGTTCTCACAACAACTATGCACTACGGCTAAAGTTGATGCCATTTGGCCAAATTTTGTCTAAATGGCATCCTCTTTTCTGGACATAAAGAGGACTTTATTCAGTTTATTCAGTTAAAATCTTGTTTTCTGCTATTTGAACTGATGGCCAAGTACTGAGGGAAAAACTTACAGACTCGTATTATTTCTGAGATTGTTGAGCATAAAAAATTGGTCATTGGATTATTGCTGATGTCTTTCTTCTTTGGAATTTTGTACACAACTGAATCCAAATAGTCAGAAATTCTGATAGAGACTTTATTGTTATTCAACTGTACATTTAGAACGTACGTCTTGACTGAATCAGTACGAGTGACCTAAATTTAAAATAGTTGAGGTTTAGGACTGTAGCATGAATAATTGCTGAAGAGGAAATATTGAAAAAGTTTTTCTTATTAACGAGGAAACAATCCCTCCATGCTATAAACATTGTTGCCTTGTACATAATTTATGTATAGATATTTTTTTCAAAACCATTCTAGGTGCAGTTCCAACTGTACAGAGTGAAAAGCTAAACATCATTCAAGTAAGCTAGCAACATTATTTGCATGAGCTTTGCACAGCAGGTGAGCGGTAGAAAAATAATTCTTGGGGAAAGACAGGACGGGGAAAGGCTCTGATCCAATGCATATACATATTTTAAGTTTTTCTCTTAAGCTAAAAAGTGAGGATGTCAGTAGGTTGCTTTACTACTTTTGCTTTACTACTCTTACCAACATTGCCTTCTGTGCATTCTGCTTTTTTTTTAGTTGCTCTCAGATTTGGTTTGCAAAACTTTTCTTTTTTTTCTTCACAATTTCAGGATCCTTCTTGTCTTCCTCTCTCCAGGGAGCAGCCGATATTCAGCACTCGTGCCCATGTTTTCCAGATTGATCCCACCACCAAGAGGAACTGGATACCTGCTAGCAAACATGCTGTTACAGTGTCCTTCTTCTATGATGCCAACCGCAATGCCTACCGTATTATTAGTGTGGGTGGAACCAAAGTGAGTACTAAACGCACTATAATTAAAAGAAAACTTTCAAACAGTAATATCCTTACAAAGGATTTTTTTCTGGATTTTCGGTGGCCTGAAAGCATATGAGCTTCTAGAGCTCCTTCAGGGATTTGGATTATGAGGAAGATGTCACATCAGGGACTGGGGGAGGGTCTTTTTAGCACCTACTATGACCCATATTTCTGCCTCTCAGAGAGCAGTGCGGGATGATGTTCAGTAGCCAAGACTCTTCTCTGGCTCCACAGTAATCTTCAGTGCTGCTCTGACTGTCCAGCATTTTATGCCAATCATGTCACAGTTGAAATGTGGAGTTTACATAATAATTTCTTAGAGCTAGTAAAACGGGGAGTAAAACTCTCATTTCAAAGTGCTTTATTTACATCATAAACACAAAGTCATGCAACATAGAATAAACAAAACAATGTTCCATATTACGTTTCAAATACAATTCTAAACAGGTGTGTTTTTTGTTGAGATTTAAAGGAAGTCAGAGTTTCTGCAGTTTTACAGTTTTCCGGAAGTTTGGTCCAAATTTTTGGTGCATAAAAGCTGAAAGCTGCTTCTCCTCTCTTGGTTCTGGTTCTGGGGATGCAGAGAAGACCAGAACCAGAACCTGAGAGTCTGGAAGGTTGATACAACAACCAGCAGATCTTTGATGTATTATGGTGCTAAACCGTTCAGTGATTTATAAACTAACAGTATTTTAAAATCTATTCTTTGAGCTACAAGGAGCCAGTGGAGGGACTTTAAAACTGCTGTTATGACTCTATCTTCCTGGTTCTAGTGAGAACAGGAGCAGCAGCTTCTGGATCAGCTGCAGCTGGAGGATTGATTTGTTGGACAGGCCTGTGAAGACGCTGTTACAATAATCAATGCGACTAAAGATAAACACATGGATGTGTTTCTCTAGATCTGGCTGAGACATTAGTCCTCTAATCCTGGAGATGTTCTTCAGGTGATAGACTTTGTAATTGTCTTTATGTGGCTCGCAAGGTTCAAATCTGAGTCCATCACTACTCCCAGGTTTCGGGCTGATCGCTAGTTTTTAGTTGTAATAACTGAAGCTGTGCATTGACTCTAGATCTATAGCTCTAGATCTATAGCTCTAGATCGTTCCTCTTTAGGTCCAAAATAATGACTTCAGTTTTGTTTCTGTTCAGCTGGAGAAAGTTTTGGCACATCCACACATTTATCTGTTCTAAACATTTATTCAGTGATTGAATGGGGTCAAAGGTCACCTGGTGACATCGTAATGTATAGCTGTGTGTCATCTGCATAGTTATAGTAGCTAATATTATTTCCTGTTATAACCTGAGCTAGTGGGAGAATATAAATATTAAATAAGAGGGGTCCTAAGATTGAACCTTGGGGTACCCCACATGTGACCTTTGACCTCTTTGATAAGAAGTTTTCAATTGAAACAAAGAAATTCCTGTTCTTTATGTAAGATTCAAACCAGTCGAGCACCGAACCGGAGAGTCCAACCCAACTCTCCAGTCCATTCAGTAATATGTCAAAAGCTGCACTGAGGTCCAACAGAACCAGCACTGTGGTTCTCCCACAGTCTGTATTTATATGGATATCATTGAATACTTTGACTAGGCCAGTCTCCATGCTGTGGTGAACACAAAAACCAGATTGGAAAGAGTCAAAGCAGTTGGTCATCATGAGGAAACTATTTAATTGTTTACACACAGTTTTTTCAATAACTTTGCTGATAAATCAGAGGTCAGAGGTCGGCCTGTAATTCTGCAGTAGTGATTTGTCCAGATTTTTAGCAGTGGTTTGATAACTGCTGTTTTCAAAGCCTGGGGGAAAACACCTGATGTAAGTGATGAGTTTACGATTTGGATCAGATCAGTAACAATAACCTGCAGGATTTCCTTAAAGAAATGTGTGGGTAGGACATCCAGACAGCAGGAGCTTGAACTTAATTGACTTATAATTTCTTCTAGGGTTTTATAATGAAGTAGTTGAAATTGGGTCATTTTTTCTGTATTTGTTTTGTTTGGGTACAGCAATGGTTCTGGCTTTAGAGTTGATGTGCAGATTAATCCTCTGAGTTTTTGAAGTTTCTCTAAAAAGAATCTGGAAAACTTGTTACAGGCAGCATTAGATTGAGTTCAGGTGGTAACGTCACAGGAGGGTTTGTGAGCCTGTCAACTGTTGCAAATAAAGCTCCAGCATTGTTAATGTTTTTATTTATGACATCTGCAAAGAAAGCCTCCCTTGCATGTTTTAGTGTTGAGTGATAGTTACGTAGTCTTTCTTTGTAGATGTCATTATGAACATGAAGTTGAGTTTTACGCCATTTTGGTTTTGCTCTGCAACAAACAGTTATGTACTCACAACTGTTTGTGCTTTTCTCCATGGAGATTTCTTCCTACCAGACACAACCTTTACTTTAACTGGGCCAATAGAATCAATTATATATGAAACTTTAGACTGAAAATCGTCTACCAGCTCATCTACATCATTACAAGAATAATGTTCCTCAACCTTATTCAGATTACATAATTTACACATTAAGCAATACATAGTAAGCCCAACAGAATAAACCTTCATAGAGGCAAATAAGGTAATGAACAAAGACATTTGAAATGACGTACACATCTGACATGTTTCACACATTTAATTTAAATCATAAAATTTTTCTGCTGTGTTTTCTGTGAAGGAACGTTTTGTGACAGTAGCTGTTTGTCCAAGCGGGTCAAAGAATAAATAACTTTCAAAGATAACAGCAAAGTGATCCGACAGGGCGACATCAGTTACAGAGACATTGGAAATATTCACACCCTTACTGATAACCAGGTCCAGTGTGTGTCCTTGAGTGTGTTGCTTGTTTGACATGTTGTGTTAAACCAAAATTTTCTAAAATATTAAAAGCTTTTTTGCTCCTCTGTTTTCGGGTTTGTCCACATGAATGTTGAAATCACCAACAATTATTAAACAATCATAATCAATGCATATGAGAGATAAAAGATCATTCAAGTCAGTAAAGACATTTTCCACATATGTTGGAGTTTTGTATAAAGTTAGTGTCAAAGTTCGTTTGAAGCCTTTAACCTGAATTCCAAGATACTCAAAAGATGTGAAATGACCCAAAGAAATTTTGCCACAATTTATGGTTTTCTTAAATATAGAAGCCACGCCTCCTCCTTTTTTATGTTTTTTATTCTCACTTAAAAAAATGTAGTTCGGAGGCGCTGATCAATTAGAGGGGAACCAGTTGCTCTGTCTCCTGTTGATTTATCAGCTTGTTTTGGAATATTATGCTCCTGATATGGGGAGCGTTCCATCCTCGTCAGACATCCTTGAGCCTGTTCTTCTGAAGTGGTGACCATATGGACATAAATCTATCTGCCTTGCTCTGAATGGAGTATCTCATGGACATTTAAATAGGGAACTAACTTCCCGTGGAGAGTGGCGTTTTCTCATATTCATTAGTGTTTGCATTTCTCAGAATTGAAGGATGTAGCTAACATGGAGTTTGTTAGGGCTGTTTTACTATAGAGTTAAAGGGGCTGCTGATCATAATCTTTTTTATTATTATTTTCAATGGACAGTCAGTCTGATTATATGTTTGGATTGTCCTGCGTACCTCAAGTTTTTCTGAAAATAATTTTCCCTGGTAAATTATTATTTTTTTACATTTTAAGCAGGTGTAGATGCTGTTTCCCCCAAAATGGATTTCTATAGGTAATACATTGACTTTAATGAATCTGTCAAATGTGGATCATATTTGTATGTTAAAATTTATGTATTAGTATTAATGCCAGGCAGTTCTGTCATTTAATATGATTCTGCTAAACATATATTGAAATGCTCCTGCATTCCTTTTGTTCAGGTAAGTATTTCTGGGTACAGTCCCATTGTCCTAGAAGTAAAGATGTAGAATATGTTGAAGCATGTGGTAGATGCTTTCACTCAAAACAACTTACAAATGAGGATATAACAAAGTTTATATCAAACCTTACAATAAGTTACCTAATAAAAAGACAGATAGCAAGGTTCTTTCAGGGATGAAAGTGTACCAACAGAGCGCAGGTAAAAAGGGAAGTGCAGAAATTGAGTGGTAAAGTAGGAAATGCTCTCTGGACAGCTGGGTTTTCATAAGGTTCTTAAAGTTAGACAGGAAAGTTTCTGTTCTAGTAGCGTTTGCTCGGCCATTTCACCACATGAATAATGCATGAAAAACGTCTGGATTATCTTAAGCACAGTTTAGGCACAGCTAGCTGACAATTACTTTGATATAAACCTTTGATAAAAGCCAAGTCATGATATAAACCCTTGCATGAGCATTTAAACACACAGGAATCACTTATTTAAACATAATCTATGCTAACATCAATGATGCAGTGTAGACAAGGGAGCTCAGTGAACAGATGGTTTAAGACTGCAAGTGGTGCCATTCTAGAACCATCTGCTGAGTTTTGACAACACATTCTAGGAGACCAATTAGGAGGCCATTGGAATAGTCCAGGGACATCATCATAGGCTATACCAGGAGCTGGGTGGCGTGTTTGTGTAGGCTATGTTTAACAATGCAAAGATAGTAGTTCTAATTATTTAAATTAGCTGATAATAGTCACTCTGTTGCTGAAAAGGGGAGGCAATTCAAGTCTTTCAGTATTTCTTAGGACCGTCTACATGCAGTTTTTAAATGCAGATATTAAAATAGGTTGTCCAAGCCACCCCTGAAGTTCCTTAAGGAAACACGCTTGAAACATTCTGAGTGTGTTCACACTTCTATTTAAGTGCTTTCCAGACACGACTGGCTGCTGAGAATGGATATCAGTGCCAGGTATGAATCAGATCTGAGGCAGAGTGCAGTGGAGTCAGGTTCAATAATAATAAAAGAAGTTTTAATTTCCTGTGTGTGTATTAAAACTAACAATATACAATTCACCTGACTTTTTTTTTGCCATTTACATGGGTTTTAATAAAGACCAAAGTGTACAGGAAATCAGATTTGACATGTTGAGGTTAAAGACTTATAGCAATCAGCTGTTCACCGCTATGCGTTTGTCCAGAAAGTGTCATTGCTGCAAATCATTGTCTCAATGAGTCTGGGGTTCCCCGAGACCAAAAACATTTTACCAAACTGAATAGGAAACTGAATCTGACTGTATTTATTGATAACCAGAGATAATTTTGTAAAATGCCTTCGGAAGACTTTGGTATAAATTGATATAAATGAACTGAATTGAAATTGTACTGAATTATTGACTGCACCATTTTTGTTTTTGTATCTGAATCTCAGGTTCTTAACCTGACTTGTCACCTTTGTATACCCAGGCAATTATCAACTGTACTATTACACCAAGCATGACATTTACTAAGACATCTCAGAAGTTTGGTCAGTGGGCTGACAGCAGAGCCAATACTGTCTATGGACTGGGTTTTGCCACAGAACAGCAGTTGCATCAGGTATATTAAACAAAAATTAAACCAAGTATAACTGTCCTCTCATCATCGCTCATAGTTTTGAATTCATTAACGAAATTGTTTGAATTTTTCAGTTTTCAGAGAAGTTCAAGGAGGTTAAAGATGCTGCTCGTTTGGCCCGAGAAAAATCTCAGGACAAAGAACTAGCCAACACGGCTCTCACAATTGCAGCCCCTCAGGTGAGTGTTGCCCTTTCCATTCAAAACCTGCAAAAATAATAAAAAGAACAATCCTGAAAAAAAATATCTTTTTCACAAGCTTACTGTGATTGTACCAAAGGAAGGAGGGAGAGAGAGTGGAAAGAAGCTCTAAAGAAATATGAGCTGGGTTACTTGCCTCAAAGGGAAGCAAGAGTGAGGAAATCTAGGACAATGATAAAATTACCGTCTGCTACTCAGCAGGACACTACATTTGCATTGTGTACTTTTAGCTGCCCAGAAGCTTCTTAGAGTAAATCGATCAATAAAAATGTTGGTTACATCTGGCTTTTGGTCAATAAAAACTGATTAACCCCAGTGTATTTCCGATTGGCTATAGAAAATCTGTCAAATTCTGTTTTGCTTTTGTGACTAAATTTAATTCACACAAGAACAGCCAAATATAACCCCCCATCCATAAATTGCCAGCCAGTTAAGGTGAAATTTGGTAGAAGTGATGGTGTTGCTAGCAGTTTCGTGTCCTCTGATAACTAGAACAGTAAGTGAAGGTCACCATACAGAGAGTGTATTGTAGTCTTGTAAACAGCAAGATCAGGTAGATTTATGGTGGGAAACACTTAGTATGTGGGATAGTCAGAAATCACAGTGGTTCCTCACAGATTTTCTTTGGAATGCAACTCAAAATTATTCACAAAAAATCCACCCATTCTCTCATGTTTAATTCTACAATATTTGAGAGAAAATACAGATGGGGAAGCTGATATAGCACAGCGCTACTTGACACACTATCCATCCATTTTCTAACACCCTTGTCCCTAGCGGGGTCGGGAGGGGTGCTGGTGCCTATCTCCAACTTACGGTTTGGATGAGAGGCGGGGTCACCCTGGACATATCACCAGTCTGTCGCAGGGCAACATATAGGCAAAAAGGACCAACAACCATGCACACACACATGGAAGTACTACGGAGCTGTTTGAAATAGATTTACCAGGCAACCTACACATATTCTCAATGTTTCAGCCATCCAAAACAGCTAAATTTTTATTTTGTTCCAAGGGTCAATGAACACCATGGCACTTGCACCTGACCATCAAATCAAAGTTACGGGCCTGGATGTCCTCATGTACCTACTGTTTACAACATAGTATGTTTTGTAAGGTCAAAGTGCCCCAGATGCAGAACAACTGGTAGAATGCTGGTAGAATGCACATTGAAAATTCGACCCCTACCAAACAATACTACCATCAACCACTGTTAGTGTTGTTGAATGTGTCTTCACTGCCATTGCTAGCTCCCTGCTACACCATCTCTCCACATGTGATAGGGCCACGCATGTCCTCTAGTATCTGTTCTTAACTGTATTTGTTATGTCTGAAAATCACCTTTTACTGCTAAGGTGCTGTTTTTGTCAGTAGTGTATTTTGAAAGGGTAGTAAGCATGGTGTGGTTATTAATGACAAATTTCTTTGTTTTTCCACCTCCTGGACTTTATCCAGTTCTCACAGGTGAGTCTTGTTGGTCTTTATCAAAAAACTGAGCTAAAAATTTAAAAACTGACATTCATGTGAGACAAGTTCTGAAACTTAATTTAGCAAGTATTGTTTTGGCAAATTCCTAAGAAGCTGAGCACATTGAGGACATCAATCTTGACTCCTGAATGGTTGCTTCTCTATATTTTAAATTGAACTTTAAAAGCAGTTTATTAAAACTTTGAAAAGATTTCCAGGCAGTCACTTTGTTGCACATTATAATGTACGTTTCATCAATAGAGTCCATTTACTGACGTGTTTCCCAGGACCTCTCGGATGAACTCCAGTCTCCCCCAGTGATGTGTGTGAATGGACCAGAGGACAAACTGTTTCGCAGCCAGAGTGCAGATATCACCTTGGCGTCTGAGAAGGAAAGGATTAAGAAAATGCTGTCAGAAGGGTAATAAAATGGAACATTCAAACAAAAGAGCCCATTTACACTTTCTTTAAACATTTCAGTCTACTTATTGACTCTTCTTCATAAACCTATGGTCCATCTGACTGTTTAAACAAATCATAAACACAGCATGACCAGTGACGTGCGGTGAAGCTCATGGCTGGTGAGGCACTGACTTAATCAAAGTCATAAGAACCCCTGCATGTATTGTTTACATACAAAAGTTTTGCGGATGTGGACAACATTGAAGGGCAAAATGACTATACTTTCACATGCCATCTATAGACCCGCTGCCAAGGCAGAAAAATTCCGTTAACGCAATAAAACTTGGAAAAAAAAGATATTAATTTAGTGCTATGCTGCACAGCAAAGGGGAAACCTGTTGAAGTTTTCCACCTTTTTTTCTCTCTGTATCAGCCAAGCTACACGTAGACTCGTGTGTAGCTTCCCTTACTGTATCGCTAGCTCGCTGTCTCTTACTCTGTAGCCGCGGAGTCACAATGTTTGGGATCATGAGCGTTCATGCCTCGTTGCCTTGAGGCAAGAAAACTACCTGCCTCGCCTACAATCTGTTCTCTGCTGTTTCTGATCGCTGCTCAGCCATGAATCATGTTACACACACAGTTGGTGACAGCAAACACTGTACATTACATAGATAAGCTAAATTATGGACAATCAATATAATAATTAGTTACATAAAGGAGGAGCATGCTCTTATAGAGTGGCAGCCAGTGCAGTTAGCCAGAGGTTGAGCAATCCCAGGTGAGGCTCAGCTCGCTTCTGCCTCAGCAGCTTTGCTTCCGAGCTTTTGAATGGGAAAATGCAAAAATTCTGTGATTTTGAAGAAAAATTAACCATAATTGGTTAAGCTAAATGATAAATAAATACTTTATTGTGCAAAACACAGGATGAAAATAGCAATCAAATTTATCTTATCATTATATTATTATTTCATGATGATCACACGTCACTGAGCATGACTTATATTTAGTCTTCAAATGCTTTAAAAGAGGCATTTTTCGCTAGAGTTTAGATCAGGTCGAGCCTCTCCTGGAATTTGGGTCAGGTTAAAATTATGTGTTTGATTTGGGTCAGGCTTCTGTGGTACATTTAATAATCCTACAATGCATATATACAGGGATACAGAGAAATGCATAGTGAAAGCCAAAAAGAAAACAAAGAGCTATCTAATGTATTACTCTACTTATAATCTAAATAGAGGTCTAAATAAATCTAAATAATCAAGTAATTTATTGATTAGTTATCATGTAGTCTATTGATTATTCTGCCGATTAATCGAGTAATCAAATGAAAAATTTATTAATTAAAATATTGGTAAATTTTTTAAGTTAACCTAGACAAAGAAATCTAAAATATGACATTTTATTCAATTTAATAATAATGTAGCAGGCTCACAAATGTGCTTATTAAAAATTGTCTATTCAGATCTAGCTGAATAGACATGTAACAAACTTGAATCTGTCTATGTGATTTAATTTACTACACATTTTGTACATTCATGTGTCTTGTGAAGTGCCTTGAGATGAAATTTCTTGTGAATCTGTGCTATTCAAGTAAACTGAATTGAATTGCTGGTATTTGTTAGAAATGCAAACAAAAAGATAATAACATTCTCTTCCTAATTTTAAAACAATAAACCTATTAAAGACATTTAAGTTTTATTGTTGAACTTTAAAATTAAAGAATTAATTTTATTGCTCATCTGTGATAAATAAAACGGGTAAATAATATGAACACAAACATTGAAATAATTGATGTTTCTAGTAATTACTTTTAAGATGGAGAGGGAAGAACTATAAGATAGCGCATCATACATCCAACAACAGTGAAAAATATCTTTTCATTCAACATTTTCAGACACCCACACACTTTTAAATCCAACCATTGAATTATCAAGACAGTTAAAGCGTCATGAATGGTTTCCATGGTAAATAGTTGCTATGGAAACAACTTCCTTCTTTCAAGAAGAGAAGGGGCAATGCTCGGACAAAGTATTAGAGTCAGAGTGCAAACATAGGGTGAAAATAAATACATTTTTGCCTGTACAATTCACTTTCAGCTATAAATCAAAGTTAGAAAAGCTTTGTGTGCATACTGTATAATTGTTTGATATGTTCACAGAATGTTTTTTTAACTTTATCTAAAGATAGTACAATTAATTTTGAAGAAAACAATACTTCTCCCAATCCACAGGACCTAGTTTGTTTCCTATGTCCCAGCGCCAGACACATCTATCTACTCCTTGAAGTTCTTAGTCTTTGATTACTTTGTGTTACTCGAGTACTGCATCAGAGAAGACGAAGTATAAATCTGTCACACAACAAAAAGGTTACAAATTTAAAAGATCTAAAATTAACCCAGCAATGTTATCAAGCTCAAACAGTTTTCTGAATGTTGAAATATATTAATTTTAACCAAAGTATTAGATTTTTTTTTATATATCAAAACTACTTTTGTGTCTTGCAGATCTATTTGTGAGATTAACCTGGAAGCTGAGCTGTTCACACTACAGGACAGTAACTCTAAGTTGGTGGCGGCTTTGCATGAGGCCAATGCTAATGTGGAACAATGGAAGAAACAATTAGCAGCTTATCAGGGAGAGACTGAAAGACTCAGAGAACAGGTAAACAAAACAATTGTACAAGGGCACCAAAAACCATCACATCCTAATCTTTTTTTAATTATGTAACACTTGGGACAACAACATGCTATTTGCTGTTGCTTCAACCTTCCTCAGAAATTGCGATACTACATCTAAAAAAAGTCACTACTATGAAAAGTTCAATATTATTTCTCACTCTTTTCAGACCCATATATTTTATGAATTCATTAAAAAAAGAGTGAAATATTTAAAATCTTTCAGATATTGAAAATAGTGTTTCTATTTCATCCCTACTGACCGCCAAACGATGTGCTTCAAGCATTGAATGATCATTCTTGCGCATGCGCAGGTCGAGTACTAATGACAACAAAGTCTCCTGTGACCTGCTGGGGACAGGTCACAGGCAGGCCACCCGGCGTTCAATCCCTTTTGTTCTTCTCGTGCACAGGTGTGTTGAGTACAGGTGTGGCCATGTGAAGCTGGATGCTTCTGTGTGTACCACTGTTGTCCTAGCTGCTTGTTGCGAGTAGTCCGTGACTGAGTTTGGTTGGAGTTTGGTTAGAGTCTTGCCCTCTAGGGGCTGCACAAGCTGTTTTCATCTTCACCAGATCTGCTGTTACCGCTGCGATGACTGGTAAGTTTTGTTTTTCTTTTGTACACCAGTAGCTTTGACTCTTTTGACTCACCAGTGGCGTTTCTGCTTGCACCGAGTTGATCTTACGTTGTCATTTATCGGACTCACCTGTTGCATTTCTGTTTGTGCTGAGTTCATCTTTGGTTCATCTTAGTTATTTATCGTACACGCTGGTGGAGTTTCTGGTCACGCTGAGTTTGTCGCATCTACGGGGTTTTCCTGCAATGAAGTTGCCAGTGTTTTCTGCTCATGTTGACTTCTGAATGTTAGTGGGCTAATCACACCTTTCAGCAGTATGATGCTGGATAATTTATGCTGCTCAATCTGTCTGGCTCAGTACCTCAGTGCCGTGTTATTGATGACCTTCTCTGCAAGGCCTGCAACTCTGGGGCCCACATGGGCTCGATTGGGAACTCTCTCCCATATGATGGGATTTCGTTCCACTGGACCTCTCCACCCAAGGTCTGGTTGACGCCTCTCTGCAGACCTTTGCTCTTTTGACGAGAAAGCATGGACGCACACTCTCCACACTGGTTCACACTCGCCGCCAGGTCTGCTTGGTGCACTTGCCACTTAATAAGCATTGTAGGAGGACCCTCCAGGCCCTGCGCGTAGTTCTGGGGGAACATTTTGACTCTGCAGCCTTGGACCGTACAGCTCAGGTGTCTTGAATAAGGCACTAGCTGGCAGGGCCTCACAGACATGACCACCATCCAGTTGGCACTTGGGCAGCTGCAGGTCCTTCACAGGGGTCCTCACACTCATCTACTTCTTTCATTGAGCCCCAGGGTCTGGTGCCATGTCATAGATCGGTCCAAAGACCTGCTCCAGATCAGGGAAACTGGGCTTGAGACCAAGCTGGGGACAGGTCATCACGCCCATTTCGAACTGCACAGTCTGGCCACT
This sequence comes from Poeciliopsis prolifica, assembly GCF_027474105.1. Classification (NCBI taxonomy): domain Eukaryota; kingdom Metazoa; phylum Chordata; class Actinopteri; order Cyprinodontiformes; family Poeciliidae; genus Poeciliopsis; species Poeciliopsis prolifica. The sequence continues at coordinate 53,859 of NW_026562519.1, forward strand.
GTTCTCCCCGGAGGGTGATACCTTAGGGCTGGCTGTCAGATATTTTATCCCGGGACAGCTCAGTTTGCCCACACCGAAGAGTTATGGGTGTTGTCCACCATGTCCTGGGGGTATCGTCTTCAATTCCACCACCAGCCACCTTCCCCTGACTAGGTCAGGATTGCTGTGATCTGCAACCCAGTGAAGGCACGGCAAGAGTGAGTCTGCCACCTTGCTGGCCAAGGAAGCTATAGTGCCTGAGGATCCCTGTCGGATCCACAGGGCTTTTATTCCATGTATTTTCTGGTTCCGAAGAAGACTGGGGATCTACACCCAGTCTTGGACCGCAAGGACCTGGATGTTTACTGGAAGGTTACGCTGTTTCATATGCTGACCACTAAAGAAGTGTTGCAGACAATTTCCCCAGTCGATTGGTTATTGTTTATTTTCATGTTCCAATCGCCTGTTTAGACTTTCACTGTCTCCCAGGGTGTTCACCTGATGTGTCGCAGTGGCTCTCTCTTCTCTGCAGTTACAAGAATTGAGGATTCTCCCATATCTGTATGACTGGCTCATTTGTGCCCCAACATGGGACCAGGTGGTTCGAGACACTTAGTTAGTGCTCCATCATGTGGGATGCTTGCGCTTGCAGGAGAACATGGAGAAAGGCAGTCTGACTCCCTCACAGGAGACAATCTTCTTGGGCATTTCCATGAATTCCATCTCAATGACTGCTTGCCCATCACTCTAGCAGGTCAGCAGTATATTGAGCATGCTACCAGAATTCAGGTCCAAAGACCTGCTCCAGATGAGGGAAACTGGGCTTGAGACCAAGCTGGGACCAGATCATCACACCCATTTCGAGCTGCACAATCTGGCCAGCGTCCTCCCAGGAGGATAGGAAGATACTGATCCTTGTGCTGCATACCTACCCTTGTACCTATTCTTGTATCACATGTATCAAGTGCGGATTCTTGGGTCTTGTTTCTGCACAAGATACCCACGGGCAGTATCTTTGACTTTTAGGAATGCTCATAGCTGCATCCGATGTAGTGCCCTTGGGGCTGTTGTCATTGCGACCCCTCCATATATAGTTGAACAGCTTGAATCTGGACCTTACATGGAACACTCATTGTCTCAGAAGACTGCATGTGGGGACTCAGTGTCTTCAGTCTCTGTCCCAGTGGAGGGTGAGGTTGTTTATGACAATAAGGGTCACGCAGTTCCCTCCTTTGTCGAAAGGAAGCTGTGTTTATGGATTTGTCCTCCATTGGCTGGGGTGCAACCTGGCGGGGTCAAATGGCACAGTGGACATGGTCCCAGTGGCAGAGCATGCTGTGCTTCTGGCTCTTCAGAGCTTTATTCTGGGCTTGCAAGGGAAGCATGTGCTGAGCTCAGACATCACCGCTGTGGTTGTTCACATCAACCACCAGGGGAATCAGGAATGTTGGCATGTTGGGTTGAATGGTTGTTCAATGGGCTGAGACAAGGATTTTGTACTGTTTTTGAGAGGTGTTCGGCATTTGCACCCACCTAACCACCCTGTGGCACAGACGTGGGACCTTTCTCTGGTGCTTCAGGCTCTTCTGTCCCTCCCATTTGAGCCCTTGCCATCTGGGGGCCTCAAATGGCTTTCACTTAAGATGGCATTCCTTTTGACAATGGTTTCTGTAAACATGTGGGGGAATTGCAGGGTCTCTCAATAGTTGAGACCTGCTGCCCATGGAATCCTGATGACTCAGGTGTTACATTGCAGCCTGACGTGGCAATTATTCCTAAGGTGTCACTGGCAGCAGCGGCTCCATCTTCCTCTGAACCACTGTGCTCTTTCCGAAAGATGAATGCCTGTTTGTTTGCTTTGTGGGCTCACAGAAAAGTCAGGGACTTTCTAAGCAGCGACTTGCACACTGGGTTGTGGCTCATGCCGTGCAGGGCATAGGAGTGAAGTGCCACTCTACAAGGGACATGTTGACCTCTTGCTGCCATGACTGGCGTGCTGTTGGACCTTATATGCTGTATGGCCTCCTAGAAATCATCTAGTACCTTTCATCAATTTTACAGGGTGAATGTGGCTGCACTCCATCCCCTTCAAGGAATTCTGGAGCAGCATACCTCTACATCACATTAGGGTGAGTGGTGTAGTGGTTGTCCCTTGGATGTTGCAGACTCCTTGTGACCTTGTTGACATAAGTCATCCAGCGCTTGAAGTACCCTAGATGTGTGTGGGTGAACATTGAATGCCAGGTCTCTGGCATTCAATAGAACGAAAATTACTACTGTAACTAAAGTTCTATGAATCTCTGATGAACTGTACTAACAGTTCATCAGAGATGATACCGCCAGAGTGCTTGGTCCCTTGGAGCCTTGCTTCTTGCGAGAAGGTTGAGAGATTGCATGCTGGGTGTCGTGTAATTATACAGAGTCATGTGAGTCCCCGGCAAGTTACAAGTGACTTTGTTGTCATTAGTACTTGACCTGGAAATGCAAAAGAATGATCCTTTACAGCAGGCATCCGCTACCCCTGGGTTGCGGACCAGTACCATTCTGTGGACAAATTGGTACCAGGCCGCACAAGACATAATTAAATATTTCTGTTTTATGTATTATTTGAGTCTGGAGGATTTTTCATTTTGAAAATCCTTTAACCGGATTCTATCGGTTACGTCTTGCATGCCAACATTGAGCCCACAAGCAGCGAAAGGAGTAAGAAACAGATCAGATGTCTTCTTTGGGAAGGGGAAAAGGCACAGAGAAGAGACAGGAGACTGGCTTTATCCTGGTATGTGATTCCCACATTTCAAGCCCGCTCTGCAACATATGTGGCATCCGATTCGCTAATGAGGGAATGAAACTGCTTCACGACGTACAGACCAAGTAGCACCCTATGCATAAGCGACACACTTCAGGTGTTATTGTCTCATCCCTCCCGGATGGCTCCATCTCGTAGCAGAGAAATAAGCTCAGGGCTCCCATTGATTTGTTGTTAAAGTTTGGTAAGATTTTTATGAAAGTAAAATCTTCGTTTTTGAGGCACATCTGTATCTTATTTTGAAGGGATGTGTAAACATTACCATGGCGACCAGAATCAGAGAGTGTTAGGACAGTGGTTGTGAGGAGAGGAGTAGAGCTTGTGAGTCTAAAGTCTGGTTCACACGGTACAATCTAAGAATTATCTGCCGATTTTCCAAACCTCCACAAACGAGCTGATAAAAGTACAAGTTCAATCGATTCGTGTCCAGTCATACGGATTTCGGTCACGAACATCCTAATTCTAGAAGAAAATCCTGTAAAACCACCAACATACGTAAATTTAGCATAGACAAACCAGGATGACAATGTAGAAGCAATAGTGATAGTTTGTCGACTCACTTTAAGCGAGCTAATGTCAGGTCAGCATGAAGTCCTGACTGAATGAAGCCTTATCATTATGAGATTGTCGTAAGTCAAAAATTGGGGCAAAAATTTTTTAATTGTGCCATGTATCTAGGTTTTAGCGGGGACATGCAGAAGCCTGTCTGACAGTTCACCCCTCTTCCTGGTCCACGGTGATATAAAGACTGGGGACCACTGCTTTACAGGATCAGTGCTTGAAGCACCGTCTCTGGCGGACATCCAGGATTCATAGAACCGTAGTAACTTTTGTTGTACCTGATGCTGTTGCACCTTTTCCTATAATACTTTCTTATTCTGCTCAGTTTTATATGCTTGGATACAGAACTCTGAGAACGACCACTTTCTTCAGCTTTGATCTCTTGTCTTCCTGTCTTTGTGGAAGGGGTCTGGGACTGTTTTCTTTAGATCTGCCCAGTCAGTGGTCTTCCCCATGATTCTGTATCCTACTGAACTAGGCTAGGAGACCACAAACCTTTTGTATATTTTTCATTTCTCAGTTTTTGACAATTTTCTGAGAATTTTTATTTTGGCTTTCATTATCTGTAAGCAATAAACATCACAATTACAAGAAATAAAGACTTAATATTTCACTATGTGCAATAAATCTTTGAGTTCCACTTTTGGAAATGAGTGACAAAAAACAATGAGCCTTTTCACAATATTAAAATTTTTGCTGATGTATCTCCCTATACCTACACTCAATACATTAAATTATTGAAAGATTAATTCATTTCAGTAGCCCAACTATGTAGGTGAAACACATTATATAGATTAGACAAAGATTGATGTTATGAAGCATTTATTTATGTTATTTATGATTAGAATATACATCATACCCACAAAAATAAAATTTTTAATAAAGAAATATGGACCTACAGAAAGGTACATTTGCTTAAAAGTTATTTTCTGAAAGTTCTTTTAAAAAAAGATAGAGAGAAATCATTCTATCTCAACAAATACATTAATATGATTGAGGGGCCTACATTTGTTATAATGAGCTAGTTCTTCACTTTTTGAACAAGGGGGCCAGGTGGTTGAAAATGGTTCAAGTCTCTAGGGTGGATAATGTAAGAGAGAGAGGTTTGTAGGACACCAATATCCTACTTTCAATGGCCCAGTTAGGAGAAAATAAAAAATCACCAGTGGGAGCGGTAATACATTCATGTCACTTTCTTTGCTTTTTTTGCTGTGTAAATATACTTTTAAAACCAGTTTCTGTCTTTCTTCTTTAAATGTGCTCCAGTGAAACTTTGTTGACAACTAATACTTTGAAAAGACCTTGAATTATCCTTGTTTAACTCAAAGCGGTCATACAGGTACTAGTCTATTATGAAAGAAAATGTACAAAATTTCTACAACAATTTTCTAGTCATTAGAGTCACTTTCACTCACTTACAGACATTCATACACTTTGCCCAGGGTCACACCAGCAAGAAGCTGGAATTGAACCTGCAACTTCAGGATTTCAAGTCGCCTCCCACTAAGTCAAAGAAAGCCCTAAAATGCCACAAAACAGGGCATATTTTATCTAGTTCAGAGGCAAAGATGTTTCATTTTATTTATTTATTTTTTTCACTTTCAAAGTCAGCAGAAAGCTTTGTCGACTGACATCAATAGCAGAGAAACCTCCCTGGAACTACTTGAATAGTTTTGTTCCTGATGTCTGGGCAATTTTAGGCATTTTTTTTCTTGCTCTTTAATTCTACTTATTAAGGCTACTGCATTTTAGCATACTGTTAAAGGTAATCTGTCTGAAATTCTATTATCACTATCACAAGGGTCACCTCTCACAAAGTGAACAATTATTTAAAAATGAAACATGGCTTTATATTTATTGTTTTTTATATGATTAAAAATGATACTTCTGAATATGATAGAGCTGCTTTGCAAATATTTCTGAGCAGATTATGTACAGCCTTACATTTTCTTAAATATGATTTAAAAATTGTGGATTGAACATACTAAAGTCCTGACCACTGAGAAATAAGTGGTCACATATGTATTAAAAAGCTTTAATACATATGTTAAAACGTTTTTGCGTTAAGGAGAAGTTGAATGTGAGAAAATATTGTCTGGTAGAGCTTCAATGCCTCTATGTCTGTGAAACATTACATCTCAGAAGTGCGTAGCAGCGATCCAACAGCAAGAGCAGAACCCAGAATCTTCCACCGCCAGCTCAATGACTTAATTATTTTTCAGGTTAACACATAGGTATTACATAATACAGGTTTTTATATAAATATTCAAGATTAGGAGACTATAAGGGTTGAGAAACCTTTGTTTGCCCCTGGGATCTGTGTTTCTTTCATCTTTGAAGCAATGAGTTAGTCACTTTGGAGACGGATGGCCAGGGTGACACTTAGCCTGGTAGGAAGAATGAGTGGTTTGGATACAACCCAGAGTCTCGGGAACTGAACTTTACGACCCCAAAGGGGGACGGGAACTGAACCAGAGAATCCCCGGAACAGAGCAGAATGCTTTGCAGTCACAATTGCCCTGACAGGAGGACAAGGGGACCACAGGTGCCAACCAGAGGGAAAGAGTTGACACCTAGCAGGAGAGTGGATCAAAGGCTAGATGCCCCAAGAAACTCTAGTTTTATGGTCCAGAGAGACAACAAACAACTGTAACCTCAGGAGATGCAAAGACAGTACCTTGAGAATGTGTATTGTGTTTTCCACTCCTTCTATGCAAATGTTTGTAATTAAGCTACGCCTCAATGTAATAAAATATGCACTTGTAGAGTACGTTAGAACTGGTCCGGAGACAGAGACAACGGGATGTCTCTGGGCAGAGTTCTCCGTTCAATTGGAAGATTGCATGAGAAAATGTAACCGTCTCCCTGTGTCCTTATTAATGTCCAGCAAGTGTTAGGTAAAGATCCAACAGATAGCTTGTTTTCTTTGTATATATTCCATCTGTATCCCTCTTGATAATAAAAAGGACCATGCAAGTGGATAGTTGTTTAGCATTTTAAGGATTTTTAAAATTTACTAATTTGACATTATGACCACCACTTACTGTCTCGTATTTCCATTTGACTTACACTTACAAACTGCTATTTTAGGTTTCTGAACTAGAAGCCCATGGAGGCCAGGGTCCCAGCGAGCTGCTGAAGGATGAGCTAACCCAGTCCCTGGAGGAGCTGGAGGCCTTGCTGAAGGCTAAAGATGAGGTTGGAAAATGCCTCATTTCTCCTCTAATTAATGTGCACATCACAATAAGTGATGCAATGTGTTCCTTTCATTTGATTTTCAGGAAATTCACATTTTACAAAGTAAGAAGGCAGAGTACCATGAGATGGAACATGAGCGGGATGAAGCCATTCTCAGATTAAGGGTAGGCATGACAGACAATGAGCTAAATGCATAAGTCCTAGATAGCCAGGTATTAGATGGTGCACAACATTAGTGGGTACGCTTCCTCTAATGCGCTAATAGCAGAGCTAAGTACTTGTTTAGCATTTTTGCAAATTTGTTAAATATGTAGCATATTTAGCTTCTCCTAAATTAATTTTTAAAATTCTACAGCACTAATTTACTTTTTTGTTTTGTAAACTGTTGAAGTCTTAATATCAACTTTGTGAACCTCTTGAATTCTTGTACCTGATGCTGTTGCACCTTTTCCTATAATTTTCTCACACAGTAAGATTTTAATATTGTCGGGGGATTTTCTAAACCTGTGAAACCAAAGAAAATTTAGAATTTGATCTTGCAGTGTGTGATGTCCAGCCACATTGCATGAGCAACACACCACACAAACATATTTCACTCACCAACATTCAGATGTCAGATGGGAAAACTCACAAAACCTCTCGAGACCAAATTTGAGTTCAGAGCAAACAAATATGGCTGAAGCAACAATGATGGATTTTGACATATATGTAGCAGAGAAAAAAGCAATGCAAGAATGTCTCTGGAGGACCTGGAGGCCCTCCAGAGACGGGACTATTTGGTGCTCCATGGCAAGTTGTTTTGTTTTCTGTGTACGTTTACTTTACATTGTTTTCTCATTGGCTACCCATTACATTCAACAAACTGCATTTATATTGTCGTCTGTAGGGATGCTCCAATTAAGTTTTGTCCTACCGATTCTGATACTGATACCCCATGAGGGTTGATCACTGATACTGATTGGCTATTTGTTTCTGTCTTTAGGTGTAAATGCTACTGTTTGATCTGGCAAAATGGAACCATAAAATTTACTGTGTTTGTTCACTCTATAAATTCACGTATGAAAAAGTGGAGTTTTTTGGGATTTTATGTCTGGAATCTGAATGTCAGTGAGAGAAATCAGTTTGTGTGTTGTGTGCACTTGCTGTGTGGCTGGATATGGTACGATCAAACCCGTTATACCTACAGTTTCTCAGCTAGTGTGTGGTCTCTCGGGTTTTGAAAATTGGCTGACGATCGACTGACAATTCTAAAATTGTGTAGTGTGAACTGGGCATAAGGCTCTCAACAGCCTAAGATTATACAAAAGTCAAATAAATCTCACAATACTGCCTAGATTCAATGTTCTCAAGTAAAAACGGAAACATTCATTCAAAGTCAAATGCAAGCTGTATTAAAATAAATAACCCTGTGTTACTAAATCAAAACTGCCTGAGAGCATGGCTAATTGTTTAGTTCTGGTTCTGATTGATTGTTTTTGACCAAGCGGTGTAATTCTGCAGAACACACAGAGGAGCTCTATTTTTTTTTTCTTTCTCCACAGATTATCTATCTCCTGTCAAGGCAGCGAAAGTTTTAATACATATGTTAAAACGTTTTTGCGATAAGGAGAAGTTGAATGTGAGAAAATATTGTCTGGTAGAGCTTCAATGCCTCTATGTCTGTGAAACATTACATCTCAGAAGTGCGTAGCAGCGATCCAACAGCAAGAGCAGAACCCAGAATCTTCCACCGCCAGCTCAATGACTTAATTATTTTTCAGGTTATTTTCTTAGCTTTCTGACCATTATGCTCATCCAACTGAGTGTTGAGAATTCTGCGCTGCTTTATCTGCTATCTGACAGCTCCAGATGTCTTTTTTTCTCTCCAGTGAGCCTCAACATAGCCATACTCCATCAAGTGCTTGTTTTCCAAATGTCATATTAAATCACTGTGTTGATGGATCGTGACATGCTTCTCCCTGAACTTTTTGTTCATTGCAACGCGCAAAATTCCCTCCACACTGAGCGTCAAAGTTCCACACAACTTTGATTTGCTGCAGTGTGCTTGCTCAGTGTGGAGAAAAGGGGGAGATATGCTGCTCACTGGCTTATGGTAAAGTAGAAGATACTGGTGATCGACGATCACCGATCATGCACTTTTTTATGGAAATCATCTAATTATTGGTGGATGATCGATCGGCACACGACTAGTCATCAGGGAACACAATGCAATATTGGATAAGTTGAATAACCATAATTTAGATCAGAGTAGTCCTTCAGAGAGGATCAGATCACTCTTACTACAGATAGAAATTTCTCTCAAGATTATCTTAAGAGCCATCCTGATAATTGAGGGATCCTTAAGATTATTGGAAGAAACTAGGGATTAGATGCTTATTTTAAAGCATCTAATGTAGACTGCTTAGGCAGAAGTTCCATTTCTTCTCTTCACATTCTCTCTTTTTTCTTCCCAATAACCCTTTTCAAACAAGAAACATAGAGAGCCTCAAGTGCCAAAACAATCTTTTTTAAAAAAAGAAAATATTAGCATTTACTATGTATTGGAACATCTCTAGACTACTACGCCTCTGTTGTGTCCTTTGTCAAGACACTTCACCCACCTTACCTGCTGGTGATGGTTGGAAGGCCAATGGCACAATACAGCAGGGCAGCTATGATCCAGGATTTGCCACAATTAGAGTGTAAATGTGTGCATGAATCGAAATTAATAAATTCCTTTCATTAAGACACTTGTATAGTGTCTTGATAAAGGACTATATAAATTATTTTTATTTAATTATCTTACTGAAAATGAAGCTATAGTAGGGTTATGAAAAAAATTGAATCTTCACCAAATCAATTATTTTCCAAGACTTGGTTCATTCTTAATTTTTTTATGTAACTTTCTACACACTTCCAGTAACTTCATGATGATATGAGGGATGAGCAAATTATTATATTGTCTGAGTCTCTGTTTGTAATTCTTATGTAACAATGTCTTATGCTCACTGTAGGAAATGGAGATGCGAAGCTCAGAGTTGGAGCGTCGCATCCAGAACACAGAGCAGACACTAAGTAATTCTCTGGAGGAACGAGATCGCATGGATACTGAGATCCAGAGGGCCATAGAAATTCTGGACATTAAGATCTTTGACCTGAATGATCTTCGGCAGAGCCTTGTTAAACTTCTTGATAAATAAGAAGGGTTGAGGAAAGATGTCAACATGGAATCAACTGACAGAAAAGGAACACCCAATGAGGTTACATTTCCCAATGTTATAGTGACAAGCAAGCTAAAAAGGTTCGAGCTGATCCCTGTGCCACAGAGCACATGAATCACTATTGGAAGGGAGGCTCAGTCCATATCTTTGCTCAACCAGTGGCTGCTGTGTTTTCATCAAGATAATTTATAGTAGGTAGAGGCCTAAGCAACATCATATGTGGTAATGCTTCTCAGACCTAATGTATTACTTCAAGTTACATTCAAAAATTAAATAAATGCAATGAGAAATTTGAAATAAGTTCTTTACCAACATAGATTTTCAAACAGGTACTTATATTTTCATTAAACTTGCGAAAGATGGCAGCACAATGCTATAATAAATAAAGAGCGTTTTGTTCATCTTCAGAACAATTTGAGACTGTAAGAATATAAAAAGGAGCAAAACACTTGGTGACATTTTTTTAATGGCAAATGCAGAGCCAGAAAAAATTCTTAGACTTGCCTATTTAAGAAACTTAAACAACTCTAGTTAAATAGATAATCTTATAGTTAGCTTAACATGTCCACGATATGTTAGGTAATTCTGGAAAGACATTGAACTTAAGTTTTTTTATGTAAATGATCAAATATCAACAGGACTGTATACCAGATCTGAATTTTGACACCAAAGATCAAATGTTAAGTGCAGAGTATGTAAGACCTCTGTTAATAATTGCATATTTAAAAAAAATAAAATAATTATGTCAGAGTAACTAAAGAATGTGTAAGAGAATTTAGGGAAACTAAATTAGGATAAATAAGGCCTTCCTCTAGAATATATTTAAGCACACAAATATTTGCCAAATTAATTTTACTTGGAGGATTACCTTCTGTGCGTTATCTTAAACTATACTATCCTTTAGGTTAAGAATAGCTATTTTAATGAACATAACACATTTAAGAAAGTTTTTTTTTACCTTCCATATTTCATTTAATGTTCTTGATTTCTATCATTTGTTTCACTGACTTTATGAACAATTAGCCAGGAGCTTTTGAGAGTTTGGTTGTACTAAATAAATAACTCATTTATATTTTCTGTGTAATTTGCAGAATATAATTTGAAATGGTCTTGATTACTTGCACGATTTTTCTCTTTTCAGGCTTTACTGATCACTTCTTCCAATTGCAGTGAACAGACTTGACAGCTTTGTATTAGACTCTGAGTTGTGAGGGAGAAAATAAAAGCTAAGTTTTTTGTAGTTTACTGTGTTGTGCTGTTATTTTGTAAGAGATATCCTATTTTCAGGTTATATATGCATTTTAAGTAAGGAAAACAGGACATTTATTGAAACAAATGTGGACAGGTCAAACATGTTCAGACAAGGTCACAGTTCCTGAGAAAATGCCATGAATTCAAACTCAGACTTAGTTTTATACAATACAGTGACGTGTCAACAACACTTCAACATCCACAAGATGACATTGAGTTTTAGACATGCATTGCATATTACTAATTAAATACATTTCTCACACTGTTACATGAGCTTTAAGTAAAAGAATAAGCCATTATGTGTTTGAATTTGTGTTTTCGCCATAAACAAAAAAATATTTATGGTTCAACTGTATAAAGTATCAGCTATATAGGTATATAAAGGTGTGAACTAAAGCTGCTTCTCCATTCTCAGGCCTCACTCTAACAGGTTAGTTTCTTACTTGATTTTACCTCAGTTTGGAGCACTTTTACAATAGTTTGTTCTTCACTACTCTGGGCCTGAATATTGACAGTAACGTGAACACTCTAAATGAAGTTAATGTGTTAACAGTTTCAGGAGCTGGGTCATGCCTAAACCACACCTCTAATTTTCCAAGCAGCCTATTTATACTCTGCTCACCCATTCAACAGTCTGTGAGTATTTTTCAGACGTAATGAAAATAAACTTCTTGATAAATAAGAAGGGTTGAGGAAAGATGTCAACATGGAATCAACTGACAGAAAAGGAACACCCAATGAGGTTACATTTCCCAATGTTATAGTGACAAGCAAGCTAAAAAGGTTCGAGCTGATCCCTGTGCCACAGAGCACATGAATCACTATTGGAAGGGAGGCTCAGTCCATATCTGTGCTCAACCAGTGGCTGCTGTGTTTTCATCAAGATAATTTGATGAAAACAAATTATCTCAAATATTTGAGTGTAATGAAATGAATTTAGAACTGAGGAACGCTCTGATAACTTGCTACAATTACATAACTATAAATTCAACTCGGAATGTGACGTGGCTATTCAACTCTACCCTTCTGATTCAAATGATGATCTTCAATACCCCATCTGCTGTCGAACATTCTCTTCTAGTAACAAGACAAGCTCCAAGTCACAAACACCTGCGCTCTTTTATCTTTGACACTTGAGCTCTGTCTGGCACCACATTACAGTCAGTTCAACATCTGTCTGAGGTTCGCCCTTCACCTCCAACAACATTCCAATCTCATGGCATCAGGTTTGTTTTCCTGGTCCACCACCGCCTTCTGAGTCACTCAGCCAAGCAACACCAACACATTTTCCTCAGCGTCTTCTTCCTTCTCTAGCATCTCTGGTGACGTCACTCCGATCGGTGCCAGCTCATAGACCTCCATCAGATCAGCAGGTTCCTCACCACGGACTTCCAGAGTCTCTTGGCCAACGTAGCCTCATCTCAGTGTTCCTCTGCAGAAACTCAACAGATCACAGCACCACCGCCTAAGACCAAACATTTTGCCTCCCTCATCTCATGCTTGCTTGACCTGACCAATTCGGTTCCCTCTTTGCTGGATCAGGTCTCTCTGGATGATGGCTGCTGCTCTGAACTTGCATTCTGGCCAAACTGGAATGGAAGTTCCTATGACAATGTTGTCATCCTTTTGGGTGATTTGTTACAATATTTTTTTTACGGATGCAGCCCCATCCTTAGGTTATGGAGGGTTCTTTGAGGCAAGAAAGTTGTGGCAGCTGGCTGCCACAACTTCACAGAGACTGCTCTCTCTGAAAAAGAGAGGAGTCTGATTGCTCTCTTTTTCAAAATTATCCCCATTGTTGTGGTTTGCTGCTTCTGGGGCTGCCACTGGAAAACAAAGTGCATCCCTGCATTATGTGATAATGATGCTATAGTCATAGCAATTGACAAACGCAGCTCTTCCTTGAAATTGATCATGTCTTTTGTCAGTCACATCACCTGGCAGGCATTACCATATGCCAAGTTTCCAGCTATTCTAATGCCTTTGCTGATGCTCTTTCCTGATCTAAATTTCAGGCCTTCCGCCACCTGTGTTCTGCTGCAGATGCTCTTCCCACCCCAATTCACATCTCCAATCAATACATTTAACCCATCCAGGGACCTACCTCTTAAATTTTGATCTGAACTGCTATTATCTCCTTCTCAAACAGTCTTCAGGAAAAGACCCATGCACCATCTCGATCATGCATTCTGCCCTTTCTTCCATGTTTAAATTCATCTACAGATGTCGTAAGTTCAGCCCTAAATCCAAACCTGTGTCTCTCACTCCTGAAGGCTCTCCCATGACTACTGCCTGGTTTGGCAGACTCTAGGTCTAGACAGACCCAAGAACTATGCAGCCTCCCCATAGCCACTCTTTTAGAATAGAGGCAGCCACATCATCAGCCACCCTTTGGCCTCCCTACAGTCCATCATCACATCTGCCATTGCAAATACATCTTGTCCAATACAATTCCCACTCTCTAGCAAACTGCAGATTCACCCAGCCATTAACACATCCCAGTAATCACCTGGACAGAAGGTTTGCCTCTCCTCCTCTTGATATTCCTTCCCTCCTTAAATCCATTTCCAGGAAAATTTGCTCTATACTTTATTGGACCCTATGTTATTAAATCTATCGTCAGTTCCAGAATTGTCTGTCTCCGTCTTCCTTCCAGTGTCCGTGTCCATCCCACGTTCCATGTTTCCCAAGTAAAACCAGTCCTTACCAGCACATCCTTTTGTGTCTTCTGCTGAGGTCCTATGGTCCCCAAATTCCTCTGGCATTGCTGTCCCGTGGGACCGAGATTCCTATGCTTATGGCCTCTTGAGTGTCATCATCATGTAACTTCTGGGTCCCGCCAGGAACTCATTTAACCTCCAGATCTTTCTCATGGGTTTCATGGGCCGAAAGATTGACTTCCAGAACCATATTGTGGGTTGCTCTGTCACCGCCAGCGTCCACCAGATTTGAGCCACTTGTGAGACTCCCTTAGGTATGAGGCCTGCAGACCTAAGGGTTCTCCATCACTGCTGGAAATCTCCAGACTTCTGGGTTCTCTGTTGCTGCCGCCTTCCAAGGTTCCTGCTTCTTCATTGCATACCAAGTTTCCTGATTGTCCATCATCTTTCAAGCTTCCTGGACCTTCCAAGCTTCTTTAGTTTCTCAAATATTTGCAGAAACTACATGTGCAGAATATACATACTGTAACAAATGAGAATTTTAGTATTTTAACACATCAAAACTACAAGAAAAGAAACATTAGCTGAAAGGCGAAAGTTATTTGCATTGGCCGGGTATCGAACACTGGCTTAGCTAAATGGCCCTAAACAGTTCCCCATTCATTTCCAATGGTAGTGCTAAACCACTATGGACATAATATATTTTGGACCGCCACTGTCCAATCTTATGTGCAGGAGGGACACAGCCCTCTCCCTGCTCGGATCTTCACATCGATCCTACATAATTTTAATAGGTAAGTGTGAAAAGCCCATTTCCGCCACCCTATTAAAAAAAGAAAAATCTTATTATAATGAGATACTATCTCAAAAATAATGAGATAACTTGAGTTGGCCCTATAGTTTGACATTTTTTCAACTTGATAGAAAGAAATGGATATTGATAATATCATTGAGCAACACTTCAGAAGTGGTTTTACTTATTTTGAAATCTTGCGAGTTTTGGAAGAAACCCATAATGTCAAATTAAGTCTCCGGACGCTGGAGAGAAGACTGCAAAAGAAGCACCTTTAGTGTAGAAAAAAATAAGACCGATATTACAGAAGCGGCCTCTTTTATGTTGCAACAACTACAAGGATCTGGAAGACAGCATGGCTACAGGTGGATGCACCAGAAATGTTGGATGGCTGGCATAGTCACAGACAGGAAAACAGTACGTCTTTTGATGCACCTATTGGATCCCAACGCGATTGACCTGTGTGCACGACAAATTAAAGCCTTATAGGATATGTATTAATGGATGCATAGATGGCTTTTTAAGAAAAATGATCTGGCTAGAAGCACATAAGACTAATCGTGATCCTCACATTATCGCTGGCTATTTCATTGACGCTGTGATGGAGTATAATGGATTTCCACAAAAGATACAATGCAAAGATTTCTGCACAACACCGACAGTGAAAATGGTTTTGGCTCTGTTATTCTCGGTCCGAGTACAGAAAATCAAAGGATAGAGTTATGGTGGTGCACTTTAAGAAGTGAATGTGCCCAATTTTGGATGGACCATTTCGACCAGCTTAAAGCCGATGGCTAATTTGTTTGACAGTTTTCTGGACGAATCACTGATCCAGTTTTGCTTCCTACAAACAATGCAGGTACTATAAATTTACTTCTAGCTTTCAGCACACAAATTTAAAATATGTTACAAGTAATATAAAAGCATAACTTTTTTTAACAACTATTTTCTTTTTTTTTTTTTTTCATTTTTTAATCAAACAGGTGGAAGAGGATGAAATTGCCCATGCATGGAATGACCATTGAATATGATCTACAAATAATCCCCGGGCTCCTCATGGTCGTCTGACATTAATTCATGGTGTTCCCAACCCGTATGGGGATCCAAATTATTTACAGTCTGCTCATCTAACAAAGCTGGAAATATGTATAGAAGAATGTCGTTTCAAGAACTTTCCATGTGATGTCGATGTATTTCACGTATGCACTGAACTCATGACAGAGCACAGACTGATAATGGGGTGTATGAAATTACTAATCTTTATACGTAAGACTCCCTCAAATGATCATTGATGGGCTGAGGGAATAGTTTCTCTATTTCACCCAGGTCCACAAAACATCTAACAAGTCAGATATTATGTCAACATGTCCTGTGTAAACACTGTGACTGGTAAGACTAAAATGCATGAATGAGTTACAATTTGCTTTTATGGTTTATTTAAAAAGACTAATACATTTTAGTTTCCTTCAATGTTGAGGTCAAGGTCAATCTATTAATTTCTATGTATTTAATCCTCTTTATTATTGCAAAATACTATCCTCTTGTTCAAAACAGCACTAAATAGTGCCAGCATTTGCAGGTTCTCCGTGGTCAAGGAAACTGTTGATGTAAGGACAGGAGTGTTACATGTACAAACAATATTTTAATCATGTTATTTACTAACAAATAACTATTTGTGACAGTTTTCCTTCTAATATGCTTGTTTGCAGTTAGTATTAATTTGATGAGTACAAATGTTGTCATTACTCTTGACTTAGATGTATATGTTTTTCAGTATTATGGCCAATAAATGTATTTAAAGTGCAACAGCAATCATAAACAGACTACACTTATATTTATTTTGTAGTCTGCCAACAAAGAACAATCAATTATTTTGACATTCCCAAAAATAAATCACAAGTCCTTAAAAAGAATTGCCTTGGTGTATAGTGCACTCATTTAATAAGCTTAAGTTAAAGAAATTCTAAAACAAAAAAGATTCTTTTTATAGCCTTTCACAAAAGACATCCAATGTGCAAGAAAGAAAAAAAATAGTTTTGTCTGATGCAAAGATACAATAACAATGAACAGTTTGTATTTTTGTTTGTTCTGGTTGTGAACTTCTAAACATATTCTACAGTCATTTTCACTTTACCTCCAATGATTTATTAAGTCAGCTAACAATTACCATGTTAATTATGGGACAACAAAAGTCAGCTACATTTTGTTGACTGGCATCATGGCTTTCCAAACAGAATTTTTGACTGCTCCCCTGACAGTTAACAGGTCTGAAACTTCAGAACTTCTGCATGTATGTTAGAGTATCTCCCCTTTTGAGTTTTGACAACCTATGCCCTTAAACAAATGAACAGTTCTGCTGCACAAACCAGCATTTGCCTATCATAAACAGTTGATCCCTTTTTATTACATCTGGAGAAAGTTTGGGGAGGGTAACATCACCCAGATAAAATGTTATCTCTAAAACCTTAAATTCTGACAAGGAAATTTTGGGGGAAAACATCTACTTAGATCTTGATAGGCAACTTGTTATTTTAAATAGAATGGAATAGAATAGAATAGCATTTATTGTCATTGAACAGGATTCAACGAAATTTCTATTGCAACTCCCGTGCAAAAAGTCAAATATATACAATATTAAATAAACAAACACACAATAATAATAATAATAATATATACAACTAAAATTAACTAAAGGCACTCAACCACACCAAAGAAGAAGAAGCAGCAGGTCCAATTATGGTAAAGTGCAGATGATGTAATTGGAATTTATGTATGATTGAAGTTTTTTTTTTTGTAAAGTTGGGATGACATTTGCTGTGATGGAAAATTTTATAATGTTCTCCTCACCCTATTCTGGTTTAGATTATCTGCACAGTCCTATCATGAGTCTGGCCAAGCTTCTCTCACATAGGCCAGTGTCAAATAACAGCAGGGGAGAGGTCCTTGAATCTTGTACGCCCCCAACTTAGAACTTATCAAGCTCAAAGCTGCTGTCTTTAGCAGTAAAGAACATCCCCTTTTCCTTAACAATAGACAGGTGCCAAGATCATTGTGCTGGGCTCCACATAATCCTTGGTGCATAAAAATAAAAGATTCACACCTACAGATAATTTGCGCTCTTTTCTCTGAAAAGAACATGTAAAAGGCAGTCAGAACAAATGTGACAGGCTCCTTTCTTGTTCTCATCTTGCATGTTTTCAATACATTTCTAATTAGGTATTGTTGAGAATTAAAATGAGGAATAACTTGATTTAGCTCTTTAATTCATTCCTCTTTGTCCCGAATTCTTGTGTCTGTATAAATGTGCAGGGAGAAAGAGCAATCATACGACGTCAGACTTCAGATATCCAGAGTTTTATCCAGAGAAATTCAATGCAAGAAGAATGTTACAATAAGCATCTCACCTAGATTATCAAAAGTCCAAGACATGACAAAACAGAAACAATTAACAGAGTAAAAAGGGAAACAGAAACAAACAAAAGATGCATCTTTTGGGAAACTCTCACTCAGCACAAAGAGATTCGGACTTCTGATGTAAAACAAACCATTTTATAAGAATGTGTATTCTCCTCATTTAAATATATGCATTGGGAGGTGTGTTTTTTCCTCGTGGGCCTTCCCATTGATTTTATTACCTCCTGCTAAAGAGCCCCAAAGGCAGATATATGGATCGTCAAACTGGGTCTTTGCCGTACCAGGCGTCTCCTGAGCTAAATTTACGACCTCTGTCTGTTTTAGTTTTCTGCCTCAAATGATTCCACAAGAAAGTAGTTTGTATTTTTAACCAAGCTTGCACAAAATCTATTGCTTAATACTAACTATAAGTTGGATCTAAAACTAACTCATTAAAAGCATGCTTTTTAATGCTTAAAGAAATATACCAATATGTTTGATTATATGTTGTAACGGACTTCTATAGTTTTTAATATTTGTCTGAACTATTCAACCCTGAGTAAAGAATTTATTGCCCTGATAGCCAATACACTCCCTGTCTGAAATGTTCCTTAGGGAGTATAAGACTGCTTTCTGATTAGAAATTTATGTAAGTTCAGAGGGTCACCTGTTGTCTTAGTTTGGATTTGTATCTAAGTTTATCTTAACGTAAAAGTTAACTTGTGTACTATTGTGCTACTTTAAAATTCTATTTCAACAGTATCTTCCAGACTCAAGATAAACCACATCCTATATAATGTACTGTAAATTTTTAATGTAGGCTACAGTTGCATTGTGGGATATTTACCGGCTGGAGGCGAACTTTCACAGGCTAGCGGGTGGGTCAACAATGACTTTCACCGGGTAAGTACTTTTTAAAACAAACATTGTATTGCAGTTTTGTGTTGGGTACTTTTGTTTTATTAAGGATTATTTAATTTCTTGTATTCAATGTCATATTACCCTGATTGTAAATGTATCAGTTATGTTTTGAGATCAGAGTATTTTTCACTTTGGTTGCAATACTTTGACTCCTGTGTAACAAGCAAATATTGCTGTTGCAAAATACTATATTTTGCTTTGCTTAAGTTGGTAATATTTAAATTGACAATAAAATCAAGTGATTTTAATTTATGCATATATATATTTTTTTTAATTATAAAAATAAAAAAACTTAATTAAACTTGTGCGGACACAAACCTATAAGTTTACAAGTTGTCCTCTTACCCACTCCAAACGGCACTGTATGTAAAAAGATGCATGTGTCTCGCATCAGTCTCTGTGGCGCAATCGGTTAGCGCGTTCGGCTGTTAACCGAAAGGTTGGTGGTTCGAGCCCACCCAGGGACGCTTAGTTTTTTTTAATATATATTATAATATAACTAGAAGCCATAATGCCACATGATTATAAACACAATGTAGTATTGGATTTTAATTCAAACATACTCTGAATGCCCATTTCATTATATATGCTGATCGCAGTTCGTTACCCATAGTACCCAGTAGGAGGCGCTAAAGTTTGGTTCATTTTTGTGTCGGTGCGAGTCTCCTGTCAGTCAGCACTTTGGGCCGAAATATTCCACGCGGCGAAAATAGTCAAGTACACTTTTCCTATTCATTCTCTGAACACTACGGATGTAATGCACTGTTTGACCACCAGCGGGATTTTGGGGCGCTGTTTCCACGTCTTCTCTGTGATTACAATAGGGAAGAACTTTAAGCAGGAGATTGTACAACAGCAGCAGCAGAAAGATAATCAGAGGACAAGGAACTGTCTAGCATGTGGCCAGCTAAAGTCCCGTTTTCAGGGTGATGGCTTCTCTGTCCACTTCTTCTATCAGTCTGCAGAGGTAAAGTACTTTTACTGCTCACAAAAGGTTTACCACACCTACATGGCCTGACCCAAGAACGTCATTTTCTGACTTTGCGGACACACCATTTTTCACCCGGGAGCAGAAGTAAGACGGGTGATGGAGGAACAGGATGCTCCAAGGAGGAGCATCCTGCAGGGCGTCTGTGCAGGTTCTGCCACAGACCTCTGAAACAAGGCCCAAGCAGTCCTCATGTCCACACAGGGTTTCCTGGTGTGAATGGGAAGTACATTTTCTGCCCTGCAAAAATCCTGTCCTTATACCAGTCCCAGGGAATGAAAGGTGAAATGACATGGGGGGAGTTTTGTCAATCCTCTTTTTATGAGACTGAAAAGAAGAGGTGGGCTGCTGAAAAGGGCAAATAATTGCAGATAATTTTGCAAGTCCTAGTGTTTGGTGTAAATATTGTAAATATTAATTAATTAAAATGAAGTTTGTTATAGGGATTTGACACTGTTCCAAGTGGAATTTTTTCCCCATCTATTTCTACATTTTACACTTAAAATATCCAAAGTTCATGTTCTCCCTGTGCATGGTGGGTTCTCCGGCTTCCTATCCTCCCACAGTCCAAAAACATAAATGTTAGGTAAATTGGTCTCTCTAAATTCTCCGTAGTTATGAATGTGTGTGTGCGTGTGTGTGCATGCATGGTTGTTTGTCATGTCTGTCTCTGTGTTGCCCTGCGACACACTGGCGACCTGTTGCCTCTCGCCCGGAATGTAGCTGGAGAAACAGCAGCATCTCCCAACCTCACTATCCATCTGTCTGTCTGTCTGTCCGTCCGTATATATAAAACATTACTCTTCTGACATTTTGATACTAAATTTTGTATATATTTGTAAAGAATAAATACAGTATACATGTTTTAACAAAAAACAATTTTATAATTCTATCAAGTGGTCTAAGCACAGTTCTATTGCCTCTATATTTTGTCTGAAGGCTTCGCTCCTCAGTAGGAGATAGTTTCGCAGGATTATATTCAGAACAAATGTGCTCTGGACCTAGACAAACTAGACCTTTGTCTTGTTTTCCTGGACAAAGTATGTCCAGGAAAACTAAGAAACATGTAGAGTCTAGCCCTATGCATATCTGTTTTGATCCTAGACTCTAGATCATGCCAGATATGTATAAGGAAGTTCACTTTCTCAAAATGGTTGGAACAAGGGAACTGTTTCTGTGGTGCAATCAGTTTGTGCAGTCAGCTGTGAACTGAAAGGTTGGTGGTTCAAATCCACCCAGAGACAGTTAATTTTCCAACTGCCTATGAAATGGTGACACTACTTGTGTATGTCAGGTAAGTGTCCTTGTTAAAATTCAACAAAGATTAAATGATACTGCAAATGCCCTGCTGTCCAGAATATACCCCACCTCTCACCCTTTGACCGCTGGAGAGAAACACCAGACATTATCAGAGACAAAATCATGGGTGCTCAAGTCCAGTCCTTGAGCGATACCATCCTGCACAGAGGACACATATCCCGAGGTGAGGAGAAGCTGCTGCTGATTTTCTGCCTGTTGAGGAGAGCTGGTCCAAATAGATACAGCTGCAAGAATCAAAGTGACTGGAAATAAACTGAAGTGTGCCTTATTGCTTACTCTGTATGTTATTTTCTTTCTCAAACCATCACATATTACTAAGTTTGTAAATAATTTAATCAAATCTTAATGGGTTGACTGCCAGTGTTCTTTATTTTGCTTGTTATATGACTAAACTCAAATTATGTCCTGATTATGTGGACATTAGGGACATCAAATACAGATTTAGATGGATTTACTATTTCAAAAGTAAACTATAGGAACTGTTTGGAAAAGGCAGATATTCTTTGCTTAAATTCTTCTTGGGAGCAGATGTATTACATCTTTCTGAGTCTAAGATGTCTTTTCCTTTAATCAGTGTTTAGTGAACTATGTCTCATCCATCTTACAGAGGAAATATGTATTATAAAATGTATGTGTCTCAAAAGTAATGGTTATGTGAATGTTTCTAAATCTTTATGAACTATGACCCCTTATGGAGAAGAACATCATTGGAGACTCTGTTTTGTTGCCCAGAAGTGGGTCACCACCCAGCCAGCATACCTAGGTGGGCCCCATATGGGATATAAGTGGGCAGGCAATATGGGTCCAAAAGGGTTTGTCCACGGTTTCCATGGTGGCCCCACATGGGTTTGCCCAAGTAGATTTCAATGGGTGCTGACTGGGCTTTCAGTGGGTCCCACATGGTTAACTTACATGAGGCCCATCTGTGGCCCACTAGGGTGCTGTCAGGAATATTTACCTGGGTCCCAATTGGGTCTGAACTGGGCTAGAATATGGGTACCAAGTGGGTTTGTCCACGGTTTCCATGGTGGCCCCACATGGGTTTGCCCAAGTAAATTTTTATGGGTGCTAACTGGGCTTTCAGTGGGGCCCATGTGGTTAACTCACATGAGGCCCATCTGTGGCCCACTAGGGTGCCGTCAGGAATATTTACGTGGGTCCCAATTGGGTCTGAACTGGGCTAGAATATGGGTAACAAGTGGGTTTGTCCACGGTTTCCATGGTGGCCCCACATGGGTTTGCCCAGGTTGATTTCAATGGGTGCTGACTGGGTTTTCAGTGGGTCCCACATGGTTAACTTACATGAGGCCCATCTGTGGCCCACTAGGGTGCTGTCAGGAATATTTACCTGGGTCCCAATTGGGTCTGAACTGGGCTAGAATATGGGTACCAAGTGGGTTTGTCCACGGTTTCCATGGTGGCCCCACATGGGTTTGCCCAAGTAAATTTTTATGGGTGCTAACTGGGCTTTCAGTGGGGCCCATGTGGTTAACTCACATGAGGCCCATCTGTGGCCCACTAGGGTGCCGTCAGGAATATTTACGTGGGTCCCAATTGGGTCTGAACTGGGCTAGAATATGGGTAACAAGTGGGTTTGTCCACGGTTTCCATGGTGGCCCCACATGGGTTTGCCCAAGTAAATTTTTATGGGTGCTAACTGGGCTTTCAGTGGGGCCCATGTGGTTAACTCACATGAGGCCCATCTGTGGCCCACTAGGGTGCTGTCAGGAATATTTACGTGGGTCCCAATTGGGTCTGAACTGGGCTAGAATATGGGTAACAAGTGGGTTTGTCCACGGTTTCCATGGTGGCCCCACATGGGTTTGCCCAGGTTGATTTCAATGGGTGCTAACTGGGCTTTCAGTGGGGCCCAGATGCCTTAATCCTGTAGGAACAATTCTCATCTAACCTGGATGTGAATTACATTCATAGATATGCAATCTTGATCAACAATCCAAAGTCTAGCTTAAAACGTGTTCAAATAAAAAAAAAAAGAGATGTGAAAAATTTATTTTGCTCAAGGCTTTTATTTAGTAATTTAAAATATTGTCAGGAGTTATTTTTTACCTCACTACAGCAATTATTAGAACTTCATTAATACTCAGGGAATGGTGGCACAAAAAGAAATCTGCAATTATTCACGACATCTTTGAAAATAACAGAAGCTAGTTTACTATAACAAACTTATAAACAGATCTATAAATATATATCTATAGATGCACACAAATAAAGACACCTACATATTTTCCTACAGGTCTATAAATGTATACATCTAAATACTATCTATATAACTTTATACACGTATATTCACATTGATACACACAATGTGAATATACACACCTATATAGATCTTTCACAATACATTTTTGTTAAACATTTTTAAAAATAACCTACATGCCATATGCATGCTTAAATTTGAAATCTCTCATACTTTACTGAAACTGTCCATCTTGAAAGACCTCCCCAACCTGAGTTTGAACTGGCAGTCTCTCTAGTCTATTTCCACTTCCACTCGGGCTCCAGTAAACCACTTCGAGAGTCTTTGCTGTATGCTTGTGTGATTCTGTAGATGGATAATTTCTTTTAAGTCCCCTGAAATAACAAGCAAAGGTAGAAATTGTATTAGTGTTTCATTTTAGCACAATGTAACATTCATGAGATTTGCATCTCCCCCTTCATGGGGCAAAAATGCTTGCAGAGATATGCCATAATCAAAGGACTCTTGAGTCATCATTATTATGTACAGAAACTATTCTTACTGTAAATTTAAAATATATCCATCTATATAAATCAACTACTAGGTTCTATCGTGGTTTTGTGGTTATTTTAATATTGTTTGAAATGCAAACAATATTACCTTCAAATTTTTAAGTTCTTAACAACAGTGAAAGAATACTGTTCAAATAAAACCAAAAATTGAAGACTCAATTTTTAACCTAAAAACATTACTAAAAATAACAAACAAAAGCATAAAACAACCAAAATAAATTAACATATGTTTAAGAAAGAAAAGTGAAAAAAAGTTACTCTGACAATAAAAACTGATATTTACCATACAAAACATCAAAGAGACGCAGGTCCAAGAGCTTGTTTCCAATGTTGGCCAAAAAGGTTGAACTGGACTTCCAGTTCATGGGACATGAGGAATCGCACAGCTGGTTGTATTGTGTCATCTAAGGATGCTCCTCCAATTTCTGCAGCCATGGCAACCTTAAGTACAATGACAATAACAGGACAACATTTTGTTTTTGTTCATCAGTTTGTTATTATATCACTCTTATGTGCTTAATTTTACTAACATATTAATCTACCTTTTTCAAATCATTATAAAGTGATCTTCACACGCTGATCCTCTTGAAGCCTGCAAAAATATATATTTTATTAGTGCAATATAACATTTAGACTTTTCAAAAAAATAAAAAAATTAAGGCAAAACAGCCTTTGTATAGATTAACTACTGAAGCCTTATAATGTAAACACTGAACAGTTTTGCAATTATCCTAATTTCTTTGTTAACGTGACAGGACTAAGACAGTAGTATTACTCTTAAGAGAAGTTTAGAAAATCACTATAAATGTAACTAATAAAGCCTAAAACATTGTACATATAAAAAAATTAGAGCTACAATTAAATATAAGTACATTTCACATAACTGCTAGCTAAATATTGCAAAAATATCAAAAAGAATTTCTTCATCTTTCAATATTTGTTTCAGGCTTGGCCACTGATTGACATGATGGGTTTCAATTTACGGACCCACATGCAGTAACCACACGTTGGATAGGGATGAGTGAGTGATTTATTTACAACAGGACAAAATAAAATCTATTTCCCGGACATCAGCGGAAGGGTGAGGACCACTCGACCAGGTTGGCCTGAAACGAGAACTTAGTTATGACGGGCTTAGAATGAGTGATCGGAGGGGAAACAGGAACAGGCTTACTTCGGTGTGGGTCTTTCGAGGCGTGGGTGTGAGATGCCAGGTTCCTGAGAGAGGGTGTGCAGCGGTTCCGAAGGTAAATGCGAGGTGGGAATGGAAGAGAGCTGGAAGCTTGAAGGGTGGAGTGGAGGCAGTGGAATCGGCGGAGCGAGCACGCAGGTATTCACTGGTGAGTTCTCGAATGAGGCGACAAAACCCCTAGGATCGAACAAACACAGAGACCAGGTGACTTCTAGTAGACACAGAAACGTTCTCAGAAAACTGTTCACAACAGGAGAGGCCAGAGAGACTACTGGTGTATGCAACCATCTAGCATACACCAGTAGAATCTTCAGTCAATCTAGCATAGACTGAAGATTCTGCACAAGCTCCACAAGATCCACTCTCCACAACACACAACACAAACCCTGACACTGATGACTACAACCAACAAAGATCCTCGCTGAAATAAGATGCGACACTCGCACTCACATACACACACTCTCACACAGGAACCCTGACACTGATGACTACTCTAGACCAACACAATAGCGGCAGATTGAAATAAACTATGACATAACAAAACGCTTTAAAGTGTCACACAACAATTAAAAAAAAATTTAAAAATATGAACTACAATGCCTTCATCCTATTTACAAAAAACCTTTTAGGCCCAATATACTGAAACCACATGGGCCCCATATAGTGTTCCCATTTCTGTCCCATGCCCAGTTAGCCCACGTTAATGCTGAATTGGGCCCATACATTTAACCCAATTGAGCCAACAATATGAGTCCCATTTCGGTTAACCTTATGAGCCTCACGCAGTTGGCCCAGATAAAACCCATGCCCTCTTATCATTACCTATATAGCCCAAAGCTAAACGATTCAATGCAGTTTTATT
This sequence comes from Poeciliopsis prolifica, assembly GCF_027474105.1. NCBI lineage: Eukaryota > Metazoa > Chordata > Actinopteri > Cyprinodontiformes > Poeciliidae > Poeciliopsis > Poeciliopsis prolifica. The sequence continues at coordinate 79,755 of NW_026562519.1, forward strand.
GAAAAAAACGACAATAATAATCTTGCATGGGTCCCAGCCAAACCAGCCTGAATCCATACATGAGACCCACCCATGCATGCTGATGTGACTGTGAGAAAGATTATTAAAAGCCCAAGTACATAGAATGAAAGCACAATAGTTACTCTTTTTAAATCATACAAATGGTTTTATTGTGTCCAGACACTTTGTAACAACCTCTGCTAGCAACATAGATTCTTCAGTGAACCGATTTCATTCTGCCTCGTTGGCGCTCAAATGAACCAATGGCAGCTCAACAAATAGAATGGCGGCGGTATTTGAAAATGGTTTGGCCCACAACGCTGCGTTTGAAATCGGTCTGCACTAAAATCTGCTTATTGTGTGTAGCTGTGTGTGTTAGCAATATCAGAAAAAGTATCACCCTAAAGAAAAGCAAAAATAACAATAACAATTAAGTCTCTTTTGGGTTACTGTCGTCCGATTTGTTACGAGCAACAATTTTTTTAACAAGCGATTTAAAATCTCTCCCTAAAATTTGGTACTAGGTAAAACAGAAGAAACGTACTTACAGATTCTTTCTAGATCAGCCGGCAGACTCCGCGCCAACGGACTGATGAAGAGAACAGGCTTGATTTTGAAACCGCATATCCATCCGCACGTCATTTTACGTTTTCCAAGAAATACAAGATTAATTTTTGAGAGTGCTACATCGGTTTAACAAATGTAAAACCGATGTAGCAAAAGTTCTCAATGTAAATAAATACATTTCGTTGTCCTCCTTATTCAAATATGTTTTGGAACTATTTTCTTCAGTGGATGTGTAAAGTGCCTACCGGTACTTCAATTCACCAACCTTTATTGGCAACAGTGCCTCAGAGCAAACAATGAACAAAAAGGTAATTGGAACCAAATGAATCATTAACAGAAATGTTACGTTTTTTTTTTTTTTTTTTTTTTTTTTTACTGATGACTTGGAAAATGTTTGCAAATATATGAAAAAACAGATGCTCAAAATTTTACTCTTGTCTCTCACTTGCTAATGAGTTTTGTTTATTTTCTAAACATTTTGTGATATTTTTCACAATGGTCTGATCTGAACTATTTGTCCAAATAAAAATTTAAATCTTGCTGCGAACAGGCTGCAGTAAACTCTATGGATGTCTAAACATCCAATTGATAAAAAATAATAATAAAAATAAAATAAAAAGTTATTATTATTATTAAAATAAACAAGGACTAAAGCTCGACCACTCTGTGCTTAATTTTGAGTAAGCACCAGAATATGAGTTTACGTATATATTTCAAACAGATTATTTCAAAAAAATGTTTTAAGACATTCAGATTGGACTGGCGTAAAATAATAAAATGAAAAAAAAGTTAGGGGTTCAAAGTGTAGCAAGAGCAATACTGAACTGGCTTTTGCTTTGACATACAGTGAAAAGTTTGAAAGTGACAGGGTAACCACATTGTCGATTAAAATGTTCTACAATTTTGTCCCATTTAGACCATGAAAAAAAGTACTAGGGGCTACATTTTCCTGCCCAGGTCCAACCCATGTATGGTTAGCCCATGCTCATGCCATGTTAGTTTAATGTGGACAGCCCACATTGGGCTTCTCATGTGGGGCCCATGATACTGAAACCACATGGGCCCCAAATAGTTTTGCCCATTTCTGTCCCATTTCCAGTTAGCCCACATTGTTGCTGAATAGGGCCCATACATTTAGCCCAAATGGGCCAGCCCATAGGGGTCCCATTTTAGTTAACCATATGTGTCCCATGAGGTTTGCCCAGATAAAACCCATGACCACTCATTACCCATATGGCCTACTACAAACCCAAGGGGGGCCCACTCATGCGTACTGGCTTGGAGACTGGACTGGACTGTTCTAGCATAAAATAATAACATGAAAAATGTTAAGGGTTCAAAGTGTGGCTAGAGCAATACTGAACTGGTTTAAAAAAATAAAGCATTGTAGAATTATTTTAATGTTTTAATATCCTGGTCCTCTGGAAGCCTAGTGTTTGTAAATGAGCCAGGCATAGATATCACACAGTGAACATGTTTTAGGTTCAAACATTAGGAAGACATGGATGTTCTGTTCTATCAGCAAAATATATCCTTGGGTGATCTCCAAGACGAGGTCACCTTCGTCCTGGAGACCTCGACAATGGTCAAGGTCACCAACCTTTACTATCGTCGAGGTTTCCTACAAGGAAAAAATTAAATTCTACAATTTACCTTACATCAACTCCATTAGAGGCCAGCTGAGTAACAATTGCCTTGGCAAAGACTATAAAGCTGACATCTCGGGTAATTCTTTCCAAGTTTTGAGAATCTTGCTCTTGCAGCTTTTGCTTTGACATACAGTCAAAATTTTGAAAGTGACAGGTTAACTACAGGGGTTGGACAATGAAACTGAAACACCTGGTTTTAGACCACAATAACTTATTAGCGTGGTGTAGGGCCTCCTTTTGAGGCCAATACAGCGTCAATTCGTCTTGGACAAGTATGGGGCCAAGGGAATGCCATCATATGGCAGCCCACACCATCACTGATCCACCCCCATGCTTCACTCTGGCATGCAACAGTCTGGGTGGAATGCATCTTTGGGGCTTCTCCACACCGTAACTCTCCCGGATGTGGGGAAAACAGTAAAGGTAGACTCATCAGAGAACAATACATGTTTCACATTGTCCACAGCACAAGATTTTCGCTCCTTGCACCATTGAAACCGACGTTTGGCATTGATACGAGTGACCAAAGGTTTGGCTATAGCAGCCCGGCTGTGTATATTGACCATGTGGAGCTCCCGACGGACAGTTTTGGTGGAAACAGGAGAGTTGAGGTGCACATTTAATTCTACCGTGATTTGGGCACCGTGGATTTATGTTTTTGGGATACAATCCGGGTTAGCACCCAAACATCTCTTTAAGACAGCTTCGTCTTGCATCCACAGTTAATCCTGTTAGATGTGGTTCGTCATTCTTGGTGGTATGCTGACATTATCCTGGATACTGTGGCTCTTGATACATCACAAAGACTTGCTGTCTTGGTGAACAATTTGCCCTCTTTTGAACTCCAGTATGTCCCAAATAATGTTATGTGCATTGCAATATTTTGACCAAAACTGTGCTCTTACCCTGCTAATTGGACCTTCACACTCTGCTCTTACTGTTGCAATGTGCAATTCATGAAGATTGGCCACCAGGCTAGTCCAATTCAGGCATGAAACCTCCCACACTAAAATGAGAGGTGTTTCAGTTTCATTGTCCAACCCCTGTACATTGTTCTACAATTTTGTCTCATTTAGCCCACTTAAAAAAGGACTGGGGCCTCCATATCCACACCCAGGTCTAACCCATATATGGTCAGCCCATGCTCATGTCATGTGGGTTCAGTGTGGTCAGCCCACATGGTCTCCCCATGTTGGGCCCATGATACTAGAACCACATGGGCCCCACATACTGTTCCCATTCCCAGATAGCCCACTTAAAAAAGGACTGGGGCCCACATATCCACACCCAGGTCTAACCCATATATGGTCAGCCCATGCTGATGTCATGTGGGTTCAATGTGGTCAGCCCACATGGGCTTCCCATGTTGGGCCCATGATACTAGAACCACATGGGCCCCACATACTGTTGCCCGTTTCTATCCCATTCCCAGATAGCCCACTTAAAAAAGGACTGGGGCCTACATATCCACACCCAGGTCTAACCCATATATGGTCAGCCCATGCTGATGTCATGTGGGTTCAATGTGGTCTGCCCACATGGGCTTCCCATGTTGGGCCCATGATACTGAAACCACATGGGCCCCACATAGTTTTGCCCAGTTCTATCCCATTCCCAGATAGCCCACTTAAAAAAGGACTGGGGCCTACATATCCACACCCAGGTCTAACCCATATATGGTCAGCCCATGCTGATGTCATGTGGGTTCAATGTGGTCTGCCCACATGGGCTTCCCATGTTGGGCCCATGATACTGAAACCACATGGGCCCCATATAGTGTTGCCCGTTTCTATCCCATTCCCAGATAGCCCACTTAAAAAAGGACTGGGGCCTACATATCCACACCCAGGTCTAACCCATATATGGTCAGCCCATGCTGATGTCATGTGGGTTCAATGTGGTCTGCCCACATGGGCTTCCCATGTTGGGCCCATGATACTAAAACCACATGGGCCCCATATAGTGTTGCCCAGTACTATCCCATTCCCAGATAGCCCACTTAAAAAAGGACTGGGGTCTACATATCCACACCCAGGTCTAACCCATATATGGTCAGCCCATGCTGATGTCATGTGGGTTCAATGTGGTCAGCCCACATGGGCTTCCCATGTTGGGCCCATCCCATTCCCAGATAGCCCACTTAAAAAAGGACTGGGGCCCACATATCCACACCCAGGTCTAACCCATATATGGTCAGCCCATGCTGATGTCATGTGGGTTCAATGTGGTCAGCCCACATGGGCTTCCCATGTTGGGCCCATGATACTAGTACCACATGGGCCCCACATACTGTTGCCCGTTTCTATCCCATTCCCAGATAGCCCACTTAAAAAAGGACTGGGGCCTACATATCCACACCCAGGTCTAACCCATATATGGTCAGCCCATGCTGATGTCATGTGGGTTCAATGTGGTCTGCCCACATGGGCTTCCCATGTTGGGCCCATGATACTGAAACCACATGGGCCCCACATAGTTTTGCCCAGTTCTATCCCATTCCCAGATAGCCCACTTAAAAAAGGACTGGGGCCTACATATCCACACCCAGGTCTAACCCATATATGGTCAGCCCATGCTGATGTCATGTGGGTTCAATGTGGTCTGCCCACAGGGGCTTCCCATGTTGGGCCCATGATACTGAAACCACATGGGCCCCACATAGTTTTGCCCAGTTCTATCCCATTCCCAGATAGCCCACTTAAAAAAGGACTGGGGCCTACATATCCACACCCAGGTCTAACCCATATATGGTCAGCCCATGCTGATGTCATGTGGGTTCAATGTGGTCTGCCCACAGGGGCTTCCCATGTTGGGCCCATGATACTGAAACCACATGGGCCCCATATATTGTTGCCCGTTTCTATCCCATTCCCAGATAGCCCACTTAAAAAAGGACTGGGGCCTACATATCCACACCCAGGTCTAACCCATATATGGTCAGCCCATGCTGATGTCATGTGGGTTCAATGTGGTCTGCCCACAGGGGCTTCCCATGTTGGGCCCATGATACTGAAACCACATGGGCCCCACATAGTTTTGCCCAGTTCTATCCCATTCCCAGATAGCCCACTTAAAAAAGGACTGGGGCCTACATATCCACACCCAGGTCTAACCCATATATGGTCAGCCCATGCTGATGTCATGTGGGTTCAATGTGGTCTGCCCACAGGGGCTTCCCATGTTGGGCCCATGATACTGAAACCACATGGGCCCCATATATTGTTGCCCGTTTCTATCCCATTCCCAGATAGCCCACTTAAAAAAGGACTGGGGCCTACATATCCACACCCAGGTCTAACCCATATATGGTCAGCCCATGCTGATGTCATGTGGGTTCAATGTGGTCTGCCCACATGGGCTTCCCATGTTGGGCCCATGATACTGAAACCACATGGGCCCCATATAGTGTTGCCCAGTACTATCCCATTCCCAGATAGCCCACTTAAAAAAGGACTGGGGCCCACATATCCACACCCAGGTCTAACCCATATATGGTCAGCCCATGCTGATGTCATGTGGGTTCAATGTGGTCAGCCCACATGGGCTTCCCATGTTGGGCCCATGATACTAGAACCACATGGGCCCCACATACTGTTGCCCAGTACTATCCCATTCCCAGATAGCCCACTTAAAAAAGGACTGGGGCCTACATATCCACACCCAGGTCTAACCCATATATGGTCAGCCCATGCTGATGTCATGTGGGTTCAATGTGGTCTGCCCACATGAGCTTCCCATGTTGGGCCCATGATACTGAAACCACATGGGCCCCATATAGTGTTGCCCAGTACTATCCCATTCCCAGATAGCCCACCTAGTTGCTGAATAGGGCCCATGCATTTAGCCCATATGGGCCAGCCCATATGGGTCTCATTTTAGGTTAACCATATGTGTCCCATGCAGTTCGCCCAGATAAAACCCATGCCCACTCATTACCCATGTAGCCCACATCAAACACAAGTGGGGCCCACTCATGCGTGCTGGCTGGGCAGGACCCCACTGTGGAGCCAGGCCTGAAGGTGGAGCACGCTGGCAAGCCCCAGTCGCCGGGTCTTAATGCATGGAGCTCGGCCAGGGACACCTTGAAGAGGAAACATGGATCCCCCTTCCCACCACCACCTGTGGGAGGAGCCCAAGGGGTCGGGTGCGGTGTGGGATGGCTCGTGGCCAAGGGTGGGGACTTTGGTGGAAGTGGATGATCTGATTTTCCACCTGTGTGCAAAAACCTACTATTGACACTGTTGTGTAATGTTTTATACTTCCATCCATCCATTTTCTGAGCACCCTTCTCCCTAACGGGGTCAGCTGCGTTCCAGGCGAGAGGCGGGGTCACCCTGGACAGGTCACCAGTCTGTTGCAGGGCAACACAGAGAGACAAACAGGACAACCAATCATGCACACACACACTCTCACACCTAGGGAGAATTTGGAAAGACCAATTAACCTGACAGTCATGTTTTTGGACTGTGGGAGGAAGCCGAAGAACCCGGAGAGAACCCACGCATGCACAGGGAGAACATGTTTTATACTCATTTCGAAGAATTATGGCAAAAATATTTTACCAATAGGAGTTTATTGCATGCAGCATATTTGTGATCTAGAGAAGTAAATAAGCCAGAAATCGAGAAAGTTTAATAAATGGATATTGGACATTTTCCCACTGGAAGAGTTCCAAGCTCCAGAGCTACTGTCCTGCAGTTTTTAAATGCACCTTTTTCCCAACATGCCTAATTAATTTGTTGAATTCCCTCATTAGAATTCAGCTATTCGTCTATGGTAACGAGCTATTTGTTTATTTCAGGTGTTTTGGAGAAGAAATGCCTACAAAAATGACAGGGTAGTGGCTCTGAACAGCTGAACTTGGGCAGCTGTTTAGAACCACTTGCGTTAGAAGTGATTTTTTGTTGTTGTTATTTTAAAGCTGACGCTGTAAAATGCCTCCGCACACTGAGTTTTAGACTTTTAGTAGGGTCGACTAATAACATGGCCGAAGTGAGCACTCTTTCAAACAAACAATCTTCAAAAAGTAGAGAACCAATCACGCTACAGCTTTGGCCCTTTCTCATGTAGAGAGCCAATCACAATAGAGGTTTGGAGGAAGTGTTGTGGGATTGTTCTAAGCTAGTATAGGATTAAAAATACGTACAACCTAAACGATTCTTCGTCGTTTTCATTATATGAAAATAAAATGTATGTGAGAATGTAAAGAAACATCACGAATTGTTCTGAAAGGTTCGTATCAATTTAGTGGTCATTTGACACACTACACGTAAGCTTTCTCGGAGTCCCATGCTAGACGGCAAACGTCAACTTTCCAAAGCTGTTTGGGAGTTCGGGCTCCCAGTGACTTCAGGTACGATTACATGTAGTGTTTATTTGTTTTTATAAATGTATTAGCTTTTATATTTTCAAATTGTACTTGCAGCATCAAGGAACGTAAACTTTTGGGGCTACATGCTACATATGTAGGGTTAGGGTAGATAATAAGCAGATGATGACACTGCACATAACCACAGTGAAAAATGACAGTAGTAACATCGTGCTGTAGGGATGCAATTATATAGGGAAGTTTTGTGGAGCTAAATACAGTGCATTCATAGATGAAAATCTGGTATAGGTTGCAAGCGTTAGCTTCTAGCTAAACATCCAGCCAGAGGTAGTTTAGATCAAAGCATGTTAAAGTGGCCCAGTAAAACTTCAGATCTATAAACTTTTGAGAGGCTGTGTAAATAATTTGTGTTTATAATGTGAACAAATCTGAAATGTTCAATGTATATACTTTTGTCGGGCATTAATTTAGTTTTAGCTTGAATGAAAAATAACCTGTATTGGCAAAATTGTCTTTCTTTAGCTTTTCCAGCATGAAGACAAATAAGTCTTATAAACTCGTACTGCACAAGAAAGGTTTTGGTGGAAGTGGTAAGAAGAAAATTTGAATGCCTCAGTCAGCACCAACTCATGTGAATGTTTTAGTGGGATTGTATTGAAAATTAGCTTATTCCCTGAGCAGATGACGAGCTGGTTGTCAACCCAAAAATCTTCCCTCAAGTCAACTTGGGAGACATAATTGAGATTGCTCACCCGACAGATGACTACAGGTGAGATGACTTAAATCAAGAAATAATGATCTGGATGGATTATATTGTTTTGCTGAACTTTTTTTCATTCATTGTTGACCTTTGATGAGTGTGATATGACTGTGTCTTTTGGTTTGCAGTCCTCTTCTGCTTCAGGTGAAAAGCTTAAAAGAGGATCTTCAGAAAGGTAAATAAAGTTTTATCGTGGGGGATTAGTTGCATTGACTGAGGCTTGGTTGTTGCAGCAGTGGTGACAAACAAGGAGTACAGAACTAGAATAAGTTATAATTCACCTCCATCTGTCTGCTCAGGACAAGCCACAGCTGGCTGGTGAACCATAACTAGCCAGTATTAGTGTGCGAATGTGTGCGCGAATGGCTGAATGAGTGTAGTGTGAAGTGCTCTGGGATCCTCTGGACTTGATAATGAGCCATTTACCATAATAGGGGTCCACCAATAAATTCACCACCATTTATTTTATTTTGGGAGATGAGTGATCAGCTGGTACTTGCATGTGAAGCCGATTTCATCTACCAGCTTTATTTGCTTTCTAAGAATCAACCACTGTCTCTTTGCTCTGCAGTGAGAAAACACTGACTGACAGACCCACACATCAGGTCATGTCTATACGTACGCAGTTAACTGTACTTACGCCACTGTCACCAATTTAGAAACTTTGTTGCTATACTTAGTGACTTCTGATTTCAGATTTCTGTCAGATGAAAAAAAAAATTTATCAAATTCTGCAGGCAGGGATTCTTAGTGATTGGTGTCCTTATATATAACTTGACTACATCCTTGCTCTCAAAATGTTGAGAGCAAGGACGTAGCTCTCAAATTTGAGAGCTCAAATGTAGCTCTCACTATCCACTTTCAACTTAGTGGATAGTGGAAAAAAAAAAAAGTCTTTGGCCACCTTATTTTTCTGGGTTGAACTTGAAGTGAACCTTGTGCTGAGAAATGTCAGGTTTTTTTGTTGTTTTGACACATTCAAAGTTCTTTTTTTTTTTTACATCTTGGAGCATAAACCATCAAATCTGTCCATAAATCTTCTGATACCACATTGCAGAACCTTTGCAATGACTTTATACATCATCATGCTGGACATCATCTTCCTTTGCAGAGACCATCAGTGTGGACCAGACGGTAGCACAGGCTTTCAAGCTCCGTGCCTATCAGGATGTTATTGTTAATATAGTTGACCCTAAGGTATGCTTATTTTGGCTGACTTTTACTTTGTTCATCTGTTGGTAGTGCAGAATTTCTAACAGTTTTGTGTTTTCCGCCACAAGGATGTAACACTCGATTTGGTGGAACTGACGTTCAAAGATCAGTACATTGGCAGAGGAGACATGTGGAGGCTAAAGAAGAGTCTGGTGGGCTATGTGAATGCTGCCAATGCACACTCCACAATAACAAGGAAATCAGTTCCATTATCCTCCCCCTTAAAGTGGCAGTAACAAAAACAACATTCTTTCTGGCCAAGATATGTCATACATTTGTGAAGTTTTCATGGATTCTTTTCAGTGCAGAATTAAAGTATAATATGCATTACCCAAAAAGCTCTGCCCAGATAACAGAAAAGCTGCACGAACTTTCCAACCAGGACCGAAAGAACATAATTCTGTGTTGTTATGCTTGCAGCCCTGAGAGACTGAACACATAACCTCAACTAAACAGTGAAAATGTGTTCCAATGAAGACACCTTCATTGGAACACATGAAGGTGTGTTCCAATGAAGGAACACACCTCACGTGTTCCAATGAAGACACCTTCATTGGAACACATTTTTCTATCCTAGTGTAGCTTTTTGTTTAATGCTGTGTGTAATTTATGTAATTTGTGTTTTAGGTGAGCACATGTGCTTATGTGACTCAGAAAGTGGAGTTAGCAGGAATCAGGTATGTTACATTGGCTTCACAGCACTTGATTGACTTTGAACAATTTTCGGAAACTTGTGATTAGAAGCCTGAAATAATTTTGTTTCCAGCAATTTAGCAGTTTTAAGTATATTTTTTTAGTTCTGTGCAAAATAATATTTTGCAATATAAGGAAATATGACATTACAATATTGTTGTTCTACTTCAATTTTCCCCTCATCATTAAAATGTCCTTACTGTTCCTCTTGTGGTTTGTGATGTGGTGTAAAGATCTACTTTGCACTTAGAAAATCTCTCATTAGTTTAATCAAAACTAATGTGTTAAAGTCCCGGTCCTAAAAATGTCTCTGTCAATGTCAGTGTGTGGCAAAAAGTTGTATACAATGTATGTAAACATCTGGTTTCAAGTTTAATAGGCAAACCTGAAAGTTTGTTGATTAATCTGGTGACTAGAAACAATCATTTGTTATTACTAGAAGTGTAGAAAATATTGATTTTATAGAAAATCACAATTCCAATTCCTGGGAATTCTGAGTCTTTTCAAAGTACCTAAAAAAATTTAATTGATTTTATATGTCTTTGACGCTCGTATTTGTGAGTGCACTACATATTGCATTATGTATTCACTCGACCACATGGAAGACCGTCTTACCTCTGTATTTTGAATAATTCTTAAGTATTTCTTTATTAAAAAAGAAACCCAGGCAGCTAATTTCTGCCATATAATGTAAACAGAATCTGTAGAGTATTTGCATAGAAAAATTGGTTTCTGAATTGAAAATAGTTTTTGAGTCAAATTGTGACCTCAAAAATCAGAATCGAATCTCTGCATTTTACACATCAAACCCTTACTGGAAATTTGAACCGTCAAATACAGTCTGCAAAAGTTGTGCAAAGTCTTATTTTATCAACATGTTAAGCAAAATTTTTAAAACATATTTAATAAAGTCCCCACTCCATCCTACATGTCTCAGACATCTGCTCGGTCTAGAGAACCATCACCTCTCATGCGCAGTTAGACACAAAACATTCACTGGAGAGGCTGTTTCACGGTTTTATATTGTAGTATATTTAAAGTTCTGTAATTATTCCCAGACTGAAAGGTTTTACATAATATTTAAGTTTATGCAGTGATCCCACTAGATCAGCCTGTGTAGCATCTTTCCCAATTAGACTTTCTAAGGTTCAAAATAAACCTAAAATAATGCGTTACTGAACAGCTAATAATGGCTTGATTTTCTTCCATTGCTCAGTCAGTCCACATGGACAAAAATGAGATGTGCAACCAAAGTGTGCCTTAAGTTGAAATCAAAACTGATAAATTATGACATTTCGGGTGCTATTCTTCATTGGACACAGTATTTAGTTAAGGCTAATGTTTACTGCTGTTAACGTCTTGGTGTTTTGGGGATTTTTTTTCAGAGCCCAGGCCAGTGAGTTATGGGTGAAAGGAGAAAAAGTGACCTGTGGCTACATTAGCGAGAATACCAGAGTAAGTTGTGAAAAACAAATGAGTAAGGAGGTTTCCTGGAGAGTCAGGCTTTGATATGTTCATGTGGTGACCTTTTATAGCTAATTTTACTGATCCATGGCAGATCAGTAAAGTCTCATACAAACACTGTTGTTATACACTACCTGGCTAAAAAATAAAACTAATGTTTTATTTATTTTTATAAAACTAATGTTTTATTTTTTTTAGTTAAATCCCCACATGGATTTAACTAAGCAAATAGGTACTAACCTCCTATTCAGTGCATGAACAATTATCTTTTAGCTGGCAATGGAATGCTGATCCAGAATGCAACTGATGTTCTCACTAAAACCAGGAAGATTGAGCAGCACATCACCCAGTTCTAAAGTCCTTCCACTGAGAAAATAGACTTTAAAATACTGTTTGTTTATAAATCATTAAACAGCTTAGCAATACAAAAGATGAATGATCTGCTGCTGTTGTATCAACCTTCCAAACCTCTTAGATCTTCTAGTTCTGGTCTGCTCTGCATCCACAGAACCAGAGCCAAACATGGAAAAGCAGCATGGTACATAGAACAGCTTCTATGTAACCCAGATCTGAAACAGACTTCCAAAAAACCTCAGAACAGCCAAATCACTGAATGCCTTTAAATCAAGACTAAAAACCCACCTGTTTAGAGTTGCCTTTGAACCATAATTAATGAAACACTTAGCAACATTTTGACATGTATAATGGCACTTGGTAAAATATAATGTTCACAGTAAAAATATAATGTTCACTGGTAATGTTTACGCAGAAGACTGTGTGGTGTATTTTCATGTTTTTATGATCTAAATCACTTTGAATTGCCTTGTTGCTGAAATGCACTACAAATAAACTTGACTAGTTCATGACTTTCACCAGTAGTAACACCTGGCTGTTGAAAAAGTTTTTCCATTGCAGTTCTGCTAAATACATCTATTTTGTTTCAATTCATATTCAATTAAATTCAAAAATACTTTATTAATCCCAAAGGGAAATTATATGCTGTTGTAAGTCATTAATTCAATTCTTCAAAGAGTTATTGTAGATGCATCCACCTCATTAAAGCAGGTCATGAATTAGTCATGAATTAGTCAAGTTTATTTGTACTGTGCATTTCAGCAACAAAGCAATGTCAAAAACATTTTTTTCTTTGAAATTAACATATTTTTGATAAGGAAATTTATTTTAGTATTTTTCAGTTTGCGCTAATATATTGCTATTGGAAATGCACCTATTGCCAAAATTTATTTGTCTCAAATTATGACAGTGTGCTTGACAGAGTAGGAGACACGGATCGTCCTCCACATAGTTCACACCTGAACCTCACTGAGAATCTTTGATAAATTCTGTCTGGAGAAGACGTTAACAGTGGTCAGACTCTTCAGTCGTCAATACAAGATGTTGGTGAAAAATTAATGCAACACTGTATTAAAATAGATCTGGTGATGTTGCAGAAGCTTATCAAAACAATCTCTGTGTGTGAGTTCTATAATCCAAGCTAGAGACGGTGAAAGGGAATAACATGTGTGATTTCTTTTTTATTCTTGTTTTAGAATTATTTTTGGTCAGGCAGTGTACCTCCATATATTTGACCCTATTTTCCATGGTATAGACACTGAAACATCATTTCACCATATTGTACTTTTAGAGAAATAATGAAGGTGTATTTGGAAATAAGGAGGAAATCATCCAAGTCAATCCTCAATGCATTAATTTCATCTTCATAGCACTTCTTTCATGTTGAGTTATTAATTATACCAACATGATGTTCTGGTTTCTCAGGTGGTTTTTAGATCAACGTCTGCGATGGTTTACATCTTCATCCAGATGAGCTGTGAGATGTGGGATTTTGACATATATGGTAAGTCATACATGAGAGGTATCTGACTTGCAGCTCTTTCTTCTGCATCTTTATCACTAGAATGTTTTGCTTTTAGGGGATCTGTACTTTGAGAAGGCGGTCAGTGGTTTCCTGTCTGACCTGTTCACTAAATGGAAGGTTTGTGTCCTTTAGTTGTTGTTTTACTAACTGCCAGTCTTCTTGACCTCTTGCTGAATGTATTATTAGAGTGTTGTTCACTTCTGTTTGAAGCCCATTTTAATCATAAAGTTTTATGTATTCCAACATGGCTAAAAATAATAATCTGGATGAGGATTTGAAATCAAGTAGAAGAAACCAAAATGAGGGAGGTAGCAGGAGCGGGTTCCCCTTATACAGATGTTAGTTCTTAATGCATGTATCCATTAAGATGATCAGATTCGGTTCAGAGATTAGGAACCAAAGTGGTCAATCAAGCTTTTTTCATCTAAGACAGTTGGCCAAGGTCAAGCTGTACCTTGCAACATTCACCTCTAGCTAAAGGTGAAGGCAGACACTTTTTTCCTCTGCTCCCATCACTTCCCATGCTCACCCTGCTTGCTCTGTTTTTGTGTTGCTTTTTTGAAACCTTTCTTTGCACATGCTCCAAATCTACAAATTATCTGGTTAACTAGTCTCAGTGCAATTAATCAAATTTTCTAAATGAAAAAACTGGGGAGAGAAGAGCCCACTTGGACTGCGGGGACTCACCCGGAGGAATACATCCTGGATTTATTTGGATTCATAATAGGATTTCTGCTGTTTGGAGTTGGCAGATACCTGGAATATTGGGAATATTTGATGGATTGGGCCAACTAGCAAACACTCAGACTGACATGCTGTGAGGAATAGGCTGAAGTTTGATGTGATCCTTTAGTAGGCAAACTTTGGATGCTAAAACTCACTTGCAGGATGGAATTGATCTTGGAAAAGTTGCTAGTTCTGGCCCAGTGGGAAGGACCACGCTAATTTGGATGACTGGTACAAGAGATGTACTTGTTGAGACTCTAGGGAGGATGAAAATTTTAAGTCTACCCGATCTAAAGAAAATTTGTTTATTCTGACTCTGGCTCCCTTGTGTTGGCCTTGGCTTGCTGGCCATCTCAAATTTCCTGAGGTTTATGTAAACAAGTTTCCCTTCTCATCCTTTCATCCCTCCTGAAGTCACCCGTGGAATTGTTTGGTCTATAACAGTGGTTCTTAAGCTTTTTTGAGGTACCGAGCCCACCAATTTCATATGCGCATTCACTGAACCCTTCTTCAGTGATAAATAAACTATGATTTTTTTTTTCCAAATTCAAGACATAGGTATATGCTTTTTTTTTTACTGGTGCACAAAATGAGTCGTGCATGAACATCACCTGTCTCAAAGAACAAAACCAACACGGTGCATGAACTCACAACAAATTACAATATCACTTTATTCTGGCCCCCAAAAAATATTTCAGCCCCATAAAAGAATTGCAAACCCCAATAATATTTTTTTGCTATTTTACTAATTAAAAATAAATTTGGCTTTTTTTTAATAACATTTTCAAATTTCAAATTAATATTTTTAAATTTGAAATTTAATTTGTTTTTGGTAGTTTTGAATCCACAAAATACTTTTTTACTTTTCCCCATCTCCATGCAGCTTCAAGAAGTGTTCTCTTTGTTTTGCCGGTGCGAGACTAGAGTTGCTCAACTTGGTGTTGCATATCATGCCGATGGGACGCTGACTCCCATCCCGTTCCGTGATACACACTTAGAATGGATTAAAATATTGAGAAAGAAACCAGACAACATAGAACTACGACAGCTATTGCCTGCTGCACGCACCAAATTCCCCGCAGCACTGATTGGCCAAGCAATGTCACGTGATCCTCTGAAGCAAGTGATGGCCAAGCGGGGTGCGTCATCACAACTTTACACAAGTGTGTCTTTACCTCCGTGGCAGAGGCTCCGCCGAACCCCTGAGACCGACTCTTTCAACCCCTGGGGTTCGATCGAACCCAAATTAAGAACCACTGGTCTATTACTTTAGACTAATATTTAGTTTATTGCTATCCAGAGAAACTCCTTGTAACTTATAAATTATGGAGTATTTATACTTTTAATAGGAGCCTGTATTTTATATATTCACTCAACCCAGAACAGGAATCAAACCGATTAGCTACAACAAAAAAATCCAGAGGATTTCACTCAACCCAGAGTAGGAATTAGAACAAACTTAGAATCCAGAGAAACTCCTCCATCTAGACAAACTACTTCAGGGGTGTCAACATCCAGTCCTCGAGGGCCAGTGTCCTGCAACGTTTAGATGTGCCTCTGCTGCACCACCTGAATAGAATAATAGGTCATTAGCAAGGCTCTGGAGAACAAGGAGGAGGTAATTAAGCCATTTCATTCCAGTGTTTTGTACCTGTGGCACATCTAAAAACTGCAGGACAGCGGTCCTTGAGGACTGGAGTTTGACACCCCTGATTTAGATCAACATGATCAAAATAAGAATTCAGAGAAACCCCTACTAGTTTATAAGTCACAGACTACTTATTCTTAAACATGGGGTTATACATTTTTATTTCCTTTTTTCTTCTTTTGCTCTTTCCTTTGGTTTGTTGTGTTGTATTTTCTACTAATTCATGTAAAGCACTTTGGATTGCCTGTTACTGAAGTGCTATATAAATAAAACTACCTCACCTCACCTTAATGTTTTTTTTTTACCAAGTTATAAATCAGCACAAATTCTGGAGCTTTTTAAATCTCTTTTGAAGACTTATTCTTATGATCTGGCTTTTTATACACATTGACACAAATGTTATTTGTGTTCTGTCTCTTTCCTTTCCAGTGTCTTTGTTAATCTAACAGTCTTTTGAAGTCTTTCCCCTGTCTGATGTTAGACAGTTGAATCTTTCATCTTTTGATGCCTTTTAGCATTTTGTTGTTTTTTTCCCTAGTAAAGCATATTTTGCAGCCTGAAAATGTGCTATGTAAATAAATTTGACCTTGACTTTATTCCTTTATTAGTACAACTTTCTTCTCATAACTTTATGACTTTATTCTCATATTCAATTTATTTGCCTGCCCTAATACTCCATTATATGTATTCCTGTAATAGTTCAGGCTAGATATTAAAAATCACCAAAAATTATAACAAAATAAAATAGAAAAAATAATAATAATGTTGCTGGGCTCAAGCACAGATGACATCCAGAGTTGTCTTTGCGAATTACAAAAAGGGTTTTATTTACCTTTATACAAAAGTCTGCCTGTCAACACTCGGTGCCTAACACTACCCAGCAGAACGGGGAAAACAGTATACTGGCGTGCAAACGGCACGTTCCAGGAACACACCTCACAGCGACGCATTCACTGATATAAAGTAAATATGACTACCAAAGATCAATACACAAGACAGACACAAAACCAAGTTCAGAAGGAATTAAGAAACTACAATGAACAATGAATGAACTTATCATAAACAAAACAGATTGGGTGGGGTACCTAATGAACTAATAAATTCGGTGTCTCTCACAATAATGATAATTTCCACAGAAAAATCAGCAGAAGCATCTAGAAAAAAGATGAACATTTCTAACATTTCATGTTGACAGGAGAAGAACTGCAGTCATGAAGTGACCGTTGTGCTGTTTTCACGCACATTTTACAACGCCAAAACTTTGGGTGAGTGGATGTGATGATTGATCGTATTCTCTGAGCAATATTAAAATAATTTTTTTCTTATGTTGTTAAACCCTCAGAGGAGTTTCCTGAGAATCTGAGAGGATCCGTCAGACAGAATCATGAGGGACGCTATTATGAAGATTTTTACAGGTAAGCATACCACAACATGGCGATGTTTGATGGAAGCAGTCAATATGCACTTTTGTGATCAGGGTTGTGGCTCAGAATGAGAGACGGGATGAGTGGATGTCACTACTGGTCACCATCAAGAAACTCTTCATTCAGTACCCTTTTCTGGTTCGACTTAAAGAAACAGGTAATGGAGGAATCTTAATCATTTCTGACCTTTGGATCAGGAACCATTTTTAACCTAAAGTTTTTGTTCATTTCCTTTGATGCCAGCTGGTTTTCCTGTGGGTTATAATTCCACTGCAGTGCAGGGAAACTACCTGGAGGCCATTAATCTGTCTTTTAATGGTGAGTGGTTTAAGACTGAACCTCTTCTTTTAACATTATGGCTCTGTGTGTCAAGACATTTCTTTGTGTTGTAGAAGAAGATAGGAACATGGAAAAAATGTCATGGTTTCATCAAATTTACATCAAATAATAGGTCATTTTTTCCCCCAATCAATTTTAGAAAATCTTTCAACAGAGCTACTGGACTCTCATACAGACTTTTACTTGGTTTATTCATGAAATAGTTGGAGCAAATGGTTTTAAAGTATGAGTTTTAATTACCTACAGTATAGCCCCTCAATTATTTTAAATATATCCCAGATGTTTTGGAATACATTCTTTGTGTTGGTCTGATATTTAGTTCTGCAATGGTAAGAGTATTAATCTACCACTGTACGATTAACAGGATGCCCTGGTACTTTAAAAATAAAAATGTGAAACATAATCTTATTTAATTTTTGACAGAAATGTAATAAAAGTAAGGCGGTTTGTGGTGCTCCTTTAGTTTCCATGGTTTCACTGCAGGTTTTGGGGGGACTGTCACTCATTGTAGTTAGAAGAATTAGTATTTTATTTTGCAAGTAATGATCGAAGTGGTGTTTAAGCCTTCATTCAACCAGAAAATGAGCAATGCACAGAAACAGGTGGAGGAGGGTGGTGCTAAATTCCTCTATGAATTATAAGACAAAGAGTTTGATGTCTTTTTGATGCTTGTGAAATTATTAGGGTTTTAAGTCATCAGATTTATCGATTTGTTTGGATGACAAGATGATGTCATCCAAGTAAAGAAAATCCGTCATGATACAATTTTGATTTAATTCACAAGTTGATATGATGCATCTTATCCCCTTCCACCACATTAATTACATATATATAAACTTGCAAAAATAATTCATAATTTGAGCATCACGCATTTAAATAAAAAAAGCTTTTTGATATTTTATAAAAAAATAGATCACCTGTTGAAAATAATCTCAAAATAAACGGATTTAAAAAATCGAGTGCATTTTTTAAATCCGTTATCTTAATATTGCCTAGAGGATGTGTGGAAATATTTTCATTTTGCCTCAATGTAATTGAATCATTAATAATTTAATTGATGTGGATTGATGTATTGTTACACCCCTGGAAAATGTTTACTCATTATACCTTACAAAGGCTAATAATATACGTTCTACATGCCTCCCTCAGTGTTTGACAAGCACTACATCAACCGTAACTTTGACCGCACTGGCCAGATGTCCGTGGTCATCACTCCGGGAGTGGGAGTGTTTGAAGTTGACCGTCTGCTTATGATTCTGACTAAACAGCGAATGATTGATAATGGTCAGTATTTTATTGAAAGTGATTGTTGTCTCCTCACAAATGAAGAGAACATGTGAAGTGTGAATGAGGCGAACCATGAAATTATGTTGACCTGTTGTAGGTATTGGTGTAGACTTGGTGTGTATGGGAGAGCAGCCCCTGCATGCTGTTCCGTTGTTTAAGGTGAGATATTCTGAATGATGTACTTGAGTTTCCATTAACCATTATAATGCGCAAATTTAAATTACGAAAATAAATTCACTTAATAGTTTTTGATAAAGTTTTTGTTCTAAGATGAGGTGGTTTTCCAGCTGTATCAAAATAGATGTATGTTGCAAAATTGCAATAGAAACACTTTTTTTTCACATCACACAGGTCACATAATTAATAGTTGGATGTTACTACTGGCGAAAACCTCAAAGAAGATGACAAGAAGTAGTAGGAGGTTTCTATTGGACAATGTACTGCTGGCTCCACCAGAGCTCTCACAGCATCACACAGTTCATAAAAGTTGGGTGTCATTGTAACGTATTGAATTCATAGTTCTTCTGTAAAATCTCCAACTACAATTTCCCCAAAATGGCGCATACGTAGCCACTCCAAAGTATAGGGGCTTGTTGATACGTGTAAGACGACAGTCGCCTTATACGTAAAGTAGAAGGTATCATCATCCTTTGGCAGATAAAGACAAGCGCCATGGCTGCGTTATGAATATATCTCATGTAACTGCATTCACTGCTACCATCATTTTTAATGACTTCTTGAGTGAACAAGCGTATTCACGTGTGATTTTAATTTAATTTCTTATTTAACGGAAACACCGCAATTGCAAAATTGTGCTTTTTCGGCATTAATATCGATAAAGATTCGCGCAGGTTGGTAATGGAAACACAGCTAGTGTTGTTGCTTCTGATACATAATGCTCATTTACAAGTTCTGTTCTGTCATTTTGTCTTAAGCTGCACAACAAAACGACACCTGGGGACTCACGTGTAGGAGACGACTACAACCTTCCCCACTGGATCAACCACAGGTAGGAACAGTTAATTACAAATGGCAAATCAAGAATAAATATTTAGAATTAGGGATGGAATTTCTTTAAAATCACATAGGCTAAAAATAATGCAGAGAAGCTCAAATGTAAACACATACACTCTTTTTAATATTTAGCCAGTTACAGAGAAACCACACTTTTTGTTGCCATCAAAAAGCTTCTGACAAACATCTTACTATTCTTCTCAGAAGTGATGGGTGCCATTTCATTTGGATGGTTTCCTGGCAAAGGTCAATTCTGTTGTGTAATGGCCTTCAGTGTTTGCTATCATGATGAGTGTATGGAAAGTTCTGATCAGCACTGTACAGTAATGTTTGATAAATTGCAATATACGGTATGTCCTGATGAGTCTTGTTTGTCAAATTTTTAAAAAGCATTTGAAAATAACAACCCTTATGCAGGTATTAAACATATTTTCATTAAGCTCATATTTCTGTTTTTAAAATAGTTTTTTATTGGTCCTGTGTAAAATTCAAATTTTAAATATCATGTTTTCAATAACTATAATCAGAAAATCATCATACTTAACAGAAATAAAAACTTCCAAACATCCATCTGCGTAATTAAACTGTGTATTGCCCTTCTGTGTGATAATGTTTCTGAAATAAATGTGTTTTTCAATAATATTCTAATGAACTCAATGGGTCTCTACGTATAAATGGCTCTTACAAGTCCATCACGAATTCAGAGGAGCACTTATACCAAATTATTTTCTTCTGAAAAGTAGCCAATTTCTGTTTTACTCTCTCAACATTTGACATCCATTCTAAAGCACTCAAATGTTCTGTCATTTTTTAATTCGAATATAATTACTTTGAAAATGAGCCTTATGCTTCAGGATGAATCCATTCACATCATTACTGTGAAATTCTGTAATGTGAGTAAAATTGCTCAAGAATCAAAATTTGAATCCAGTTGTTGGTTTTGCCCTTAGCTTATAGGGTTTCTGAAGAAATCGGGGTTAATGTTATTTCTTTTCTACAGCTTCTACACGTCCAACAGCCAGAATTTCTGCAGCTCATTCACTCCTCGGATCAAATTGGCTGATCGCAAGGTACGTCTTTTAGTCTGCCCAACTAATTATTTTGCTATAATGTTTTTTTGTTAGCTAAACATCTGAACTTACTTTGGTGAACACTGATCTTATTTCTAGCTTCATGCTGAGATCCAGAAGAGCAACAAAGACCACTGTAAGTTACCAGTCACCATCTCACCTATTTAATCTGTTAGAAGGAATCCTGACTTGATGGACTCTTGTAGCTCTTAGTTCTCCAAAGGACTCAGACAACAGCCTGCCCATACAGGTAGATTATGATGCCTATGATGCTCAGGTGTTCCGGCTTCCAGGTCCATCACGAATTCAGAGGAGCACCAACTTCAGGTAATCCAGATCTTCTATTGTGTTGCTGATGTAGCAAACTATATTAAAACATAAACAATCAGTTATTTCACAGATTGATTTTGAAATCAATCTGAGAGAGAGTTCTATTGGACAGCTGCTACAGTCAGTCAGTTTTATTTACAAAGCACCCTTCATACTGATGCAGCTCAAAGTGATGTACAGATCAATAAAAACAAACCCACCTATTAAAACAAAGAATTACCCAGCCCTACCTCAGATGAAGAAACACACGACTGTATGGAATCTACATTAACTGAGCGGAAATGATCCAATTCAGAAAATATAGTTCAAAAAATGAGTCTTGAACTGCTCTTGAAGACACCATTTCCTGCAGACCATTTCACAAATGGGGACCATAATATTGCTTCCTCTCTTCTAGGATTGGTCGAGACAAAGAGACAAGTGGCAGGAAAAGCTGGGGCTCTGTAGACATCAGCACCGCCATTGGCACATCTTCTCCGGTTCGCTCAGGGGGGACAGAAGAGCAGACGAGCCTGGCCTCTGATGACAGCCTGGGTCCTGTGTCCAACATGCTGCTGATCCCCCGGGGTCCTCCAGCGCAGTATGAAGTCAGCAGCTCTCTGGGATACACTAGCACCAGAGGTAACTTACTGTTTACCTCTGGTGCCTCCATCGTGATATGTTCACTGTGGTCACCTCCATGCTGCTCTTTAGAGTTATTGGAGAAGATGATGGACTCTCAGCGGGACTCCAGCGCCCCCGGCAGGTTCACAGTGGGCAGTGCTGAGTCCACCCTGCACATCCGTCCTGGAGGCTACACTCCTCAAAGAGCTCTCATAAACCCTTTCACACCATCCAGGATGCCCATGAAGCTGACCTCTAACAGGCGCCGCTGGATGCACACATTCCCTGTTGGTGAGAAAACCAATTCTTCATTTAATTCTTTTGATCATGAAATTGCACAAATCAAAATTATGAAAATATATTAGCTAAATAAAAACACACCAATTAAAAAAAACTAAAATTTTTACACTAGGATGAGGTCATTTTTCAGCCATATTGAAGTAGATGTAGTTCGCGAAACTGCAACACACTTATTTTTTTTTTTGCATCAAACGAGTCACGTAATTAACAGCTGCTGGATGTTATTAAAGAAGATGATGGGAATATCTAGGAGGATAATGGTTTGATTTAGTTTCTTTGACAATTTCCAGAGCTCTCATAGCACCACACAGCTCATAAAATGTCAACATGTGAGCTAACGTGGTGAATCCATAGCTTGTCTGTAAAATGACCAACTACAATTTCCCCAAAATGCAGTATAAGAATAAGCCGACAACATCTCCTCTGATGGCTGATGATGAGTGCTAGTGACATGGCTGAATTGTGAAGATATTTCATGTAAATGTTTACTATACCTGTCACTACCATGATTTTTAATGAGCTATGGCATTAACAAGGTTGGTCACGTTTGATTTTAATTTAATTTCTTATCTAAATTGGGAAATTTTGACATCAGATGAATATAGACAAAGAAAACAAGCTACTATGTTGTAGAGGCAGGTCTACTCTATGAATCCCAAATATTTGAGGAAAGTTTTTTCTTTTTGATTAGGTCTTATCCAAAATGGAGGCTTCTAAATATGCTGCAATTGCCTAATTGGCAACATGTGTTACTTTATCCTTCAGGTCCTTCTGGAGAGGCAATCCAGATCCATCACCAGACCAGGCAGAACATGGCAGAGCTACAGGACAACCAGCAGAAAGATATAACTCACACATCTGCTGAGCTACTGGAGCTGGCTTATCATGAAGCCACGGGACGGTAAGACAGACTCACTCTGGGACCAAGAATTTCTTCTGCAGTCAGTTTCCACCTGTAGTTAGGGAAGATGGAGAGATGCCAATTTGTCTTTGTCTTTAAGGCGAACAATCTCCAGGCAAGCAGGCGAGAATGGCCTTTACAATTGTGGAGGAATGGAAGAGTTCACTGGGAGTCCCGGGAGCAACAACAGCTCTGGTATCGTACCCAAACACTGCTCTCGCCCAACTCTGTAGATTCCTGATGCAGCTCTCTCTTTCTCCCAGTGTGGAGCAGATTAAGAGTCAGACACTCCTCACTACTGACACTTCCCTACTCACCACAGTCATCTAGTTAGTTAGAACCAACCGTTCTCTCAGACAGTTAGAAGAGCTGAGAAGCTCACAGCAGATTCATGTATTTTAAAATAGATTTTATATAATAGACCATCAGACAGTCAAAGCCCTTAGAGGTTTGTTAGAACATTAGTAAACAGGTGAGCAGATAATCTGTAGCAAAGTTAGGATTTAAAACAATATTCAAGCTTTGAACATCTGACACAGCTCTCTCTCTTTGCCCCACCATCTGAAGATCAAAAGAGGATGAACCAAAACAGTTTTCAAAGTAGTTCGGTGGTAACATTTGGAACTGCAGAAAGCTGCACTGGCCTATGGTTAAGAGAACTGTAAGCAATGTTCCCTCTAATTTTTCATGTGTCTGGGCATACACACAAGCTTCCTGGGCACACTGAGGACCACTGTGAGCATCATCAGTGTACACGGTGTGGCCAAGCACAAGTATCATAAATCTGGGATCATAGAAAGTTGCATGGCTTATTGAAAAAATCAAATTATATCAGCAATTTTCATTCGTTTGCTTTTAATTTAAGTGATTTGCTCAATTAAAATAAAAAAAGAGAAAAGAAAACATTGCTGTTCATGAGATGCATGCTATAAGTAAGAGTCCTGCTTCAGCCAGGGTGAGAAATGAGACATTACACCTTTCAGACATAAATGTTTGTTCATATTAAAACATTCACATTTTGCACAATGAAATGTTTTCTGTAGCTTGTGATGCAGTATAAATTCTTGTAAAATATTTACAGTTTTTTTCACGTCTGCCCTTCTCACTTCTTCTCACTTCTCCGGTGGTTGTTCACTTAGCCCAGGTTGATGGTCAGTCTGCTTCTTGCTTTATCTACTTGAATTCAGCATATTGACTGTTAATGGCCTCCATAATCTGTGGGTGGAGGAGAATGGCCTCATAATTCTTTGCCAGTGTACAAATGTCTGCTTATCTATAGTCAAAAGTCTGAACTCAACATTTCAATATCAAATGCAGACCATTCCTTTCATTTGATTTGATTCCATTTGATCTTAGAAGAAGTGCATTTCTTTTTTTTTACTTTGATTTGGTGAGTGGATGTCCCACTAGACATGATAAGCTGATGGCTTTCCGCTCTATTCTCACCTGCACGGCCATATGACCAAGGCACGTAACCCACGTAGCGAAAGTGAACCGTATCGTATCATTGGCTGGATTCCTGTCACTCACTGAGTTCGATCGCAAAGTAGTACGGAAAATTTTTTTTATTGGTCCATAGTCAAAACTGATGTCTGAGCTCAATGTCCACTTTACGTTGGACGTTATTTTATGCGCTACATAAATTTTCTTGTGCGCTGAGAATATGTGAGCAGTGCGCGATTGCGCAGGCGCAGCTTAGAGGGAACATTGACTGTAAGATATGTGGTTTGTCCCAAAACTCATCCAGGCAGAGCACACTTGGAAGGAAATGCTTTGGTCAGAAGAAACTCTTTAGTTTGAATTACAGAAAGAGATATTTAAGAGATGTTCATTATATTACAGGTATTTAGTTTAAGTTAAGAAACGAGAATGAAGTTGATGTAAACATAATATGTTTCATTACATGCAGTGGTGTGTCACCTAGCACAGCATCTGTTAACTGGTAAGAAAAACAAAAAAAGGCCTTTCATTCCTACAGTTTGAAGCTAACCTTCAAAACAACAGACACAGACATGCAATTATGGGGAACTGGACTGATGGAGTTAATATTAAATCGATATCAAATCAATCAATTTCACAAATTTAGTTTTTCTATAATTATTTTTGTTTTTATGCTTAACCTGCTTTGTGCTCTTTGTTTCTGGTATTATTTAAAAATCATATTTTTGCATCACACAAGCTCTATAAAACCATATGGACTTAAGTTATAGTTATTCTTTATCTATTCAGTAAATGTGAGCATTTCATATTGCTCACATTTATAACTCCATGTTGCTCCCAAAGAAATTAAATATGACTTCAGAATTTTCAAATACTGAAATATAGTTTATTCATAGAATTTTCCAAATATTAATACATTTCATTTAATTTAGGCCTATGAGTTTTGTACTAAGTGCGCTGTTTGCAAAACACACATGCGTGCGCGCACACACACACACACACACACACACACACACACACACACACACACACACACACACACACAAACACACACACACACAAGAAAATCTCTGATACCTGGGGCCCCAAAATAATCAGGGCCCCCGGGCTACTGCCCAGTGATAGAAGTTCCCACTTTGAAACAGGAGCCAAACGTGAACCAATAAAAACAGTTGTTAGACTGGGATAACAATTGCAGTAAAATATGTGGTTTAAAGATCCAAAAACAAAGAAAACAAAAATGCTCTTGTTAAAAGAGGAGATCATGGTTGGAGGTTTATGTCTGCTTAGAACTGGAGGGTTATGATGTCATAAAAGAAAATGGAAGGTTTAAATATGCAGTTTGGAGAGTTGGACTTCCTTGTGGTTTGGCAAAATGTACAAATTATTAAAAAATAACATTATATGCAGAAGTTTAAAAGAACATTTGATTGTAAAGAAATGTTTTGTTGTTTTCCCTCATCAACCCTGATTTAGTTTTTTTCCCCACATATATTAGACTCTTCTATGAACTCTGGGTTGGTCAAATGAAAGCACTTTAAAATATTTGGCTGCTTTAAGGAAAATGTATTTTTTTTTAAAAACCAATGCATATGTCATTAGTGTAAATAGTCAACCACAAATCTCATAACTGTGCTGCTTTCTCTTTTGTGTGATTGTGAAATTGTGTGCAGGGCCTTTGAGCAACCGAAGCTCCTCCTTCCAGGAGTTCTCCAGTGGCGCTGATCCGAGTGAGTCCATCCAATCATTGCTGGACTAAAATGAGATCTTTGTAAAGCTTGCTCAAATTGTTGTACAGGCTGAAATTTTTATTAATCACCAAACTGATTATGACCATAAACCTTCAGAGGTGTGTTGAACCTTTGAGGGCTTATTGAGCTTTGGCAGACAGGGTTCTCCAGTGGGCGTCTGTTCACAGGGGTCACAGGTAGAGACACCGTACACAGGTCATGTGGGATTCTCCTCCCCCTGTACACTTCTTCTTAAGCTTTTTTCTTGAATCTCTCCTGGTATTTCTGAGTTTTGTTCTCTACAGCCAATCAGTTAGAGCTCCTTAATTTCCCCTCACCATAATCTGTTTGTATTAAACTTAGTTTGTTTTTGCCTCTTATCTGCATGACTGCATGTTGAGCACGCATCTTTCTCTCTGAGGATAATTCATTGGGTGATTCTGTCAAACTTCAAACAGTCTGCTACTTTGGCACAAACATTCTGTTTAGGAATTTTCCTACTACATTTTCTACCTTGTATAATGAGATTTCTCTGCTTAAATCCACTCAGCACCCTGATTGAGCTTGGGACACACTTTCAGTTTGTTGTGGGTAATGTGGATCACAGAGTGACTGTTTCAGGAGCGCAATCTGCATGTCTGATCACTGCTGCACAGCTACACCCCCTGCAGGAATCACCAGCAGGGGAGATGACATCAGGAAAAGTAACACTTCTGTTTTTCTTCCTCTCTCTTCTTGTTTTGTGTTTGCATCATCATCTCTCCTTCTTTTCCATTTTCATGTCTTCCCTATCTGACTCCTACCCTTCCACTCCACTTCCCTTCCAAATCCCTCCCACACATGTGCCTCTCCACTGTGGGTACATGTCATGCTCTTTGCGGTGGGGATTTTTTGTGTCTGTGTGTGAAGCCCTGCTGCTGTCTGCACCCCCGACAGTGCCCAGCTTCTGCTGCACAGTGGGGGTGGACTGGAAGTCCCTGACTACCCCAGCCTGCCTTCCCCTCACCACTGACTACTTCCCTGACCGTCAGACGCTGCAGAATGACTACACTGAAGGCTGCTACGACCTCTTGCCACACAGTGATCTAGAAAGGTAAACAATATGACAATTTAAAGGGACAGTATTATGTAAAATCCACTTTTATGAGCTTTTCATCATGTTCCAAAGTTATTCCCTCATCAAAAACATACCTGGAGTGTTGCCTTGATTCATTCATACAGTTTCCATGTTTCTGAGCTTGAAAAATCTTCAGTATAAACCAGCTCCATGATTCTTTCTTTGAAAATGTATCAGTTGTTTTCACAATCATTTCAAAGTCCTGCTAGTGATTATTTGAGGCTGATTTATTGAAAGAGAGTGTTTCTCCATTTGTAAAACTGATAAATAGAATAGAATAGAATAGAATAGAATAGAATAGAATAGAATAGCATTTATTGTCATTGAACAGGATTCAACGAAATTTCTATTGCAACTCCCGTGCAAAAAGTCAAAAAATACAATATTAAATAAACAAATACACAATAATAATAATATATACAACTAAAATTAACTAAAGGCACTCAACCACACCAAAGAAGAAGCAGCAGGTCCAATTATGGTAAAGTGCAGATGATGTGACAGTGCAAGTGCAGAACAATATGGCTGTGTGGGGGTTGGGGTGTGGGGGGGGGGTGTATGTGAGGTTATGATATGTGTGGGAGGGGGCGGCAGGGAGTAATGGCTCTGACGGCTGTGGGGAAGAAACTGTTTCTCAGTCTGTTTGTTGTAGTCCGTATATTCCTGAACCGCTGGCCTGATGGCAGCGGCACAAACAGTCTGTGGCCCGGGTGGCTGGAATCCATGGCTATGGATCCAGCTCTCTTCTTGACCCGGCCTATGTAAATAGAGTCCAGGTCCGGGAGGGGGCATCCCACAATGCCTTGTGCTGTTCTCACCACCCGTGTCAGTTGTTTCCTCTCCAGTGCTGTGCAGCTACCATACCACACAGTCACGTTGAGGCAGAGGACGCTCTCGATCGTCGCCCTGTAAAAGTTCACGAGCAGCCGTGAGGAAAGTCCAGCCCGTCTCAGTTTCCTGAGGAAGAAGAGCCTTTGTTGTGCTTTCTTCACCAGGTGGGAGGTGTTGGTATTCCAGGAGAGGTCAGACGTGATGTGGAGGCCCAGGAACTTGATGTTGTCCACACGCTCCACCTCTTCTCCATCTATGAGAAGGGGAGTGTGACCCGTCCTCCTGGACCTTCTGTAGTCCACAATGACCTCCTTGGTCTTCCCTGTGTTCAGCACCAAGTTATTGGCTGAACACCACTGAGTGAGCTGCTGAATCTCCTCTCTGTAGTGGGTCTCGTTGTTGTCTGAAATGAGACCCACTACTGTTGTGTCGTCCGCGAACTTGACGACTGTGTTGGTGGGGTGGATGGCAACGCAGTCGTGTGTAAACAGGGTGAAGAGAGCTGGGCTGAGAACACAGCCCTGCGGTGTGCCTGTGTTGAGGACCAGTGGGGACGATGTTGAGCCACCTATTCTCACCACCTGAGGCCTGTTGGTGAGGAAGTCTCTGATCCAGTGGCACAGTGAAGCAGGCAGCCCCACCTTGAGTAGCTTCAGCACCAGCTTGTCTGGGATGACGGTGTTAAATGCTGAGCTGAAGTCTACAAATAGCATCCTGACGTAGGTGTTGGGATGCTGCAGATGGGTCAGGGCTGTGTGCAGAGTGATGGAGACAGCATCCTCTGTTGACCGGTTCGCTCTGTAGGCGAACTGGAGGCTGTCCAGGTCTGCAGGGATGAAGTGTCTGATGTACCTCAGAAGAATCCTCTCAAAGCACTTCATGATCACCGGGGTCAGAGCGACGGGCCGGTAATCGTTCAGGCTGGTGATGGTCGTCTTCTTCGGTACAGGGATGATGGTGGAAGACTTGAGACACTCAGGAACCATGGTGACCTGCAGGGACAGATTGAAAATGTCCAGAAACACTCCTGCCAGCTGGTCGGCGCACGTTTTCAGCGTCTGGCCTGACACCTTGTCCGGTCCTGTAGCTTTGTGGGTGTTGATCCTCCTCAGGGTGGATGTCACCTGGTGCTGCTGCAGGACGAGAGGCTGGTACTGCTCTTCCAGTCGGGGTAGATGTACAGCTTCTCTGCTGCCCACTGTGTCAAAGCGGGCAAAGAAGCTGTTTAAGGTGTCAGGCAGGGTGGGGTCGCGGCTGGTCAGCTGAGTGCTGTGTTTGTAGTCCGTCATGGTCCTGATGCCTCTCCACATGCTTCGGGGGTTGTTGTTGATGAAGTGTTCCTCAATCCGCTGTTTGTACTGGAGCTTGGCCTGCTTAATTCCTTTTTTATAACTTCACAATATATTCAACATTCACCATTTTACTTTTTTATTTGTGGATGTGGAATTATCATAAAATTACAATTTTATTCTCCTAATACTGCATAAGATCTTCAAATAATATGACTTTATTCCAGGAAAATGACTTTATTTTTATATTATTACAACTTTATTTTAGGGGAATCTAATTGTGCTGTGTTTTCAAAGCTCCAATATTAGTGCATTAGCAGATTACTGGAAATGTGCCCACTATTGTTGAGGTCATTAAGGAGTTTTGTGAACTGATCAGCAATGGTAGTCCAGGGTTGGTATGATCCACTTCAGAGGATTTTGAAACTAAAATACAAAAATGTATTGTTTGAAAATGATAAATGAATTCTAAAATGGTTAATAATAATAAAAAACCTATTTTTCAAATAAATGTTTAACTCTTCATTCTATTCTAGAAGACAAAATTGTTTTTACTTCTTTTGGCAGCGCAATATCCTCCTTTTGACCATGACTTTTGCCTTCCTCTTTCCTTTTTACAGACGCGAAGATGAAGCTTCAGTGATGACGGCGTCTCAGGTGTTTGAAGAGTTTATCTGTCAGAGGTTAATGCAGGGATATCAGATAATAGTCCAAACAAACAACAGAAAACCTCCTCCTGCAGTGGCCACGCCTCTTGGCAGCAGTCCTCTGTACACGAGAGGTAACTAAATCTGATCCAGAGAACTAACCAGTTCCTGGCATACAGCTATGAGGAAAACTCAACACAAATTTAGACTTCAGAAAATAACTTCAAATAGAAAGTGAATAGTTTTTTAAGCATACCGTTGAAAAATCAGCTTTCATTTTTGTCCTCAACATTATCTTTGTCATGGTCAGTGCTAGGCATGGGGAATGAAAGGACAGGAAAACACTAGAAAAAAAACCACAGCATTTTGCAATTGTTGTTGCCCCAGGTCTGGTGTCTTTGCGTCGAGCGGAGGAAGAAGAGACGGTTTACTGGCTCAGCATGGGCCGCACCTTCC
The DNA here is from genome assembly GCF_027474105.1 of Poeciliopsis prolifica. NCBI lineage: Eukaryota > Metazoa > Chordata > Actinopteri > Cyprinodontiformes > Poeciliidae > Poeciliopsis > Poeciliopsis prolifica. The sequence continues at coordinate 110,460 of NW_026562519.1, forward strand.
ATAAGGTCTGCCTCAGAGACAAGATCATCACTGTCACTCGCTACCTGCCAAAGTGAGTGCTTCTGACATCATCCTATTCAAATTCACTGAAAAGCAATCTCAGCTCTTGAAACCTCTAAGAGGCATGTTTTTTTGTTATTACTGAAAAAACCAAAGCTGATTATCTGATAGTTACTCTGGCAAAACCAAAAAATACTAAACTCAATGACAGACAGCAGATTGACACTTTGATTTGATTTTATTATTGTTTTTTCTGTATTAACTTGACAGATATTTTCAAAGTAGTGTTTATTAAAAAAAATTGAAAAGAAAATATGTTGGGGTGGGAAAACTGTTTATAATTTTTGGTTTCCAATTTAAAACAAGGAAGTGAGGATTTGGTGTGTGTGCCCGTAGGTATCCGTATGAATCAGCTCAGATCCAGTACAGCTACAGCCTGTGTCCTCCACACTCAGATGCTCAGTTTGTGTCCTGTTGGGTGGAGTTTGGACATGAACGGCTGGAGGAATACAAGTGGAACTACCTTGACCAATACATCTGCTCAGCTGGCTCTGAGGACTTCAGGTGCACACAAATGAATGTTGTCACAGAGCACATGCAGCGCCTAGCAACAGCACTAATGTACCGGGAACTGTCACATTTTGACAATTTAGAACAACTTTAATGTATCTGGTGAGATTGTATGTGAAAGACCAATTTATATTTTTCTCTTCGTTTTTCATTTTACAAAAATATATGAGTGTCCATTGAGTACTGAATGTATAGATCTATGCACACACCCACACCCCTGCACACACACACACACACATATATATATATATATATATAATATATATATATATATATATATATATAATATATATATATATATAAAATGCCCTTCTCACCCACCGCGGGTGGTTCTTATCCTCTGAACTCGGGTCCTCTACCAGAGGCCTGGGAGCTTGAGGGTCCTGCAGTATCTTGGCTGTGCCAAAGACTGCTGCACATTTCTGGACTGAAATGTCTGATGTTGTTCCTGGGATCTGTTGTAGCCATTGCTCCAGTTTGGGGGTTACTGCCCCGAGGGCCCCGATGACCACAGGAACCACTGTGGTCTTCACCTTCCAGGCCCTCTCCAGTTCTTCCCTGAGGCCCTGGTATTTCTCCAGTTTCTCATGCTCCTTTTTCCTGATGTTGCAATCACTTGGTATTGCTACATCTACCACAACGGCTTTCCTCTGATTTTTATCCACTACGACAATTTCTGGTTGGTTCACCCTTACCATTCTGTCTGTCTGGATCTGCAAGTCCCACAGGAACTTAGCTCTGGCGTTCTCCACCACCTTTGGGGAGTGTTTCCCACTTTGATCTTGGGGTTTCCAGTCCATATTCTGCACAGATGTTTCTGTACACAATGCCTGCCACTTGGTTATGTCGCTCCATGTACGCTTTCCCTGCCAGTATCTTGCACCCTGCTGTGATGTGTTGGACTGTCTCAGGGGCCTCCTTGCACAACCTACACCTTGGGTCTTGTCTGGTGTGGTAGATCTGGGCCTCTATTGCTCTGGTGTTTAGGGCCTGTTCCTGGGCGGCCAGGATGAGGGCCTCTGTGCTGTCCTTGAGTCCAGCTTTTTCCAGCCATTGGTAGGATTTACTGATATCAGCCACTTGGGTTATTTGCTGGTGGTACATCCCATGTAGGGGCTTGTCCTCCCATGATGGTATCTCTGGCACCTCAACCTCCGTTCCCTGTTGTCTGAGACATTCACTGAGCACATTGTCTGTTGAGGCTTTGTCCCTGATGTATCTATGGATCTTAGTTGTTTCATCCTGGACAATGGTTCTCACACTCACTAGTCCTCTGCCTCCTTCCTTGTGGCTCGTGTACTGTCTCAGGGTGCTGGATTTGGGATGGAACCCTCCATGCATGGTTAGTAGCGTTCTGGTCTTGATATCTGTGGCTTTTATCTCCTTCATTCCTTTGGCCAGCTAATTATTCCAGCAGGGTATCTGATTACTGGCAGAGCATAGCTGTTTATCGTACGGATTTTGTTCTTGCCACTGAGCTGGCTTCTCAGGACTTGCCTTATTCGTTGGAGGTATTTAGCTGTGGCTCCTTTCCTTGTGGCCTCATCGAGGTTGCCATTTACTTGTGGTATACCTAGGTACTTGTAACTGTCCTCTATGTCTGCTATTGTTCCTTGTGGGAGTGAGACCCCTTCTGTGCGGATCACCTTCCCCCTCTTTGTGATCAGCCGACCACACTTCTCTAGTCTGAATGACATCCCAATGTCCGTGCTGTAGATCCTGGTGGTGAGGATCAGTGAGTCGATGTCTTGCTCACTCTTGGCATACAGCTTGATGTCATCCATGTAGAGAAGGTGACTGATATTGGCCCCATTTTTCAGTCGGTATCCGTAGCCAGTCTTGTTGATAATTTGGCTGAGGGGGTTCAGGCCTATGCAGAACAGTAGCGGGGACAGAGCATCTCCTTGGTATATGCCACATTTGATGGACACTTGTGCAAGTGGTTTGCAGTTGGCTTCAAGGGTGGTTTTCCACAGTCTCATCGAGTTTGCAATGAAGGCTCTCAGAGTCCTACTGACTCTGAGAGCCTTCATTCCAAGAGCATACTTGGAGTATTCAATGATCCAAGTATGCAGCATTGAGTCATAGGCTTTCTTGTAATCAATCCAAGCCATGCACAGGTTGGTGTGTCGGGTTTTGCAGTCTCGGGCAACTGTGTGGGTTGCCACACAGTTGCACAGAAGGGTGCTGGGCAACTGTGTGACGACACACCCTTCTGTGCCGTGCTCATGTGTTTATCCATGTGTTTGCTTATCTTGGCCGCTATGATGCCTGACATGAGCTTCCAGGTTATTGGTCGGTAGTTGGTTGGGACCTTTGTTGGATCCTTCTGGGGTTAGGATTGTCCGCCCTTCAAAGAGTCCCACTTTGTAGAAGCTGGTTCATTCCAGTCGCTCATGGAGAGCAGTGAGTTTCTTTAGCCAGTAGGCATGGATCATGTCAGGCCCTGGTGCTGTCCAGTTTTTCATACCTGAGACTCTTTCTTGGACATCTGTCACAGTGATGTTTGGCAGTTTCGAGTGCTTCAGGGTATGGGCATCTGCCTGTACTTTCTGAGTATTGGTCTCTGGCGCGCATGCGCACTTTCCCCATGGATGGAAAGGACTGTTGCTACGGGTTACCGATTTCAGTTCCGGAAGGACCGCCCCGGTTCCAATCAGTTGTAAACACAACTGTGGGGACCGAAGCAGCAAAAGTTCTGAGAGACGAAATAAGCACGTTGTTGGCAAAAGGAGCAGTGCGTGTGGTTCCCACTTCAGAAGCAAACAGAGGTTGGTACAGCCGCTATTTTGTTGTTCCGAAGAAGGGAGGTGGGCTACATCCCATCCTGGATTTAAGAGTGTTAAACAAGTGCCTTCGCAAGTACAAATTCAAAATGTTGACGCTGAGACAACTTTTGGACGCTGTCGGCCCAGGCGATTGGTTTGCTGCAATCGATCTGACGGATGCTTACTTTCACTTAGCAATGCACATGGAACACAGGCGTTTTCTGAGGTTTGCTTTCGAGGGAATAGCGTGGGAGACGGTCTTACCCTTCGGTCTGTCGCTCGCCCCTCGCACATTTACGAAAATTGTGGAGACAGCGCTCGGCCCTCTCAGAGAAAGGGGAATTCGCATTCTAGCTTATCTGGATGACTGGGCTTTAATAGCCAGTTCCAGAGAGCAGGTGGTAAAACAGCTGCCGCAGGTGCTGTCCCACATTCAGGCCCTGGGATTTTCTGTAAACTTTCAGAAAAGTTCACTGATCCCGAGTCAACAGTTCTCATTCCTGGGGCTGGAAATATGCTCCCTGTCAGCTCGAGCTCGTCTCTCGAAGCACCGTGTGACCGCGTTTCATCTGTGCCTCAGTCAGTTTCAATTGGGGTGCAAACTGCGCTTCCAGACTGTCTTTCAGCTGATGGAAATGATGGCCTCCATGATCGCAGTGGTTTCACTCGGACTTTTGAAAATTCGTCCGATGCTGGACTCGCTCTCACCGGCTGAGCACGTCATGGCACCTGCACAGAAGGCTGACGACAACTGTCTCTTGCATGTTAGCACTTCGCCCGTGGAGGGAGCCCGGTCTGCTGTACCGTGGGTCTCCAATCGGCCGGGTGTCCTTTCGCAAAGTGTTGTCCACAGATGCCTCTGTGAGAGGGTGGGGAGCAATATGCGATGGCGTAGTGGTGAGGGGGGTCTGGACATTAACCCAATCCAAGCTCCACATAAACTACCTGGAGCTGCAGGCAGTTCTTCTAGCTCTGAGGCATTTTTGCAGGGTTCTGATGAACCAGCATGTTCTGATAAGGACAGACAATACCACTGAGTTGTCCTATATAAACAGACAAGGGGGCACTCATTCACTTCCCTTGCTGAAGTTGTCTCACAAACTTCTGCAATGGTGCAGCGTTCATTTTCTGTCTATCAAAGCCACTCATGTTCCTGGGCACTTGAATTTGGGAGCGGATCTGCTGTCCAGGGGAGGCCTACTGGTGAGGGAGTGGAGACTACATCCATCCGTAGTTGTGCAGATTTGGCAACGGTTCGGCAAAGCTTCAGTGGATCTCTTTGCCACCAAGGCCAACACCCACTGTCCCCTATTCTTTTCCGTAACGGATCACATCGCTCCACTGGGAGTGGATGCCCTGGCTCACCCATGGTCCAATGTGCTTCTGTATGCTTTTCCCCCGGTGGGAATGATTCTGCCAGTGCTGGAGAGAGTACGCAGATGGGGCCTGTCCTTGATTCTGGTGGCCCCTCGCTGGCCAACAAGGTCATGGTATGCAGAAATAATCAGCTTACTGGTAGCGAAGCCTTGATCCGCCAGGATCTCCTCTCCCAAGCAGGGGGGGAAGTATTTCATCCACACCCAGAATTGTGGATGCTGCATGCCTACCTGCTGAGAGGTACAGTTTGTTAGCCAGATGCCTTCCTTTGGATGTGGTTGCAACCATTCAGAATTCCAGAGCAGCTTCCACTAGGGGTTTATATGCCTATAAATGGCATGTTTTTGAACAGTGGTGTCACAGCAAATTATAGATGTCTTGACGTTTCTACAGGGGCCAGTGGATAAAGGTCTGTCTTTCTACACAATTAAAATTTACTTGGCTTCCATCTCTGCTTGTCATGTTGGCCTTGATGGAGGGACACCAGGTGCTCATCCTCTGGCTGTGCGTTTTTTAAAAGGGGTCCATAGACTGAGACCAGGGATAAGATCGAGCGTTCCTTCCTGGGATCTTAGGATCTCTGGTCTTGGATGCTCTTTGTAGCACTCCATCTGAGCCCCTTGAGTCGGTTGATTTGAAATTTATGTCGTACAAGACAGCTCTGCTTCTTGCTTTGGCGAGTGCAAAACGGGTCGGGCACCTGCATGCACTTTCGGTGCACCCCTCTTTTGTTCAGTTTTCAACTGATGGTCTAAAGGTCATCTTAAGGCCAAATGCTGTTATCCCTTCAGATTACAGTGCGATGACCATTGAGCTTTCTAGTTTTTATGAACATGTTTGTCATGGCGCTGTGGGAGTCGGCTGCCTCTCCAGTAGCTCTTCAGTTTTTAGCTCTTTTTTAACTTTTTGCCTCTTCAACACAGAAGAGGCTGTGTGTGTTTTTTATTTATCCTATGGATAATTCCAAACTTCTCACTTATTCGAGAGAGGAACTGCTGGACTTTAGAACAATGGGACAAGCCGGCATAAGACACAACATTCCGGTGGAGTTGAGGAGGAGACCGAGGGGCTGCAAGGCTGGGGCTAAGCTAAAGGCTAAGCTAGCGGACAACAGGAGGCGCTACAAGCCATCGATTCCCACTGTAATCATGGGAAATGTGAACTCGCTGCCGAACAAGATGGATGAGCTGTCTGCACTGAACAACCAGCGGATCTACAGAGAGAGCAGCTTGTTCATCTTTACAGAGACATGGCTGAACCACCTTGTGCCGGACGCTAACGTGGACCTGCCAGGATTCACCGCTGTGAGGGCTGATAGGGACATGAAAGCGAATGGTAAAAGAAAAGGTGGGGGACTCATCATGTATGTGAACAATAAATGGTGTAACACAGGACATATCACTGTAAAGACTGTTTGGTGTTGTCGGGACCTCGAGCTACTAGCCGTTAGCTTGCGGCCATACTACCTGCCGAGGGAGTTCAGTCACGTGATCTCCATCTGCGTTTACATCCCACCGAGAGCGGACGCTACCACTGCCTGTGAAAAAATCCACTCTGTCACAGCAAGGCTACAGACAAAACATCCTAACGCTTTTATTATAATCTCTGGGGACTTCAACCATGTGACCTTGGACTCTACTTTGGCCACTTTCCACCAAGCTGTTGACTGCCCCACCAGGAATAACAGGATAATCGACCTCCTGTATGCCAATGTGAGGGATGCATACAGAGCAACACCCCTCCCCCCACTAGGGAAGTCAGATCACAACATTGTTCACCTACAGCCACTGTACACCCCCTGGTCCAAAAGCAGCCTACAACAGCTCGCTCCATCAGGAGGTGGTCCCCTGAGATGGAGAGTGCTCTGAGAGACTGTTATAACACCACGGACTGGGATGCACTGTTCAGCCCGCATGGCGAGGACATAGAGGGGCTGACACACTGCGTGACGGACTATCTGAACTTCTGCACAGATGTGGTATCCCCTGCTAAGACTGTCCGCTGTTACCCTAATAACAAGCCTTGGGTAACGCGGGAAGTCAAAACTGTCCTCAACAAGAAGAAGGCTGCCTTCAGGAGAGGAGACAGGGAGGCCATGAAGGCAGCACAGTAGGAGGTGAAGCAGTGTGTGAGGGAAGCAAAAGACAGCTACAGGAGAAAGGTGGAGCAGAAGCTGAGAGAGAACAACATGAGGGAGGTCTGGGAAGGTGTAAGGACCATCACTGGCCTCAACACAAAGACCAGAGTCGTTGGGGGAACAATGGAGAGGGCAAACAAACTGAACAACTTCTTCAACAGGTTCAACCAGTCTGTGCCCCCCCCAACCCCCTCTCTCACTGCAGCCACCTCTGCTCCTTACCACACACCTCCCCACAGACAACAAAACACTGACAACCCCCCCACACACCTCAGCACAACCTCCACCCCACATCACCACAGACCAGGTCAGAGAACAGCTGAGGAAGCTCAAGCCCAGGAAAGCAGCAGGGCCGGACCAGGTGTGTCCAAGGCTGCTGAAGACCTGCGCTGCTGAACTGGGAGAGCCACTACAGCGGATCTTCAACCTCAGCCTGCAGCTAAGGGAAGTGCCCACCCTCTGGAAGACATCCTGCATCGTCCCAGTGCCCAAGAAGACAGGCCCAGCGAGCTGAATGACTTTCGGCCCGTGGCACTCACTTCACACCTGATGAAGACGTTGGAGCGGCTCTTCCTCGGCCTCCTCAGACCTCAGGTGGAACATGCTCAGGACCTCCTGCAATTCGCCTACCAGGCAGATGTTGGTGTGGAGGATGCCATCCTCTACCTGCTGCACCGGGCCCACTCCCACCTGGATAAGGGCAGTGGCACAGTGAGGATCCTTTTCTTGGACTTCTCCAGTGCCTTCAATACAATCCAGCCCCTTCTGCTCCAGGACAAACTAAACAGCATGGGTGGACCAGCACCTGGTCACCTGGATCCATAGTTACATCACCAATGGCCGCAGTGTGTCAGGCTGAAGGACACCGTGTCTTACTCTGTGGTCAGCAGCACAGGAGCCCCTCAGGGCACAGTGCTGGCCCCTCTTCTCTTCACCCTGTACTCCTCTGACTTCCACTACAACTCAGAGCTGTGCCACATACAGAAGTATGCTGATGACACAGCCATAGTCGGATGTATCAGGGACGACGGAGGAGGAATATCGCTGTCTGGTGAGGGACTTTGCTCTCTGGTGCCACACAAACCACCTGGAACTCAACACCTCTAAGACAAAGGAGCTTGTTATAGACTTTGGGAGGTCCAGACCAAAGCTGAGACCAGTCGTACTAGAGGGAACAGAGGTTGAGGTCGTGGACTCCTACAAGTACCTCGGGCTGTGGCTGGACAGTAAACTGGATTGGTCAAAACACACCAGCCACCTGTACGGGAAGGTGCAGAGAAAGATGTACTTCCTGAGGAGACTGCGGTCCTTTAACACCTGCAGAAAACTGCTGTGGATGTTCTACCAGTCAGTGATTGCCAGTGTCCTCTTCTACACCGTGGTGTGCTGGGGAGGCAGCACATCCAAGAAGGACACGTCCAGACTGGACAAACTGATCAGGCGTGCCGGCTCTGTGGTCGGCACGGTGGACTCTCTGGTGACGGTGGCAGAGGCGAGGACACTGAACAAACTGCTGGACATCCTGGACGATAGCAGCCACCCTCTGCATCCCGTCATCAGCAGCCAGAGGAGCCGATTCAGTGAGAGACTGCTGCTCCCCAAGATTCAAGAACTCCTTTGTCCCCCACGCCTTCAGACTGTACAACTCCTCACTGGGGGGTGGGAGGTGACACAGGGAAGAGGGAAGAAGGAGTAGTTTTTCTACAAATGTGAACTCCATATTTATCAGGTCTAACCATATGCAATACCATATCACTGGTCAATCTATCCACCAAATTGCTATAATTTCCTTTTGTGTTGTATTTATATTCTTTGTTTTGTATTTATATTCTTATTATATTTACTGTGTACCTTGTATTTAATTTGTATTTTTTTGTATTCTTTTGCGTATGCTTACTGTGTGCCACATTTTTGCCTGTGAGCTGCTGGTAACTATAATTTCCTGAGGGAGTTCCCAAGGGATCAATAAAGTCAAGTCTAAGTCTAAGTCTTATCCCCCTCCTTTTGCTTCTGAAGAGCAAGGAAGACTGCAATTTCTGTGCCCAGTATGTGCACTAAGTCTTTACATCAATCGCACTCAGGATGTTCGACTGTGTAATCAGCTGTTTGTGTGTTTTGCCAATCCAGCTAGAGGCAAAGCTCTCTCCAGACAGAGATTCTCTCATTGGGTCGTGGAGGATATTTCTCTGGCTTACAACAGCAAGGGTCTCCCTTTACCTAGTGGTGTGAGAGCTCATTCGACCAGAGGTGTGGCGGCATCCTGGGCCCTTTTCAGAAGAGTCCCAGTGAGTGACATCTGCGCTGCAGCCAGCTGGTCTTCACCGCACACTTTTGTTCGGTTTTATCGTCTGGATGTGACAGCCCCTACTGTGGCTCATTCTGTTCTTTCTGCTGGGTTGGAGGTTTCAAACTAACTCGGTGCATTTGTATTAGATTTGATGGCTGCTCTGCGGGGCGTGTATATGTTCCATACTCTATGTGTTGTACCGAGTGAATCGACTGAAAGGGAACGTAATGTTATGCATATAACTACTGTTCCCTGAAGGAGAGGAACGAGGTACAACACCTTTTTTGCCCCGCAATTCAGCTTGGCTTGGTGAAGAGCGGCCATCATCTGAATGATGACGGTGATGGGGGTGTATTTATATGCAGGCGGGGCCTGCCACCCGTCATCACACGTCATTTGCCTAAAGGCGTGATTAAAGGTGTCTTCAGTTGGGTCACGCGGGGCGTGATATCCCTTACTCTATGTGTTGTACCTCGTTCCTCTCCTTTAGGGAACAGTAGTTATATGCATAACATTATGTTTAATGGATGTATATAGAGTTAATTTGAGAGAAGAATTTATTAAATTTATTAGTAAGGATCTTTTCTTATTTTCTCTCTCTCTGAGATTTGATCGCAGCAGAGTTTCCAGATGTTAATCTGATTGAACATCTGGTTTGGAAATTAAGGCTTTTTGAAGTCCCTTTTCCAGTATCACCTGCTCAAATTCAATTCAGTTTATGTATATCACACCAATTCATAACAAATGTCACCTGGATATGAGTCATTTCAGTGCAATCGCACTTACATTTCAATTGATCCTTGTTACCAAACAAAGCTCTGTTAAGTTGTTTCAGTAGCAACAGATAGTATACGTCGCTCATTGATTTGCTGTGATGATGGAGTTGCTGCTTGTGTCTCTAGAGTAGCTCCTCATGGGTACCAGCCAACTAACTATCTAGTTACACTTTTTGTAGAAGCCATTTATACTTGCTTGTGTTACCACCACCAGAGGGCGTATTGTATTGTGTTTTGTTTTGTGAGTGTGTGAGGGGGGAGGGGTTATTTAAGGTCAATCGTAATTCTGTTCAGGTGTGGCAAATGGGAAGAGGACAAAGTTTTCTAGTGTGTTTGGTTTGGGTTGGATGTCGAATTTATGTGTATTTCAATGGCAATGTTAAACTATGGACAATGTTTCGGAAAATAAAAGACTTTATTAGAAATCAAACTAGGGGATCGGCATCCTGAATCTTAACTGAACGCATGTAAAACAAACTACCCCCAGAAGCAACCACCCGTAGCCTAGAATATAGGATTTTAGACGCTACACTATTCATATCTCTGGCAGATTTAAGTGTGCAGTAACCTTTGTGTTATATGAACATGTTTTTTCTAGGGTGTCCCAATAAGTTGGCCCGGATTTCTTTTATTTTGGGTGATCGGTGATTGGTTGATCCTTACACAGTTTTATCTACCAATCTTATCTACCTTCATAGATGTTTGAACATCAGTCACTGTCCTCCTTTGGACTGCAGTGAGAGAGGACTAAACTGACTGACTTGCCCACCAGGTCAGGTCTGCACAGGGCGGTTAATAAGTCACTCCACTCTTGGCAACTTTGTTACTATATTTCAGACAAAAAAAAAAAAGGTAAGTCAGGCTTTTAAAAGATCTGTGACTGATCAGAAAACTGCAATCGGTGAAACCCTATTTTGTTCCGTACTTGAATGTGATGGAGTTTTATCGAGGCTAAAGATTAGAGTAATGACAAACTCAAAGACATGGAGCTCATCATCAAAGATGAAAATAAAATAATAAGGGTTTTGACTGCAATAAGGACTTTTATCTTGATTGTTGACAAAGGTGTGATTAATTTGTAACTTGCTATTTTGTATAAAATCTAGATAAATCTGAAATAATTTATTTCCAGATAAATACTTTCTCTTACATTACATTGTTCTCTTTGGAGAGATGCCTTTCTCATTCCACCAGGAACAGACTCCTTATCTGAATAAAAATAATCTTTGAAATCTAAATCTGCACTGTATCCTACCTGTATTTTAGCTGCACAAATTTCTTGCGGTATTCTGGTTAAGTAAACTAATTCATCCTTTGTTTTCTTTCATTCCTTCGCAGAATAAAACCACTGCAGATGTGTGGTTGATGTGATGTTGAAAAGTTTGTCTCTGCCCAACAGCCTGATCGACTCACTGAAGTTCTGGCGGACCCGCTTTCTGCTGTTGCCAGCTGGAGGGGCTCGGCGGGTGGCGGACGGGGAGGGCCACTGGGACGTGTATGGAGAGGGGCCGGGTACTGGGACGGGTGGCTGTGGGGACTGGGTCCTGTTGGACGGCTTCATTCGCTTTGTGGAGGGCCTCAACCGCATACGGCGACGACATCGCTCTGACAGGATCATCAGGGTGAGGCTCGTCTCATGACTTTCTGCTTAGGGCTCAAATAATCAATCGCAATTAATGATTTCTGCAATAATTGGGAATTGTTAACTGGAGCATGCAAACTCAAAAAAGTCCATTTGTTAAAAGAACAACATAACCAGAGCAGTAATGAAGCCAAAATTGTACAAAAAAAATATACATTTGGCTTTTTTTAAGATACAAAAAAAAATTCTCTGGAAATATGTTCTACCCATATTTATGCTTGTCAGGTGGCATAATTTTAGCTGTACCTGGTTCAAAGTCTTAAAAAATAAAATTTTCTATTTAGCATCTTTTTTTGCTATCAATTATTAATAGGCTAATGCAAATAATAATCATAAATTAGCCGTACACTGAAATAAATTTTTAAAAAAGTGCAGCAGAACGCACTTTTCACATGCTGCTGTTGGAAGAGTCTTTAGCTGCAAATGCGTCCTTTGCTATAAATGAAATGCTGATATTGCATTTCAGAAAATAAAATGTGTATTTTTTGAGGGCCTTCATGAAGCCTTGAACCAAAATCTAAAAATGTTTTTTTGCCATGTCATTTATTATATGATATATTTTTTTGCATCACATTTGATACGGAAGGCTTTTCTTAGGACTTTTGGCTCAGAACAATGTGAGCTTCAGATGCAAAAACAAATGTTGCCTATATCATTTATAAAATATGGAACACTTCAGGAAGATTTTTTCTTAGTTTCTTTTTCAGCAATAAGTTTTACAGCCATTTATTTCACAGCCATTCATTTTCACATCGAGGTAGGAACCAAAAGAGTCAAGACAAGTACAGTTAGGGCCAGAAATATTTGGACAGTCACACAATTTTTGTGAGTTGGGCTCTGCATGCCACCGCATTGGATTTGAAATGAAACCGCTACAACAGAATTCAAGTGCAGATTGTAACGTTTAATTTAAAGGGTTGAACAAAAATATCTGATAGAAAATGTAGGAATTGTACACATTTGTTTACAAACACTCCACATTTTAGGAGCTCAAAAGTAATTGGACATATAAACATAACCCAAACAAAAAAGTTTTTTCTCAATATTTTGTTGCGAATCCTTTGGAGGCAATCACTGCCTTAAGTCTGGAATCCTTTGGAGGCAATCACTGCCTTAAGATGGACATCACCAAACACTGGGTTTCCTCCTTCTTAATGCTTTGCCAGGCCTTCAGGTCTTGCTTGTTAGTGGGTCTTTCCGTCTGAAGTCTGGATTTGAGCAAGTGAAATGCATGCTCAATTGGGTTGAGATCTGGTGATTGACTTGGCCATTGCAGAATATTCCACCTTTTTGCTCTCATGAACTCCTGGATAGCTTTGGCTGTATGCTTGGGGTCATTATCCATCTGTACTGTGAAACGCTGTCCGATCAACTTTGCAGCATTTGGCTGAATCTGGGCTGACAGTATATCCCGGTACACTTCAGAATTCATCCGGCTACTCTTGTCTGCTGTTATGTCATCAATAAACACAAGTGACCCAGTGCCATTGAAAGCCATGCATGCCCATGCCATCACGTTGCCTCCACCATGTTTTACAGAGGATGTGGTGTGCCTTGGATCATGTGCCGTTCCCTTTCTTCTCCAAACTTTTTTCTTCCCATCATTCTGGTACAGGTTGATCTTTGTCTCATCTGTCCATACAATACTTTTCCAGAACTGGGCTGGCTTCTTGAGGTGTTTTTGGGCAAATTTAACTCTGGCCTGTCTATTTTTGGAATTGATGAATGGTTTGCATCTACATGTGAACCCTTTGTATTTGCTTTCATGGAGTCTTCTCTTTACTGTTGACTTAGAGACAGATACACCTACTTCCCTGAGAGTGTTCTGGACTTCAGTTGATATTGTGAACGGGTTCTTCTTCACCAAAGAAAGTATGCGGTGATAATCCACCACCGTTGTCTTCAGTGGACGCCCAGGCCTTTTTGAGTTCCCAAGCTCACCAGTCAATTCCTTTTTCCTCAGAATGTACCAGACTGTTGATTTTGCTACTCCAAGCATGTCTGCTATCTCTCTGATGGATTTTTTTTTTTTTTTCAGCCTCAGGATGTTCTGCTTCACGTCAATTAAGAGCTCCTTTGACTGCATGTTGTCTGGTCACAGCAACAGCTTCCAAATGCAAAACCACACACCTGGAAACAACCCCAGACCTTTTAACTACTTACTTGATTACAGGTTAACGAGGGAAAGGCCTTTTGAGTTAATTGCAGCCTTTTGAGTCCATTGTCCAATTACTTTTGGTCTCTTGAAAAAGAGGAGGCTCTGCATTACAGAGCTATGATTCCTAAACCCTTTCTCCGATTTGGATGTGGAAACTCTCATATTGCAGCTGGGAGTGTGCACTTTCAGCCCATACTATATATAAATTGTATTTCTGAACATATTTTTGTCAACAGCTAAAATAACAAAACCTGTGTCACTGTCCAAATATTTCTGGCCCTAACTGTACCTGAACACTACTTGTTCAGGTACTCTAAAAAGTGTACCTTACACTTTTTACAGTAGATGTGTGCAAAGTAATTTCCAGAACTGCTTGCATCTCTGTTGGGCTTCCCATGTTGGAAAATGATCAATGCCATTCTTTCTCACATCAAGAGGCACAATGCAGCTTGTTCTTCTACAGGGTGCCGGTGAAGTCGCTTCAGGAGAGGAAAGTGGTTTACCAAACTTGATTTTGACTTTTCCTGCACTTGTAGGAGAAGTGCCAACTAAAGCATTTTAGGGTGTAGCTTCAGTTAATCTCTTCTGTAGTGGTTTCAAGCATCGATGATGGTTACTGGAACAATTTGCCACTAGATTTACATGCATCATCTTTGGTATCTAAAGCCGAACTCCAGAAAGGCTGATAATATATCAAGAAGAGCAACACCTCCCATGAACTCATGTGATTCAACAATGGCTGGCTTGAAAACCATTGTATGAGTTTTGGAGTGGATGGAAAACTGCTTCGTGAGGAATAGAAATGAATTAAAGAGTGAAAGAGGGTGAATGGACTTCAGAGTGAACCAGGACATTAAACTACTTGCGATCAAGTATGACAGGTAGTGAACCTATTTCTTCACATGTTGGCATTGGACCAGTGGAAAATGTTCTGCAATCCCCTGGAGCACTTTATCAGTGATCAAGTGCTTGAATATATTCATGGAGTGATGTAACACCTGTTCTTTGAGCCTTCCTCAACCCTGGCAGTGACATCAACGTATGGGACTTGACAGTATTTTCTCCTTTTGTATTATTTGTTTTTCAAATTAGTCTTTACTGATTCATTTCTGACTGTGTCCAGAGTAGTTGTTTGGACTTCAATTACCATATTGGTCTGGGTTACACTTTGATCATCATAGGATTCATCATAGTTGGTATCTGAATTCATCATGCATGGCCTTAGGAGTCCAGTCGTCATCATAATCCTCATAATCTCCTCTATGTAGCTTGATTTGTCACACATTGTCATGTTGATGGCAATTCAAAGTATTTTCTTTTATCTCCTTCCTCTAATCTTGTTAAACCTAAAATACACATAACTACTCGATACTCCATAAAGATTATGGTTTTAGAATAACTACTATTGTGAAAAAACCCAAAATGTATTTTGAAAGAACATTTAATAATAATTACTCAGTAAACAAAAGTTTGTGGCTCAGTTGTGGTTGGTATGACATTGATTACTATTATTATTGAAAATATTTCATTACTGTTCAGTGATGAAGCACCTTAAGTACCTGCAGTATCACACGAGACACACATTTTAACACAATTTAAATGTAATATAACAAAAACATTTTTAAGTAATTGTGCGTTATTTCAAAACATAAAACATTACTTTAAAAAAGTGAATAGCAATGTATCTATTATTTTTACCGTAACTTGCCTAAAATTGGCAAAGGCTTTCCTGACCAATCTCATGTAAGATGACATTTTGAAAAGAGAACAAAACGCTGTTTCTCTGCCTGCAGTGCAATGATAATCCAGTTGATGGAAAAATACAAGTCTCAAATTGTACGCTATAGGTTGTTTGGATTTTTTTAAGAATTGATCGTGGTGTAAAAAATAGAGACCACAGAAACTTCTGTATTATATATGTTACAAATGGCAATATAGAGATGCATTTCTTATTTTGTATAAAAAGGCTGAAATGTTTAAATGAAAAATGTGGCAGATTTTTTGATCTGATCCATCGTCAGAATAATTGATTACTACAATAATGGTTAGTTAGTGGTGTGTTACCAAACAGCGCTATATTTATAATGTACATCTTGCGCTTCTTCTCCAGCTCTACTGACTACAAGAGGGTTCCCCCTGGAATTGATGAACTTTAAGAGCAGGACAGTCTCTGTTATCCATCTCTTTTCCTGATTCAAGGTTTCCCCCAGAAAACTTGCTAAGCCTGGTAGTTGGGTGCTAGGGCAGTCATTCATCCAGCAGCCCGTTGTCTTTTTGAGTTAAAAAATGTTTAAAGCTGATAGGAAATTTTAAAATATAATTTGATAATTATATGTTATTGAAAGATTGGTAGATTAATACCTGAACACCAACTATAAAATCTTAAAAAATTTAAGATAAGAAAAAACCCCTAATACAAACAATAAATACTTAGCCTAGTGGTGGCACAAGTAAAGCCTGGTGGCCCACCAGGGTTATAATACACTGGGGAAAACCCTGCTGATTGTGTCTCTGCTGTAGCAGAAGGGCACACCCATGAAAGGACTGCAGGTCACCAGTCCTACCCCACCCTACCCACCTGTGGAGCCTGTGGCACCTCCACAAGGAAAGAGGGGCACTTCAGCTCTGACAGCTTTACTGGAGATGGAGCAGAATCAGAAGTAAGTATTGCTGGGGTGCTGAAGTAAATCTGAAAGCATAAATCTTTCTCTCCTGCATTATTTTCCTGTTTTCCTTCAGGACCCTGGAGGAGCAACAGCAGCAGTCTAAGGCTACCCCTGCTGTGAGCGATCTGTCTAGCATTGCCATGGCTCCTACATATGTAGACAGTCCCCGTAAGGTGAGCACTTCTTCTCTGAATCCTTCAGGCTTCTCCAGAGAAATCAGAATTTATTTAATCAACATCACATCCTGGGATTAAACAGCTGTCCTTTGCTTGTATTTGGTGTGGGGCTTTTGCTCATGTCTTTCTGCACCTGTTCTGCTCTCGTTGCTGGGCTTCGGGTGTTTGATTGTGGGTTATGCTCTTCCTGTATGCTGACAGGATGCTGCCTTTGTTTTGGATTTTATACGTAGCCCTCGCTCCTCCTACATCTATCACTCTCAGGTCAGTAACTGGATCCCTGGGTGTTGCTGGAGCTGTTTGGTTGGTGTGTGTTATGTGTTGCATCTCTTCATACTAATGCTTTATTATTGCTCGACTGACTCCTGCTGATCAGTGACCTTTCAGATTTACAGTGAAAAAGGTGTTATACTGCCAAGTAGAAAAGTCTCCATTCTCTAGTCTCATTTTCTTGTTTTGTCATGCATCAAACAGCTGGTTGTTTTGGTTTTTACCAGATAAAAGGAAATTAAAATGGATATAAATAAATTAGTGGAATGTGTATTTTCAGTTTATCCATAAAAAAAAAAAGAAATGTAAACAGACAAAGATTTAAAGAGGAGCGACAAAAGAAACTTAGGTAGATTAACAGCACAGGCCAGCTGATGGTTTCATTCAGGACATTACTGTGGAATATCGTTTCTGCTGCCAGGATACTGAGCTGTCAGCATAATACAGCAACAGTCTTCAGTCAGAGACCTCTTCAGATTTGATATTTAGATATCAACTAATCTGTAGATATTTAGAACAACTGTGATTTGTGTAAACTCCACTGAGGGGGAATTATCAGGCTAAATGAAGACAAAGGTTAGAAATTAGCTGTTTTTTGTCTCATAAGAGAGAATGGTAGCATCTAGAATTTGTTTTACAGATTTTAGAAGGACATTTTTCATTGTATTATGTATTTAAAATGTCCTTTTGTACATCATGGTAATTCTCCTTCCCCTAAAATTCACCTTTATCTTATTTTTCACCGCTATTGGAGCATAGCTTTCACCACATCTCAGAACTACTACCTCTCTGTTCCCTTGAGTTTCCTTTGTAGTGAAACCTTGTCATTGTTAGATGTGTGTGTGTGTGTGTGTGTGTGTGTGTGTGTGTGTGTGTGTGTGTGTGTGTGTGTGTGTGTGCGCGTATGCGTGTGTGTGTTGGGGTGGAAGCTGTCTTGGACTGTGTATTGGAATAATGTTGCTGTTCAGTAATGGAAAGTCTTGTTTTCAAAGCTTGGAGAATGTTTATGCAGCAACCAGGTAACAGTTTTAGAGAAGAATAGTATTCTCTGACAGTTCAGCCAAGCTGTCTGTCGCAATAATCAATTAATTGCATGATAAATCAACACAAGCTCAATAATTTTCATTTGCAAAATTTGTTGTTTTTCTCTTTTCTCTCTTTTTACCAAAAACTGGATGGTAAAGTCTTCAGTCTGGTGTTTTGGTCTCAACTAGCCAATTTTATTTATTTTTGATGTTTTCTTTCAGTTTGAATATTTCAAATCTTTTCTGGTTTCAGTAAATGTTCATTAAAATTAAAAGTGTATCATTGTTTTAGAATGTGTTTTTGATTTATTATTATGATATCACTTGAAAATGGACTCCAACAACAATATTGTCATTTGTTGCAGTAATTCCTGGGACAATTAATCATCCTACAAAATTTGTTATTGTGACAAGCCTAAGTCAAGTCAAATTTCTTGCTTAGAACTTCAGCTTAACCATCAGTAAATGTATTTAGATGGGAGTGAAGGGAATCTTTTATTAGCGAATGCATTTATTCTGGGAGAACACCTAAAGCTTATTTTCCTAATTGTGCAGCTGCCTGTGGAAACCTCTGAGCCAACAGAGAAAGGAGCCCAGGTGGGTGCAGCAGCTGGAGCAGTGACCCTTGCAGGAGAAACTGCAAACAGCAACACAGACCCCAGGTCAGAAGGCCTTACAGCCTGGTCAAACTCCTCATACCTTCTAAATGTTTCAAACTGGAATTCTGTTTGTTATGTGGTATGATATCTCAGATAGTGAAGTACCCAGGAACTGGAGATCTCAGTGTGAAAAAGTGTTGCTCAGTGCTGGTCTCTCCACAGTGGCCAATCAGCAGTCGGGGCTCTCTGTCTTTCCTCCTCATCAACGCTGATGGAGATTCTCGAGGCCATCAAACATCCCACGTAAGATTGAAGTTGGGTTTGGAGTGATTTACGGTAGAGTTGCTTGAATCACTCCGTCACTGTAAATAAGACCAGAATCTATCCAATAACAGAGAAATTGAATCAAATGCATTCCAGTTCGGCACTGTGATGGCACCGGGGTTAGGACACAGCTCACGTAAGGAGGCCGTAGTCCTCAATGTGGCAGTCGCAGATTCGATTCCTGACCTGGTGACCTTTGTCGCATGTCTTCGCTCGCTCTCATTACCCTACTTTCCTGTCATAGCATTTCAAATAAAGGCTACTAAAGCAAAAAAACTTTTTAAAAAGTTCAATCCGGTGCAGTTATATTTAGTTTATTGTGCCAAGTATATTTACCATACCAATTTTATTTATAGGGCACTTTAAACACCCACAAGACTGGAATTGCTGTACACAATCAGATAATTCAAGTATAATTTAAATCAATAAACAAAGTAGCATGTAAAATAGTAAAAAATAATCAAATACAGTACAGCAAAATCAACAGTTCAGACTGTGTCAAAGCGATGTCACCAAGATTAGTTGGTTTTGACAAAGGAGGGAAACATTTGGATTGGTGTGGCCCCACCCCTGGTTACCTGTCCTGTGTGTGTGTGTGTGTGTGTGTGTGTGTGTGTGTGTGTGTGTGTGTGTGTGTGTGTGCGTTTTTTCTTCTGGGTGCTTTAGGACCGGTGTGCAGCTGCTCCCAGAGCAGAAAGGCCTCCCACTCAACTGCTTTATAAGTGCTGAAGTTGTTCATTGGCTGGTCAACAATGTGGAGGGTGTGGCCACTCAGGGCATGGCTGTGGACATCATGCAGGTAAAAGCGAAGCAGCATGTGCTCCCTTTAGTAAATGACCACAAGGGAAGGTTTGCAGGCATGGCATGCATGATGCTAACAGAAAACTTCAGGATGAATACAGATGTGGGTGGTTGCAGAAATTGATAAACTGGTACAGGTTTACTGAAAACGTCTTTAGAGTCATTTAAATTGTGAAAGTATTTTAAGCTCATGATGATGTTCAGTGCTCTCTGCTTTGTTTGTATAGAAAATGCTGGATGAAGGAGTGGTGGCCCACGCCTCTGGAGATGCCATGCGTACGTTCGTCTATGGCTTCTACTTCTACAGGATAGTAGGAGAAAAAGAAGGTATACAACTTTAACCCAGCTTAGCCACCAGGGAAGCACAGCTGCTGACTGAGTAGGATTTCTATAGAGCTAAAACTGTCTCATAATTCACAAATGCACAGGACAAGATTCACTTTTGTATTTTTGATCCAAACACAAATATATCTTGATTTACAAGCTGCTTCTGGCCTGTGAGTTTCACTGCAATTGTGTGTGAATTTTGAGGCTCCCCTGACGTCTCAATCCACAAATGAATGGTCCATCTGATTGGAAGACCAGCAACCAATTAAAGAACTTCCTTGTTTCAGCCAATCATATGAACAGACCCCCACATTAGGGTAACCTATGTTTCAGCCAATCACATTAACCCATTCCAACAGTGCTGTCGCCGTGACAGCGCATGACAATTTGACCTCCACTGACCTCAGAAAAAACATCACTTTGTGTTTCTGAAAAGTGTGACTATTCCATTGCTATGATC
Source organism: Poeciliopsis prolifica (assembly GCF_027474105.1). Lineage (NCBI taxonomy): Eukaryota > Metazoa > Chordata > Actinopteri > Cyprinodontiformes > Poeciliidae > Poeciliopsis > Poeciliopsis prolifica. Next base: position 130,823 of record NW_026562519.1, read on the forward strand.
ATTTATCATTTAAGGGCCAGGGCTCTATAACAATTCATAATATACAAAGCGTATTATTATCTTGAATAAATTCAACTATAGAGAAAGGCACTAGTCTGATGCTATTAGCATGCAGAAACACTAGCAAAGCTAGGTCGCACTGCTTACTCATTAGAGTTCTGCTGATGCACTAATGCAGGAATTAGATGTGCTGAAGTTAGCTATCTTTGGATGATAGTTGCACAATTAAATTGATTAACATTAATAATAACATGGCGATAAATAGCTAAATATGTTAGTTAGATATGTCGCTTGCTGGTCCTGTGTAGCTTCCGAAAGCCGGGCTGAGGTCTAAACTGCCTCGTCAAGGCGACAGCACTGTTGGAATGGGTTGATATGATTGGCTGAAACAAGTAAGCTATTTAATTGGTTTCTGGTCATCCGATCAGATGGACCATTCATTTGTGGATCTTGTGCATTTGTGAATTATGAGACAGTTTTAGCTCCATGCATTTTCATGCCTGGCTTCTTTGCACCATGATGTTCATGTAGAGTTTTGTCACTGCAGGCCTCAATTCCCAGCTGCAGGCTGCTGGTGGCTGGTCCACTGCAGCTGTGGAGGATTTTGCCCTTTTCCAGAGAAAGTGGTTTGAAGTGGCATTTGTGTTGGAGGAGCGGAGGCCCTGCGACCTGCCCGCCTTCCTCTTGCCCTGGCTGCCCAGCCGACCAGCCTCATACGCAAGTAGGCACAGCTCCTTCAGCCGCAGCTTTGGGGGACGCAGCCAGGCCGCTGCACTGCTAGGTATACCCAGCCCGCTCCTCCCAGCCCACACTGCCGGGAACATGACGCTTCTTCCCCATCCAGCCTCATGTGGGTCTGGACAGCCTGCTATGGGGAATGGCCTGGGCCACATGGAGCCAGATGGTGCACATGGTCCAGGCAGCCCTGATGAGAAATCTTATCTATTTTTTTGATTAATTATTATAGTTGAACTGCTCTGCATTCTCTAGTGAGCACTCTGAGATTTTTTCTTTAGATCAGAGAATTGGTGTGTGAAAGTCAGTCAGTTTCAGTTTGTGACAAGATTCACCAAGAGAAACCATGCAGGGTTCAAATGACCTCCTGCATTTCTTCTTCTATTATGATGATGGAGGTCGTCGTTTCCAGCTTCAAGATAGGAAACAGAAATGTTTCACATGATCCAATTATTTTAATGTAGTCTTACAACTATTGTTGTAGTTGTAATGATATTGTCCGCAACGTTTGTCCCTATAACTCCCCCACTCAGCTCCTTCAGACTAGCCAGCAGCAATTAGCAAACACCTGATGGAACTGTGCATCTGCTGAGCTCATTATAGAAGCTAATCCTCAGAGCAACGCTGATAAAAACTTTGTTAAAGGGTTAATAGATGTCGTGATGACTTCCTGAAGGCGGAATTTCAGAAAGAGCAGGAGTTTCTTAAAGAGGCAGAGGCACGATTTCAAGATGTTCACCTCTTGAAAGAAGTAAACTTCTTTGAGGTCATATTTGATGTAAATAGCATTTTTACTGAAGGTAACATACCGGTATTTATGTGATTGTGCTATAAAATGGAACTATGTAGCTTGAAAACACATAATGCTGCCCCTTTACTGGAAGTATTATTTGGCAGCAGCCTTTATGTGCTTTTGCACCACGATGAGTCACTATCACTTTGTCTATAGAACTTTCCATCTTGGTCAGCCATCCAGTGCCAACTGAACTGCAGCAAAAAGGCACCGAGCCAAGACTCTGGCTCTCATCACATCCAGCGCAGACATTCAACTCTGTTTGATCATATTTTTCCATTGAATCTTATTGTCCTGATGATGTTTTCAGATTGAATATGTTGCCCAAACGGACAACAGTGAGATTTACATGTACAAACCACCAAGTTTCTATGAATCCAGAAATGTTCCTCACCACCGACTCTGTGCAACATTTTGTGCACCATTATCTGTCTTGTTGTGTGACACACAGGTCCAGGGTTCAGCGCTCCTCACAGCAGGCTGCAGATCTGCACTGAGCAGCTGGTGTTTGTCTCCTGCATGCAATAGCAGTAGTGATAGAGGGCCAAATCATTGATGCCATCTAAATTCCCCTCTACCCAGTCAGCCCAGTGCATGTGAACTGGTTACTGTTAAGGTGGTCCAGTAGTGATGTGGTGTTGGTAGCTGTGGGTCAGCAGTGCTGTGGTGTACAATGTCTTCAGCCACTGCTTTCCTTTGTTTCAACTGAAAACTCTCATTAATCCTAGAGGTGTTTCTGCTTCCGCTTAATCTGCCTTAATCTGTCCACCTACAGCTTCTGCCTTAGACCTGAACATTTTCCTTGTGTTGCTCACCACCTTTTATTTGACCATTCTATTTCAGATTATTCTCATTGAATTTTAACATGAGATGTTTTAACTTGGGGATAAATTAAAACATCTGATAATAAAAAAGTCCATTGCACAGTAACTGAATAAAACCAGATTATATTAGAAAGGAAGTCGGATATTTATTTTTGAAAGAGAATGATAAAATTGCAACAATTGAAACTCTAAAAGCAAATTTTCTTGGTGGAAACACAATAATTGAAATAAAAACGGATAAAAACGTGAGTTTTTACGCTAGGATGGCCATATTGAAATAGGTGTATTTTGCAGAACTACATCTATGAGTCACATGAACAAGTGGCTGTTACTACTGGCAAAAACCACAAAGAAGACGGCAGGAAGTCGGAGGAAGAATATGGCTTGTTTTTGTTTTTTCAGACAATGTGCAGCTGAAAAAACCAGAGCTCTCACAGCATCACATTCATAAAAAGTTATGTGTAATTTGAACATTTTGAATCTGTAGCTCTTCTGTAAATTCACTGTCTACAATTTCCCAAAATGCTGCACATGTAGCGCTCCAACGCCTCCTCTGATGGATGATGCTATGACTCATCTCATGAACCAGCCTATTACGCTGTGATTTTAGTTACATTTCTTATTTAATCTAAACTCAGTAATTGTTTTCTTTTGAACAAGCATTTACACACATTTATAATAGACTAAATGACTACATTTAGAAGATTAATTGCATCCTAGGCCTAAAATCCTGTGCATAAGCCATGGCTGAACTTGCCTGTGTGTGTCAGTCAGTTTGGGAAATCCAGCAGTTTTATCCTCTTCACTTCCACTGATGTGAATACAGAAGCTGTAATCTTTATTTTTCCTTAAAGGATCGCTATCATCACCCTAGAGTAGGAAATTATCCAATATTCTACGATTCATTTTTCAGCATTATGTTTTGGATCCAGATTTTATGACTTAATTTGACAACACATTATGTTTGAAATACTGAAACTATTTTTGGAAAGTGTTGCAATTAAATATTTCATCTGTATATTTTTAAGTTGTATGATGAGATTCGGATGTTTTGAGCCTATTTGAACGTCCTCAGCTACACCTCGGTTCCCATCAAATATTACATGGGAAATGTGTTTTAAAACTAGAAAAAAGCAGCCACGTAATTATTTTTGATTGGGAACTGAAAAGAAAATCAGGCTAACGAGAAACATAAAGATCCCAATGCAGAGGCCCGTGTGGAGAGGCTGTGCAAGGCAGGAAGTCAGTAACATGTATGACATGTATGGATGGTCAGTACATGTCTGCCTCGTGCTCCGGATCGCTGCTTTGCATCCATCTCTCTGCTGTAACTGCCTCACTCCATCCAGGTCACCTTTTACACCTTAACAGTAACCAGTCCTGTTGTACTTTCTCTCCACCCTCCGGCCCCTCGTTGTCCATCTGTCCTTCAGCTGCTACCGTGCCAGAGCAGAAAACGGTCACACTGGACGTGGACATCAATAACCGCAGTGACCGAACTGAATGGTGCAGCTGCTATTACCAGGGCAACTTCTCTCTTAATGCTGCCTTTGAAATCAAGCTCCACTGGATGGCTGTCACGGCTGCAGTGCTTTTTGAGATGGTAGAGTATTGGTCAACTGAACATGACGGAACTGTAAAGAGTGGTTTTGTAAATGGACAGACTGAATTCTGAGGTTCCTCTGTTCTGATAGGTTCAAGGTTGGCACAGGAAAGCAGCTTCCTGTGGTTTCCTGCTGGTTCCTGTTCTGGAGTTCCCCTTTGCACTAACGTCCTACCTGTATGGCGACCCACTGAGGGTCCAGCTCTTCATCTCGCTCCACATTCAGTGTCTGCTGAAGAACGGCAGCGACAACCTATTTGAAGGTAAGAAATGCAGTACGGCTTCTTAAACATTATAGTCCTGACACAAAAAGGTCTGTAACCTCAACGTTTAGACCCAGAATCATCTTCCTGATGATTCTGGTCTTCATTCATCAGGAAGACCAGATGATTCATTCTGGTCATTGACTCCATCATTTTATTGTTCCCATTTTATCCAGCTGATTATTGATTGGGTTTGGAGGCTATTTTCATTCAATCTTTTATCCATGTCAGTGATCTTTGGCAGAATTGGGAGGTTTCATGGGGAATCGTCCCCATGAAGCTCATTGTGTGTCATTGCCAAATTTCTGCCATATGACTGCTTGAGTCCATCTCTGGCCTTCCTGTTTCCAACAGGGTTTGAACCAGAGACATACTGGGACAGGATGCAGCTGTTTCAGGAAGCCATCCTCTACAGGTCAGTGCTCTTCAATTTTAAATCAACATTTTACCTTTGGATGGGTGAGGACCAGCTGGTACCAGCTCCTCTTTAGCCACCCTGGTATCTTTCTTGTCTTGCTGTGATGACTTGTTCTCCTCCTCCTACCAGGTTTGGCTTTGTACACGACAAGTTTTCACCATCATCTTTTAATTTCCCTGCTGAGAACAAGCCTCAGTACGTCCATGTTACAGGTTTGTCTGATCTCAGTAGGAACTCCAAACTGTCTCATATCCTGGAAAGGTAAACACTTCCCTGTCTTGCAGGCACCGTATTTCTGCAGTTGCCATATTCCAAAAGGAAGTATTCGGGTGGGCAGACGCGGCGCCGCAGGAACTCCACCACCTCCAACAGCCAGGGGCCGTTTGGCGGCGAGGAGAGGGTGGGCTACTACTGGGCCTACAACACCATGCTGACCAAAGCCTGGAGGACGGGCGTGTTGGGCGATGAACGGCTGGCTGACCGCCTGCTAAGGGACTTGACTGACTTCTGTTGTAACAAGGACAACAGACTCCAAATCTTCTGGGACAGCTGCCAGGAGAAAATGAATGCCAGCGCCCCCTGACTGGATACTTGTGTTATTTTTATTCAACATGTTGAGTCCTGTTTAATCCTTTTTCTGCTTTTTCTGAACATTTATTGGATGGAATCATGTCTGAATGTTTTTTTGTTTGTTTTTTTCATTTGTGCAAAGCATTTAGAGAAACACAGAAAGTACCAAACATTTCTCACATCAGTACAGTTGGTACGATCGTTGTCCCCAGTATTGAAAAGGCTTCAGGTTTCCATTTAAACTGTTGTTTCATTATACTGCAGCTGCCACACAGATAAAGGCAGCATCAAGGTCAATTGGGTTATGTGTTGAATAATTAAAGAAGCAAACATTTTGACTCTATTTTTTTGCATATTCTACAAGTTGAAACTGTAAAATTTACTAGTTAGCTATAAACATGTCATCTAAAATGTATATTCTGAAAGATTTTCTGATCTAAAGAGGAGAACAACCTGCATCAGTGAATGATAAAGCGACTTAACAACCACTTTGTTACAGATAACAGTGTTGTCTTTGTTTTGCTCTATGATGGACCTTCAATCTGATCTGTGACAATTCATGTGTGTTATTAAAAGCCAAGCTACGCATTTTAGACACCACCCAGAGTTTGGTTTTTTTCACATATCGGATTGTCTTAACAAAACAGAAAGTCTGTTGACTGAGATCAGAAAGGGCATCAAAAATAATATTCTTTATTACTAAGGGTTTATGGTACTTATGCATTTATATTCAAACCATCTTCCACTTAACACTGAAATGAAATATGGATCTGAATGCAGCATAGGATCACTTCCACTTTAATAAAGTAGAAACTGCTGATGCATTAACATAATGATATTAATAGAATATTCTTTCTTTTTCAGATTCATAGGAAAAATAAACTGACCACTCCACCTCTCAATAATCTTCTGTTATAGTGATGTGGTGAAACACACTGGATGATCCGCAAACTCGCCAAATATGGAAACTTCAATTGACTCCCTGAACAAAAACAAAGATTATTTTACATCAAATTGAGGAACAATAAACCTCACGTTCTGCTGATCTTGCCATTTCCTACGAGCTGCAGTAGGTGGGAGGTTTTCCAAACATGTAACATAAAGAACATCTGCTCACATAATGGTGTGTTGATTGAACTGAAAAACACACATGTGCCTGAGAGTTTCATAATCATGGTAGAAAGGAGAACACTTCAATGAGACGCTCATTTCCACTTTCTGACTAAATAACTTGGAAGTTATTACAACATTCAGCCACAAGAACTTGAAGTAACAGTTCAAAGAGGTTGTAGTCAATTTCTTCACAGCTCTTGTGATTCAACCAAACTAAAGTTTGGACATTGACTTGACCTTTGGAACGCCTTATTTCTTCTCCAACCATTTCATTGTACAGTGAGAAAAGTAAGTATTTGAATACCCTCCCTCAGACTGTTTCTAGTTCTCCCACCTAGAAATCATGGAGGTGTCTGTGATTTACAGATTTTTTTAGATTACCGGTATTTCTCTCCGAGGTCGGGTCGCAGGGGTAGCAGCTTCAGAAGGGAGGCCCAGACTTCCCTCTCCCCAGCCACTTGTTCCAGCTCTTCCTGGCGAACCCCAAGGTGTTCCCAGTCCAGCTGACAGATAAAGTCCCTCCAGCATGTCCTTCCCCAGGGCTTCTTCCCAGTGGGATGTGCCCAGAACACCTCACCAGGGAGGCGTCCAGAAGGTATCCTGACCAGATGCCCGAGACACCTCAACTGGCTCCTCTCGACGTGAAGGAGTAGCGGCTCTACTTTGAGTCACTCTGAGTCTCCACCCTACGAAGAAAACGCGTGTATCTGCGACCTCATTCTTTTGGTCATGACCCAAAGCTCATGAGTTTAGGAACATAGATTGACAGGTAAATCAAGAGGTTCGCTTTCTGACAGCCCTGGCAGAGTCCAACTCTCACCGGAAATGTGCCTGACTTACTGCCGGTAATGCGGACCAGACTCTGACACTCCATATCAAAGGGCCCGGTACCCCAAACTCCCGGAAAACCTCCCATAAGGCTCCCCAAGGGACACGGTCGAATGCCTTCACCAAGTCCACAAAGCACATGTGGACCGTCACCAGATCTATACCCCGTAGAAAATCTTTGGAGGAACTCAAACTGTTTCTCAGCGACAGCCCAGATACCTCTGGCTGATCTAGAGAAGATACTGTATGTGTGGAGGATTGGGCCAACATCCCTGCTGCAGTGCAAACCTAGAGAAAAACCACAGGAAAAGACTGAAACTGAAGACAAAGGCTACTATCAAACATTAACATTGATTTTCACAAATATTCAAATACGCACTTGCAGCAGTAGCACACAAATAAGTTATTTAAAAATCATGCATTGTCCAGTGTTAATAGAATCATCAGGAGTCATGCAGAACTAAGGCTATATATCGTTATATGCAGATGATTTGCTTTTATATGTCACTGATCCAATAGGAACATGCCCCGCTATTGTTAAGGTGTTTCACAGATTTGGCCAATTCTCAGGGTATAAAGTTAATGTTGCCAAGAGCGAATGTTATCCTGTTAACCAATTGTCCTTGAACTTTATAAATTTGTACGGTTACTGATCTTACGTCAACAAGTTCTATTTGATCTCATGTACTGCCACTCAAACGTAGAACATAAGTTGTAGTGTCAGGGTAGTAATGTGCATTTCAGCTTCATAATCTATGGTATTAAGTGAACTGTATTTGTTATCGTGTTCATGTAACTACACTAACAAATTGCTGTAAAAAAACGTCCAAAACTGAACAGTATCATACTGTTTCTATTGAAAACGGTACTGCACCGTAAAAAACAATGCATTCTGGGCAATTATTACTGTTTTTAATAAAATACTGTAGAATACTGTGAGTAGCATTGCATTTTGGGAATGATGTTAGATTCAACGGTAAGGAGGCTCTTTAAACAGAACGCTACTGTATTTCTGAAGAAGACATGTTGTTGTGACATGTGGAAGCAACCTCTAGAACTTTCTTTACAAGGACTATCCATTTGAATCCTGCATTTTATGAGCCAATCCTAAGGTAAGTTATTTTTGATGATTCATATTTACAAATATTGACATGTTTGGAAGCTCTTTTTCTTTCTTTTGTGTAATTTGACTTGAATTGTTATGAGTAGCTGCTAAAGTGAAATTGGTGAATGGATATCAACTGGGAATTTGGAGTTTCACAGAGTTGACTTGGCAGAAAACAGTTTAAATGTTATGCTGGTGTCTCTTTATTAACTCTTAACCTTCAAAAGTTTGTCTTCACCTAGCACACATTAAACCCTGACTCCTTAAGCATCATATGCTAATCTGAAATTACTGCATTTTCAGGCGCTTTCTTGATATCAACCCGGACCAAGTCCAGCTGTAGCAAGATCATCTCCAAGAGGACAGGGAAAACTTTTCAAAAGAAGTCGGTCACTGTCATCCCCCGTGTTTCAACTCTGCTGAAAAACCTCATGGACTTTGAATGGAATTTCATAGTGAGAACTTTCTAACCAAGCTATAGATATTGTTGCCCCTCCACGCAAAAACAAACAAACAAAAAACTATACAGGCATGAAGGCAACTTATCCCTGAACAGGAGTGTTCTTGAGAGACTTATTTGGTTTAAAGGTCAGCATAATCTTAAGACATCTCTGTTAATTAAGAGCATACATTTTGTTAAGGCTCCCACTTTCTGTTCTTCAGATGTAATTTTGACTGTACAGGCACCATGTTTAACTTATCTTGGCAGTGTGTTGTCAAATACCGTTTCATTGTTTTATCATTTGAAGTTGGAGCTCTGATTTTGCCCTAAAGGAAATTCAAGTCTAAATGTTTCATTTAAATTTTTATCAAACTAAAATTTGCAATTTTTTTCTATGCTTTAGATTGAAAGTTAAATGTTTCATTTGTTTTATGTTGCATCATATTGTTCCTCACTTCCACAAAAAGTAGTATTTTGTATTGAAAAAGTAGTGTGCTGAGTTGTACAATGCATTATTTCCACAATTTATTTACTTATTTTATTTCAGACTAATCAAAAGGCCACAATTCATGCTTTATTCAAATACTCTTTAAATCAGTTAAATTTATTTCACAAAATAGATGGTGATTTTCTTACTATTTTTCCAGAATATGACTTACTTTGGACAGTTTACCCTCAACATTCTTGTAGAAAGGGTTTAGGTTTAAGGCACACATACATTGTCGTTTCAAAACCTTCGTCTTTATTATGTGGCCCACTAAAGACTGTGTATGAGTCAATGTTTGAGTTGGTTCTTTTTTTTCCCAAGTAAATGTTTGACATGATGGAACTTACATTTTCTAAGTGTTTTTTTTTTTTTCATGTTTCTATTTTATATTGGAAATTTACAGTATGTGAATTCAACAGTAATGGTACCATAGAAAAACTGAAATATACTGGCAACACTGCTGCCAGTAGTCTACTGTAAATCTGATAAAAAAAAAACAGCAATGTGCTGTAATCAAAAGATTTCTTTTGTGATAGTAATATACTGTAAAGTTGATTACAGTAAGGGTACTGTATAATTAACAGTATAATGCTGACAACCCTGCTGCCAGCATTATACTGTAAAAATACAGGGCAATTTGTTACAGTGTATGTAGTCAAAAAACTGACCTTCTTATGTACAGAAATGCTACCAATATGTTTTGTCCCTGTACTAAATAAATAAATAAAATTATGCATTGTGACTTCCGGATTTTTTATTTTTAGATGCGTCTAACGGCAGACATAAATTTCAGACCCATCTTGAAGTCAGTAAAACACAATAGAGTTCAGGCAGGTTTACACACTTTATTGTTTCAGCTCCTTAACAATAATCCCTTCATCAATTCAATATTTTTTACACAGGTGAAGCAGACCAGATGGTCACCTGAGTCAGAGCTCAGCTTTGGTTCAGAGTTTGGTCAACAGCTCTTCCCAGTGTTCCCAGTCAGACATAGTTCAGCTGTGCTGCTCCACCAAGAAGATTCCTTTCATTATTCCATTAGTACATGAAATAGACATTGATCCCTTTTAAAGATTTCAAAGTTAGGTGCAGCTCCACTATTTCAAGTTTTATTTCATTTTACAATGATCTTTGGGTTCAGATGGTTAAAGCTCAACCTGCATGACTCTGAACGAGAAGCGATCTCCAGAAAGCACAACAGGAAGTGCTCTCGCTTCGTTCGGTTGATTAAAGCTGCAGCATGTCCCTTTTGTTAAGTTATATCAAAAAAAAAAGTTATTTTTTTTTTGGGTATAACACAAATTGATTAAAATATGTTGAAAAAAAAAATTACACTTTTCTTTCCCCTGCGTAAAACAAACACACCCAAAAAATAAGAGGAATTACAGCAGGGGTCCTCTCTACAAGATGAACGATGAACTCCTTCAGCTTAGTCCTGTTGGGGCGTAGTGTGGTTTTAGGATCCGGTCCACTGATTTAGTGGTTTATCCACTGAGCTCACTAGTGATTTACATGTTGACTTCATCATAATTTCTTAGTGTTTAAAATGTAAAACAGGAAAAGGCTGGACTCCTGTTGTGTTTGCTTTCATTCAGAGGAAGGCCTCATCTCTAGAACACAATGAATTGGACCCGTATAATAATTTTATCTCACGCACCAAACAATTCTAGAAAATGATGGCAACCAAGTGTCAGCCTAGTGTAGAGGTTATTTAAGATGGGATTTCCAAGACATTCCAGTGAAAATGCTAATCTGAGAAACAAGATTAGCTTCAATCTTGTTTCTCCTGTTTCCAATTAGACAGGAGAACCCTGTGAGTGTCGCTGCTGTCCATCTAAGACCAGAGTTCCCAGTAAGGCGAAGGCGGCCCCGTCCGGCTCTCAGTTAACTGAGGTGGAACCATGAGAGATGACTTGTAGGCCACCTGGGAGCAGAAGAAGAAAGACTAAAGCTGAGCTCTCACTAAACATGCTGGTGTGTCATCAGCTTCACTCACGTGCTCTGATCCTGATTGGCCAGATGAGGATGGAGCAGAGCGCCAATGCTGCAACGACAGCCACGCCCCCCGTCACTATGACCATAATGTAGTGATAAAACCACACACAGGCTGGGCAGCACACCACCGTGCTGAGGGACAGACAGGACAGAGACCGTTGGACAAGTAAAGCATTAGAACCTCAAGAACCCTGGTACCATCAGACTCAGGACTATACCAGGATAAATATGGGCTGATCATAGCAACACTTCCTGTAAAGGTTGCTACAGGACAGTCATCCAAAAAAGGATGACTGCGCATGTATTTCACACACACAAATAATGAGGAAATGGAAACATTTTCTTCTGTCCCATTTAAAGAGGCAGTATTATATTTTTTCCCAGCGACTTCAGTTATATCAAATATGACATAAAAGAAGCATCCAGTCAAGAAAAACTACTGCAAGAGCCTCAGCTGATTCAGTTAAGGTAACAGGCTTTGAGTTTTATGGAACGTTCCCATGGAGGACATTTTGTCCACTCACCTGATCTGTTTAGTGATTTCACAAAAATCAGTGGAAATCTGTAAGCAGCAAACCCTTTTTTTAATCCTGAAGAATTTTTGACCCAATTAGACAGGAGAACAAGGTCAACACAGTTTCTAACCTTTCAGAGTAAATCCAGAGCTATTCAGGTTCACAAAGCATAAATAAATACAACGAAATGGAAAATACTTTAAAAGTAGTTCCTGCTGAAACATGACATGCAGTACCTATTATTCATTTGAACTTTTGCATCATTGTATGTGTGTGCGTGTGTGTGTATGTGTGTGTGTATGTATGTATGTGTGTGTGTGTATGTGTGTGTGTGTACTAACTGGCAGGGGTGCAGAGCTTGAATCATCATAACTGTGACTCCATTGGCCAGTTTATCGGTGAAGCTCATGGCTCCGTACACAAACGCTCCGCTTTGCTGCAGAGACACAAATCACAACTGTACATAATAAAGAGGCCACTCTACTGTCCTTCAGCTCACTTCCTCCAGAACAGGAGCCTGGAGGACTCACCGTCTGATCTGAGATCAGCTCAGCGGTCATGGATAGGGATATGACCAGGATGGTGGCTGATCCAGCCCCCAGCAGCACCGCAGCCCCGTAGATCTGCTGACCCATCTTGTCGTCTAGCAGCACCCAGTAAGAGAAGGCCATGATCAGTAGGAGGCCCACAAAGTAAGTGAGCTAAACAAACAGAAGAAGAGATAATCAGGTGAGATTCCATTTTCAGTGCTTCATGTTTCTCACTTCCTTGTTTTAGGAATGTGGTAAAGAAAACGAGTCAGATTCAGTTCCTGTTACTTTATTAAGGCCCATTTAATCTGATGAGGCCAACAACAAAACAAGCCTGTCTGATCTGAGCTTCATCTGGGAATAGAACTCCAAATATAGGGGTGGATTTATTTAACCAAAGGTATTCATCCCTGTCCTAAATGTGGAACAGTGAATTACCTGACGTACTTTAATTCCAGCACAGAATCACTCTCATACTGCCAGGGTGGTTTAGAATGATTTGAACTCAACTCAGCTTATTTTTGTAAAATATTCAAATCTATTTGCTTTTTTGTCACACTAAAATATTTCAGATCACCAAGCACTAAAGAAATGTGTATTCCGGTATGTGGAAGGCTCTGCTTACACTTTTTCCAATGCGTTTTGTGACAGGCTTCATGATGAAGGAGGACAGGAAGCCACTCAGATACATCACTAATGGGATCGTTGCAATGTATTTCTGTTTGAAAAGCAGTATAAGAATTGAATTATGGGAATGAAAACCAAATACATGAGTGATATAATAAGTGAGTTTTACCTTGGGCAGGCCAAGAGTGTTTATGAGATACATGGAGATGTAGGTCTGGGACAGATTGACAATTAACCTGGTGGACATGTAGAGTAAGGCCACCTGCACACACACATGCTCTGCTGTCAAGCTGCTCTCCAACACGCTGCTTTGCTCTGGTACCAGTGGAGAGGCTCACCTGGTAGAAGGAAGGCTGCCGGAGCCAACATTTCCACTGCAGATGGGATGAAGAAACAGAGGAAGAAGGTAGCAGCGGCCTTCGTTCCCCTTCAGCCTCCTCTTCAGCCTCCTCTTCCTCCCTACTGCCTTTGTGATTGGGGCACTCTGTGGTTCCCAGGTGGAAGAAAGCAGCGAAGAGAGCGCCGATCCCCAACACAATCAATGACAGGTTCTGGGTTCAAGTACAGCACTATATTATACACTTGTTTATTAAGTCACAGACAAAAGGATTCACCAAGATGCTGGAGATGATCTATTCTAAAACAAAATCCCAGGCTCTGATTGCCTGACAGGGAACATGGGTGGAGCTAAAAACAGCAGAACCCTGGAAGGAAACCTGTCTGGGGCAGCAGGAGACGTCCCACTGTGTGTGGGGAGATTTGTGCAGTCAAAGTGTGTAGTCAAAGCCTCTTCAGAAAGCTCTAGAGAAAGCCCAGGCTGAACTTCAGATGAGAAAGTCTTGAAAACTGAAGTCTCTATTACTGAAGACTCAATGGTAATTGCAGCGGAAGACTGTTTAGACTGAAAAGTGTGGCATGCATTTTTTAAATTCAGATTACTTCTAAAAAAAACAACAAAAAACAAATAAAACTTGAAAGATCCAGCATCCACTGCACAGTGTGGTGTTTTCAGAGGTTCAAAGATAAGAACAAGTCAGTAAATATTTCCTCCCTCCTGGGTCAGCCACTTAAAGAGCTGGCACTTTCTAAAAAAAGTGACATTTACTTAACTTCTCCATCAGTTCATATCATTATTATTGGCAGTATCCCTCAGACAGCAGTTAAATATCAGAAAAAGCATCCATCCATGTTCTCACCCTAAAGATGTTAGTATCTGCTGGTCCGAGAGAGTCTTCGTCCTCTCCAGTCTGAACGTGGAACAGCAGGTAAGCAAGGGCATACACTGTGATGTTGGCTGTGACAGTGAATGCATACCTGCACACACACACAGGGAGAGTACTAATTCAGGACCTGTCCGTCAGCCTGCCCAGTGCTTTGGAGCTGATCCCTTACCTGTATGCAGTGAGCTCCACTTTAGCATGCTCACAGGTGACCAGCTCTGGGATGAGAGACAGGTGTGAGATCTGCGTGGCAGCCCACCCAAACTGGAAGATGATGATGAATGGGGCAAAGTAGATCAAGCTGGCCCACTGAGGAGTGTTGGGGTCACAGCCAAGGCACTGGTTGAAGACGAAGGCAAAGGACACCACCACACACACCGTGCCTGAAGATAAACAGAATGAAAAGAGGCTTCTGAAAAAGAGTCACTTAACGGTGATTATTTACGAAGAGCGATCGTCGTTAAGCAAACTGCATTTCGGGGCAGATTTTCCGTGTTCCACAAAGGGAAAAAAATGACACTTTCCCTGTCGCTCTTCATAATAAAAATGATATCAAAAATCTGATTTCTTTATTGCGTTTCTTTAATTTTGTAAATGCGTTCATATTGTAACAGAAGGTAAACTTAAAGCACCATCGTACAACTGAAGAGTCACGTGATGCGTCATTCCTGCAGGGAAATAAACATTTAATCATGAATACTAATTATGTATACACTTAGTCATTTTGATAATACGCTAATATAAACACCTAGAGCCTGTTTTGCCTTCTATAAAAGCCTTTTATACGGCTTTTACTTTCTTGCGGCTCCAAACAGATTTGTTTATCGTTTTTTGGGTCCAATATGGCTCTTTCAACATGCTGGGTTGCCGACCTCTGACCCAGGCTAATGATCCAGTTCATCAGCTCAAATTCCAGCTTTGTGTCAGTCTTTATTACACAGCATAAAACTGTTCAGACTCAAGTCTGAGATCAAGAGGCCAAGTCAAGTCACAAGCCTTAGATGCCACAAGTCTAAGTCAAGTCTGAACTCTCTCCTTTTTCCAACTCAAGTTAGGATCTTGAACTAGAGCGGCCATCTTTGCCCTTCACCAGAGGGGGTTGGATGTTTCATTCCAGGACAGTTTGTCTTAGCTTTCCTTTGGAAACAGTGCGTCAATGTGACATCATTTTGCAAGGTTTTAATTGAATTAAAAGCTGGGGATTGGGCCAATCACTCCATAGCATGAATTATGTTGGTCTGTAACAAAGATATTGCTCCTTTACTGATGTGTCATGTCTGAAGCCTCTCATGTTTTCTATTACTCTACAACATTACTAGAACTTTTTATGTTACATTCTGTAATGTCGCTGATACTTTGAACACGTTTCTGTTTTAGGTAACAACAAGCAGTTGCAAATAAGATCAATGTCTCATTAAATGTAGGATTTGTGATTAAACAAGTTCTGAAATCAGTTCCTAGAGCTTGTCTGCATTCAGAGTCTGTAGTAAGCTTAAGTTTATTACAGTTTTCTTCACAAAAGACAATTAAAAAAGCTAAAAGTACCCTGTGTGATTATTTGTAATACTTCCTCTTGTGCTCACCCAGGCATGTAGACAATGCCTTAAATGGTTCTTGTTTTTGAAGCCTCTCGACTCTTTGTGGTTACAAAACAAACTCTTATTGCTCTAGAATGATATAAATAATCATTCTACAAATTCTGATTTATGTCTCAAATCAAAAAATAAATGTAAGAAAAAATGGATTTTTTCTTACATTTGTAATTTTCTAATTTTTGGAGATAAAAATTAAAAGAAATCTCCAGACAAAACCTTTTAAATGGGAACTAATGCCAGGCTTTTTACTGCCTGGAAGTTAATAGTAATGATAGGTTCATGTTCGAACAAAGCACAATAAGAGCTATAATTAATATTGTTTCAGCAATGGCCAATACCAATTGGTACAGTGTACATGGTTACCTGAAAATTTATCCAAAACCTTGTGAGCAAAAAGCCAGTCTATTATTAGCAGTCAGGACAAA
This sequence comes from Poeciliopsis prolifica, assembly GCF_027474105.1. NCBI lineage: Eukaryota > Metazoa > Chordata > Actinopteri > Cyprinodontiformes > Poeciliidae > Poeciliopsis > Poeciliopsis prolifica. The sequence continues at coordinate 146,911 of NW_026562519.1, forward strand.
GCAAGGTAGATGGAGCAAAGACTTTTCAGAAGTGAAACTTTGGTTTTCAGTATGTGCTCACTCAGCTGGTAACAAGTTCAAGAAATATGCAGCCAACTTCTTACATGCCATTTGAGTTTGAAACCGTGCTTCTGTAAGTCAAAGGGACTTAAAAAGGCTGAACAACTGATAAAGAAGGCTGGTTCTGTTCTGAGGACATTTAGCTATCTGACCACTTGGGGATTTCTGGAGATTATTACGCAAAGGCTGATTCTAAAATGAAGAAACATCCTAACAAACCTGAGCATCCTTTTCATCACACTGATATACAACACTGTCTTTAGTCAGAGGCTTCTTCAAACTCGCCACATGAGATCCTTCCTGCCCACAGTCATCGGAATATAAAACAACTCTCTGAAGAAGATAAGATGAGTTAAAACAACATTCAACTTCCCTTTGGGACTAAACCTTTATTCCTAAATTTCAACTGGGCTCTAAACCATGGTTTCAAGAATGCATCTTGCAACCTCATTTTATGAGGGAATTAAAGGATGGCAATGTATCCACTCTCAATTGCTTCCAACAAAAGTAAAATGAAGAGATGAAAGTACAGAAATCAACTGCTTAATTAGCTTAAGCTACAGATCTAAGAAACGCATTAGAAATCCAAGTTAACCACAGTGAGCACCAGAGCCCTCATGTAGAAAATGTGTGAATGCACAAAACATTTGTGGTGTGAAACTTCATGCACAAGTTGGAAAAATGAACGTGTTGTGAAAGTTTGCATAGACATACGCAAACTTTTTACCTGTCGTGAAAATGTATGATAGTCATGCAAACATTTTGTTTCGGACAATAAACTACAAAGCGCCAAAACTCACCTAAATACACTGAAACCCAACTCCATTCCATTATTTAGCTCAAGCAGCATTGACCCCAATATTTTTCACATGATTATCTCTTGCCAGTTTTTATGTAAAAACACTCTTGTGCACTCTTTTATACACAAGTCCCAGAATAACTATTGGCCCTCCGCAGGTGCAGATTGGATGTAAACCTGAAAACCATTTGGGACGTTCTGGTGCTTGCAGGTGTCGCAAGATGGTTTGCTCCTGTCAGGTCAACTGAACTCATAACATCGTATAGATCACTCCGTGTTCTCCTGAGCAGATGTCTTTAAAGGCTGAAGCACAATGTGCCAGTGGTTGATCTCAACACTTTAAATAGGATTCTAAGCTAACATTTCCAAAATACCCATCCTTATCTTTTAAATATCTGTGTATTAATTACAGAAAAATAGAATGAGCTTATTTATATCCACTGCGTGTGATGAGCAACTAGACTCTTTTCTGAATTATTCACATGCCAGTAATACAACATAATGTAACACCATTCACTTAGTAGTTCTAGTGTTTATCTGAAAAACAAAAGGCCAAAAGAGTTTAAAACCAAGAACCTATAAAAACTGTTTTTATACCTTGAACTGGAAACGTCTGAGCTTACAACATGACTCAAGAGCAAATGAATAAACCTTCATGACTCCTAAAGGACAGTAAATCATTTCTAAACCTTGTGCTACAGTAACATGAGACTGCAGTGTGATGCATCCCCTCCATCCAACTGTAGTAACAAACTCACCAACCAAATGCCAGGTCTTCCTCTTGCCATAGTTTCCACAACCAGAGGTTTGGTCTGACTCATAGCCAACGAGGGGTGTACAGATGCCATCAGCTATCTGACCAACCAGCAACAAGACACCTGCAGCACACACAAATGGTTACAGATTAGCAATTCTGTAATACTGACTGGATTAAACAGAACAGATATTAATGGTGGTAAACTTGATCATATGTAGTGGGAATTCAATTTACCTTCACAATAAATAGTCATTATGAAAGAAAGAGTCTGCGAGTGCCTTGCAGCTACGCTAAGATTTACTGTGTGTCTAGAAACATTGAAGCATATTTTGCATGAACGCAATAAAAACTGAAAGCGTAACTTACTACTTTGGATATAAATTGTATATCCTTTAAATTCAAAGAAATAACTACATCAGAATGTCATAAAATGATTTTCCACCTGACACGTTTCTTCAGGTTTTGGTTTCTAGGTCCTGGACCTAGATGAATGCTTTACATCAAACAAATGGCAATATCAAAGATAACCTGAGTAATTACAAAATGTTTACTAAAAAGTTATTTTATTTATTAGGGGCAACAAGCAAGTCAAATCAACCAGGTCTTTTGTGAAAATGTAAATGTTTCAGTAACCTTCTGGTTACATCATCCTTAATCTCCAGATGTTCATCTGGAACATTTGAACCCCAAGTAAACTCAAAATAGTTTATTTGTCTGTAAACTATTTTGGACGTTCACAGACAGGTGCTTTATAAACTCTTAAGAGTAGAATATTCACATGCTGGACCACTCTAGATAAAGTGCATGTTAATGTGGAGCCAATGTAATAGGGCTAAAGGCTAGAAATAAAACACAAATGTTGAGGTGCTACAAATACAGCACAAGTTCCCCGGATCACAGTTTCACCACCAGTAAGAGATTAGTTTCACGTAGCTCAGCATTTTGATTTTAGTTTTTTTTTCTTTTCAACTGTAGCTGTATGTAATTCTGAATCAACAACAACAACAACAAAAATTAAAGCTGCAAGCAGCCTCGAACGGCCCTCGCAGCCAAGCGCCGCTCCGGCCTATTGCCACCGCGGGGTACTAGCAACCGCCGCCTCACGCCAGCCACCACAGAAGCTCTCACGCAGTTTTCAGCACCTCCGCCCGCACCGCGGAAGCTGTTGCTCAGTTTCCATCAACGCTGGCCACGTGCTAACACAGAAGTTGTTGCGCAGTTTCCGCGCCCGTCCACCAGGCGGTACGCACTGATGCGTTCGGAGGCGCTCCTTGACGATGCAAAAAATGTGGTGCAGATTCATTGGTTTAGCGAGGAAATATAGCTGGCGGATTAATGTAGGACGCGCAGTGGAGTCAAAATATCTTTCAATGCTGTTGTTCTCTTTAGAGGTCAACAAAGGTCATACGTATCCAATTTGGTGTCAGTCGGATGATCCACGTGTCATTTACAGCCGATCATATGCACATGGCGAAGTACTACAGTTCGTCATTTTTCATCATTTTTAGCTGTGTTTCTAAAGCACTCTATTTCATTGTTGGAGTAATTCTTACTCAGAGTGGCGAATTACTGAAATGGTTTGTAAGAAGTAAGAAAACGCTACATTTACTGCATGATTTAATTCAACAAAAATTATCTGAGACATTTCTATCCTTTTAGAAATTTCATGGCAACGCTCTCACAAAGTTTTCACGCCCATCCGCCCGTGGATCTGTCATTGGTGGAGGAACACTGACACCTACTGGCGAAAAACTGATATTGTTCTTCATCCTGTTTATCTGCTGTTTCATTTGTGGAGCAATACTGACCCCAAGTGGCGAATTACTGAAATGGTTTATAAACGCCAAAAATGGGATCAAAATCTGAACTTCAATCTAAAATGGCCGACTTCCTCTGGGGTTTAGACCGTGGCTCCAAGAGACTTTTTTGTAAGTCCTGACATGGTACACACGTGTACAAAGTTTCGTAGTTGTAGGTTAAAGCATGGCTTGGGGCTGATCATTTAAAATTTTCTAGGGGGCGCTATAGAGAAATTAGGCCACACCCTACAAATATTGTGATGGATTCCTGTCAGGGAGTGGATGAAGATCCATCCTTGTGAGTTTGGAGCAGCTGCGCCCAAAAATGTGGAATTGAGAGCCAAACGTATGGCTATGGCGTTACGGGTCACTTCGCCACGCCGCCACGCCCAGCTGCTCCATCGAAGCTGGTCGGGGTTGGAATCCTCAACACACCAACATGTCTTCTGTGTCTGGGCACAGTTTCATGTTGATGAGGTCAAAGGGGTGAGATAGCGACCGTTCAGAGTAAAACATGACACTTCCTTTTGTCAGGGGGCGTGGCCTAAGTGATGTCATCATTCGACCATAGGGTATTGTAGGACACCCGATGATGATCAATCACAGAAACTCTGGTGCCTCTGTGAGTTTCTGTGTAGGAGATATAGCAGTTTATTTTTTTACGGCGAGTAGGTGAACTTTGACCCCTGCTAACCCCCCTTCAGCATTCTCAAAAACTCACCGTTTTGATAACTTTACATGGGACATGCCTTATGAGCAGACTGACCGAGTTTGAAGCCGATCAATCGAAATCCCTAGGAGGAGTTCGATCAAATAGGAAGGCTGTAAACGGCAAAAATGGGGTCAAAATCTGAACTTCAATCCAAAATGGGCGACTTCCTGTGGGGTTTAGACCATGGCTCCAAGAGACTTTCTTTTAAGTCCTGACATGATACAAATGTGTACAAAGTTTCGTAATTGTAGGTTAAAGCATGGCTTGGGGCTGATCATTTAAAATTTTCTAGGGGGCGCTATAAAGAAATTAGGCCACGCCCACCAATATTGTGATGGATTCCTGTCGGGGAGTGGATGAAGATCCATCCTTGTGAGTTGGAGCAGCTGGGCCTGAAAATGTGGAATTGAGAGCCAAACGTATGGCGATGGCGTTACAGGTCACTTCGCCACGCCGCCACGCCCACCTGCTCCATCAAAGCTGGTCGGGGTTGGAATCCTCAATACACCAACATGTCTTCTGTGTCTTGGCACAGTTTCATGTTGATGAGGTCAAAGGGGTCAGATAGCGACCATTCACAGTAAAACATTACACTTCCTGTTCTCAGGGGGCGTGGCCTAAGTGATGTCATCATTCGACCATTAGGTATTGTAGGACACCCGATGATGATAAATCACAGAAACTTTGGTGCCTCTGTGAATTTCTGTGTAGGAGATATAGCAGTTTATGTTTTTATGGCGAGTAGGTGAACTTTGACCCCTGCTAACCCCCCTTCAGCATACTCAAAAACTCACCGTTTTGATAACTTTAGATGGGACATGCCTTATGAACAGACTGACCGAGTTTGAAGCCGATCAATCGAAATCCCTAGGAGGAGTTCGAACAAATACGAAGGCTGTAAATGGCAAAAATGGCCTCAAAATTGGACCTTCAATCCAAAATGGCCGACTATACTTGCACTATGACATTAATTGTAAATTTTGAGCATCTTGGGGAGCTCTACAAGTGTACCAAATTTCATGTCTCTAGGATAAAGTAAGTGAATAGCAAAGGGTCCTTTGAAAATTTGTAGGTGGCGCTATTGAGCCATTTCTTATGGGATTTTTGCGATGACCTTAAAATACAAAATTTTGAAACTCCCTTTACGCGTCCGCCAAGTTTGGTGAGTTTTGAATATGATAAAGCCCCCAAAAGGCCTCTTTAGGGGGGCATAATAATAAGAAACAGTACAGAAACAATAGGCCTTCGCAGCGCTTAGCTGCTCGGGCCTAAAAAACTGTGAAATAGTCATTTACCTATTAGTGGAGACTAAAACAATATGACGCATCGCTTCTGACAGACTGACTCACCTGCATTTGTGTTCTGGAATCCCAGCACTGAGTGGTAGAACACCAGTAAGTATGTGAACCACATGGAGGCGCACAGGTCGTTGAGAAAGTGTCCCACAGCATAGCTGAGCTTTCTGACAGCGGGCAGAGACCTCTCAGTGTCCGACATGATGGCTCTCGAGGGTTCAAAGGAGGAACTCTGCACGCGCTTTCATCAAGTTGAAATGGCTTCAAATTATTCAAGCAGACTAGACTGACATCTCTGAACCTCCACCCCCCAAAAAGGTATTGGTTCCTTATTCTTTTTCAGTAACAATGTTCTTAAAGAAAACAAATAAACATGCTGGCTACGTTTGTTTACCAACCAACGTATTGTCCCAGCACGAGGGAAAGAGTAAAGATTATTCCATCAGCTTATGTTGTTCTTTCCGCTTTTAATCAGCTTGTCAGCTGACAGTCAGCGAGGAGCTGTAAAGACAGGAGGAGCATCACAGAAAGGACACAAACCGAAACAAAACACCAGGGAACGAAGGAGGGGTTTCTCTACCGCAGATGTCTGACGTGTGCGCTTCTTTAAACAAGTGTCACCAGCTACATATGAAACACGAGCTACGAAGATACGTCAACAACAGAACACTTTAGCTAATTAAACTCACACCAGGCCTTTATCTTTAAACCAGACAGAAACTGCTCCACTGTCTTCTGTTCTTAACATTTCGCAAAAATGAAAACACGTGACAGTTATGAATCTGTCTGGTCCCTGAGCTGGCCCTCACCTGGCTTTAACGAAGACGTAAACAATGTAGGTCGCCGGTAACTATGACGCACATGTTAAAACTAACCAATAGGACAACCACGTTGCTCCTCTCAGCCAATAACAAGAGCCTAGTGGGTGGAACTTCCTCTTCCCGATCCCTTCCGCAATTTTGTTAAATAAAGCAATTATGTGACTGTGTCGCATATAGTCACCTTCCTAAAACAATTGCCAAAATCTTTTTTCTTTTTAAATTAAATTAAATCGCGATTAAAATTGCGTTTTAATAGCAGTTAAAACAAAGCAGAAATCAAGCCACATCTACTCATATTTTTCTGGTTCTTGAATGAACTTTCACGTTTGAGGTTTTAACAGTTTTGGCCTTCTTGTTTAAGAAAAAGCAGAAAAGGAAAGCTTAAAAGATTAATAGGTAGATTATTTTTGAACAAATTCTTATAAGATTCATCTGTTGCTTCTCTATGGCATCAATGATGGAGATTAGACTACACTGAAAAGTTCACTCAAATGAGAAGTATGTAAGATATTTGATAACATTTCCAGACTTAGATTTTACAAAGTTATAGTAGTTGCACCTTTTTGTTGAAATCTCCCCTTTTCTGCCATTTGACATTCTTGCTTATTCAGGCTGATATTTAGATAAACACTTGGTCAAAACAGAAACTGCTCAAGTATTTGGAGGAAATGTAAGCTTAACAAATACTGGTAGGTTTCATTTGATCATACAACCTATTTTGAAATCATTAGTGACACTTTGTATTTCTAGAAATTAAAACTTTTGCCCATTGTTTAGTAAAGTTTGGAGTGGCAGGGGCTCAGGAAGTAGGAGTCTGTTCTGTAACTACTGTGTTGTGAGTTTGAACCACCACCCTATCTGTCTCAATTACTCTGCAATTTACGTCTTTAAGTAAAACACTATGCATGCTGCCAAGCTACATTTTGAGGTATGCAAAAACCAATAACTGTTCTGAGACAAAACTAGTGTTGGAAAGATGAGCGATATCTTGAGGAAACCTCTACACCATAACTTAGACCACAGGTGTTGAACTCCAATCCTGGAGGGTCGCGGCCCTGCAACTTTTAGATGTGCCTCTGCTGCACCACACCTGAATAGAATAATTAGGAGAACTTATCTACACAAGGAGGAGGTAATTAAGCTATTTCATTCCAGTGTTTTGTACCTGTGGCACATCGAAAAACTGCAGGACAGTGGCCCTCGAGGACTGGAGTTTGACACATGACTCAGAGGATCTTACTGTGATCTTACTGTATTCGTTTAATCTACTTTATTCAACTTTCTGGTAAAGTTCAGAACTTTACCAGAAAAATGTTGTCCACATGATAACTTTTTTACAATTTTGAAATTTAGAAATGGAAATTGGCTAAAACAATACAGGTTACAAAATCTCTGATGACTTCATCACTAAAAGCCACAATTTATATCTACCTGATGCAGAAATATGGAAAAAGAAAAAAAACAGACAAAACGAGAACTACCAACAAATAGAAGGTAATATAACATGTTTGTAGTCTCTTTAATAAAGATAGCTTTTTATTGTGTTTTGTTTTTTTAATGGCATTATCCATTTCTCCATCCTCAAACTGAAAGAGAAAGAGAAAAACCAAAACAAAAACTTCAGTTATTAAAAAAAAGCATTCTGAGGATCACACTAGAAGCTACAAAACAAACTTGAACAATTCAGAAGGAGAAAAAAAATGAAAAGAGAACAGTCTTATTTTAGTTACAACTCAAAGTCAGGGTAAAGCTTAAATCTGACATAAACATCTTTTCTTAAGTTCTGAGTTTTCTGGTGGTTGTGAAGGTTTCCCTTGGATGGTGAATGAGGAAAGCACTGAGCTCGGCCAGTTCTACAACCTGGACCAGGCCACTCGTTGTGCAACTTCTTTCACCCCAGGGAATAAAAACTATGTGCAGCAACTGCATCTCTGTCCATCAAGTCTCTTTATGATGAGCTCGACAAAATGTGCAGCATGATTTCTGTTTGCACATGTGGTCTCTGGATTCCATGCTTTATAAGTCCTCTTGTCTGGATCTCCTGAAATACACTTATCTTCTGGTCCAGTCAGTAAGGAAGAACACTCTAAAAATAAAGAAATCAGTCAGTTTTCCAGTAGATTAGCTGAATCCAGTCTGATGATTAGCTTGTATAGTCTGTCATTTACTCCTTTATTGTCCCAACAATAGCTGAATATGTCCACCGTTGGAACAAGCGGCACATTTGAAGCTCAGTGGTGAAACGGAAAAGGCCTTTCAATGTCAACACAGCCCAGAGGAAACTGGCAGACCACCTGCTTTTTGCTCCAGACTAACAGGGGACTGCATGGGTACAGGAGAGGGCTAAACAGAGGAGGAAGAGTTCAAGAAAAATGGCTTGAAAAATACGTCAGGAAGGGGAAATAAAAGATGACAAAGGAAAGAGCAAACGTTTCTCTCCAGTCTCTCCTTTTCACTTGTGTCTCTGTAGAGCTTTCCTCTTTCTCCTCTTAAAGAAACAGCAGCACCTGAAAAATACAAGTCAGTTAAGAAAGCAGCTACTTTATGCTCACAGGCAACACAACTTCATTGGATTTTGTCTGTCTTGAAGTACAGGATAGATCTACCCTACCCAGATCTAGCCTGTCACTTCAAGACATGCCAGTTAGATTTAAACAACTTTTCAATTTCATCTTTAGGAACTTGCAAACAGTGATTTTAGAATCAAATCCACTAATTATTTTTTTTCAAACTGCTAAAGCCAATCCAGAGCTGGAGAAGGACTGGTGCTGCCAGCGGGTCTGGGGTGGCATGGTGATCACCGATTAGAGATGCCAATCAGAGCCCAGTAATTCAATATCAAGTTTTAGGACCCCAATTCAATTCAGAAACTGTTTTTGATTCTGAAACCACATTTTTCTATTCAAACGGTCTCTAGAGATTCTGTTTAAATTATGTGGCTGACAAGAGGAAAAAATAGAACAATTATTTTTTTTTAAATTCTATAAGGTTTTTATACTGTATCCTACCCATTTATATTTAAACAAAAATAGGCTTGTGCTTAAAAGTATGTCACTGAAATGACCAGTATTTGGTTAGCTTAGCTTCCCTGCTTTTTTTAAATTAAAAAAATAAATTACTCAAAATATAAACAGTGGCCAAGTAGGAGCGGCAAGGACATGCATGTTAAATAGATCTCAAAATAGATTTTGAATCAAATCAGAATTGCCAGGAGTAGGATTTGCAATTTTCTATGGAATACATTTTTTTGCACCTTCACCACTGAGGCTGTAATTTATGCAAAAAGAGTAAATATTGAGTACATGGACAAACTTTTCAGTAGTCCTATATTTTCTGATTTAAAATCCATACTAATTAATTAACTTTGAAAAATAAATTTACCCCTTAGCTATTATGACACCAGTGTTCTCATCTGTTAATTAACATGGAAGCGTTTGGGTGGCAGTTTAGGGGTTAAAAAAGTAAAAGAAAAACAGACAATACCAGTTTCTCTACAAAAAGACAATTGTTCAGTAGTTGTCACTCCATAGAAACACAAAAATGTGATTCATCCTATATAACCATAACAACATAAATAATCGATTAGAAATCGATTACCCTAGAAACAAGACCATAGGAGGACAATCACAAAGAATGAATGAAAAAACGTACAGACTTAACAGTGTGTGTTAATGAGTGTGTTCTTACTTTATATCATCAGGGACTTCAACCTCTGCATTGGCTGTAATTGGTGCGTTAGAATGTCCCGCCGTAGGATCGTCTGTATTCAGCTCGCCATTGGTCGAGTTCATCACCTGGAGGACAGAATAGATGGAAAATCTGGATGAGGACACCATCTCATCCCTCTTATAGTCAGCGGCAACAAAGCAACATGGTCAGTGCAAAATAAAAAAGCAATTCTGTCCATCATTAACTATGAAACTGGACAATAGGGCATGCAACTGAAATACTCCACCAATACAAGCATGAAGTTTTTCAGTTTGTTCAGCAAGAAAGGCTGAAACATTCAATATTTCAGCAATACTTAATATTGACACTCAAGGAAAAGTGCTTTATGGATTCAAACAAATCATCTTTTTTTTATTTTAACGGACTCAATGATTTTCAAAGTGAGCATATCCTTGTAAAATGCCAGGTTTTAAAATCCTTTCTAAATTTCTTCCATATATAATGTAGCAATACCTCTGTACAAGTGGAGTGAAAAACAAGTCTGATATCTGCAATCTGAAGTGGCTAAATGAGCTCCTGCTGCCATCAATGTGTTACTTTTCTCCAACACAGAAAGTACTCCTGGTTCAGTTTCTTTCTTTTTTTTTAATATGTATATCTGCTTTGTCTTCTCCAACAACCAGTCAGTCATGGCAGATGGCTAGTTTCTGCTTCTGCTGGAGAGTTCTTCCTGTTAAAGGGGGTCTTTCCTTTTCACTGTCGCCATATGCATGCTCGGTATCAGGGACTGTTGTAAAGTTAACGACACAACACAAGTGCCTGTCTGTCTCAGCATGCTTATCCGGAGGAGTCATTGCTGAAACTAGATAAAGTGTTAGTTTAGAGATGTTCATGTGTGCTTTTTATTTTGTATGTTTTGTTTGGAGTTTATGAAGTCATGTGTTTGGTGGCTATAGGTGACCCATCTGGGTAAGGTTCTATACATGAACAAAAGTAGAAGTTTTATGTGCATCACATGCTACAGATGTGTTTTATCTTTATACCATATTAAGGTATATTTTTGTGTTTGAACTACTAAAATAGGCAACTATAAGCATTTTTAGAGGGGCTCTCAAGCTTTGAGAATTTTGCCTTTTTGTGGGCAGCTATGGTCCCTGACCCCCAGACTCGGTCAACTGCATTTCCTACAGAAGCATGTCATTGAGGCTGCTACTTTAAAACAGCCACTTTCTTCTGCGAGAAAGTAGAGAAAGGAAGACTAAATATATTATGGTAAATTTGATCATTATGGTAAAATTCAGTTCAAATTCAAAAATACTTTATCAACCTCAAAGGGAAATTAAACATTGTTACTCTAATGTTCCAAGGTTCTGCAAAGAGTTGTTGTAGATGCTGATGGATGTGCTGTAACAGTCTGTATTACTGCAAATCTGAAGAACCCTCTGACTTCAGACCCTCTTCTTTGCTTCATCATGTAAAGAGTGTTGTTGACCTAAAAATGCTCAACAATGCTCAGGTTGTTGAGTGTTTTTAGGTCCCTGGTTCTGATGTTGCTGCTCCAGCAAATGATTAATGTTCAGTCTGTTGTCCAGATAAACACTGACTTCACAACCACTTCTTTCACGATGGAAATAGGGTTTGATCTAACCCTGTTCCTCCTGAAATCTACAATCATCTCTTTTGAAGATGAGACGACTGTTCCTTCCATGACACAAAGCATTCCACCAGATCTCTGTACTCTGCCTTTTGTCCATCTCAGATTCACTCGACAGCTGCAGAGTCATCAGAGTAGATCTGCAGATGATAGAAGTCGGACTTGTGCTTAGTATTTTTTAAGATTAAGTGATTCATAGGTGTTAATGTGTAGCAGAATAAACTCTATTCCTTCTAAAATCATACAAAAACAAGACAAAGAATCCTTCCAAGAAAAAAATTCCTCTGGGTATTTTTCAGGACCACTTTAAAAGATTTACAAAATAATTTGAGAAAAGTTGACATAAAAGAAAAAGTTTTCGAAGTCGTATGAGTTAATATCTGGGCAGGAAAATAATTATGGATAGATCAAGTGGTGGATATATATATAATTCTGAATTTCGGTAGAAACATCCCCATTTGTAGGGATAATATGTTATGCAAAGACACTTCCTTGCAGTCAGCCTGGCTCCAGACACAAAAGGGTCATGCAGACAGACAGAAGAAAGCAGACAGACAGAACGCCTGCAGAGCAAACCCTTCCTCTCAGTACCTGGACAGACCCGCCCAGCCTATCAGCAGTGAGGTGGGAGCCCAGCAGCTCTCGGTTGGTGACTGGAGTGGGTTGAGACTCACTGCCTTTCCTCTCTGGAGACTAGAGGAGACAGGAGGGCGATCCCAGGAAAACAGAAACGTACATGGAGGAGACACAAGAAAGAGGATGATGTAGATGAGTTAGGAAAAGAGAAAATAAGCGGAAGACAAAGGAGTGTTGAATAAAAGTGAAGCAAAAGAGTCGAAAACACGAGGCGATGAAACAAGGTGAGAAAAGAGAAAAAAGTGTAAAAAGAAAAAAACTGAGTTCAGAGTCAGTATTTGGTGAAAAAGACACAGGAGGGATTCAGTACAGTATGTTTGCACTGAGAAGTGTTCATGTGTTCATGCAGACACACTGGAGGTTCTACAGGTTAGTGGACTCTCAACCTGTGCTGTGTCAACTCAGTCAGAAATAATGACAAGGAAAGTAAAATGGGGATGGTACGACTGAACGCTCCAGGCTTTGGGTTTATCCAAGACCCAGTTCTTCACCCTCTCACATCCAGTACCACTGTTTCTTCTGAACCAGTCCCAACACCTGCACCCTCTCCGAAAAACAACGACTGACGGAGATGGGAGAACGTTCATGATCCCAGGGTTGAACAACAACAGACTATCCAACTGTCAGCCGTCTGGATGAAAACACGAATGCAGCCCATCCAGCGACATTCAACAAGCCTGCCTCCAGTCACCTCCCAGAATTAGGAACTGTAATACACTTCTGCTGCAACAGAACGGTAAACCCACCAGATGCATTTACAGTGAACCCTCGCTATAATGCGGTTCACCTTTCACATTCTCGCTGCGTCACGGATTTGCATCGTGCTTTGTGTTCTGCATTCTGATTGGCTTAACAATCTCTCCGCTTTTTCTCTACGTGTGTCAAAAACGTTGTGGTTTAATATTTACACGTACGTAAAACAGCTTGCCAATTTTAAGTTTGCAAATGCATGAGAATCTTTTTGCCCAGAAGATAAAAGAGCTATAACTATTTTCTTTTCTCAAAAAACGACCTGCACCGTGGGCTTTAGAAGAAAAAAAATGCTACAGAGCAGCAATTTGAAGCCTTCAGTTCATATTGATTAAAATGATTATTTTACAGTAGTTATTTGTAAAAAAAAAAAAAAAAAGAGTTTATACGGTATTTTTATTTGTTAAACAAATGCTTAGGCCTGTAAAAAGGTTTTGTTCTTTGGTTTCAATGCATTATGGAGAATTTCATTTTGGGTTTGCTTCTATTTCCTGCAGTGGCAGAATTTTTTGTTGCATTTATTTTTTTCTGTGTGTGTATTTTGCATCATTCAAGCATTTGCTGCAAATTTCACATCCTGAATTACATATCATGCCATACAAGCCCAAGTAGGAACACAGACTTTTACCCAAATGAGATTTGAAACACAACTACTTCCACTGATAATGAAACCTTCATGGCAATTTGCACTGATCAATTTGCAACTTGCTTTGGAAGAAAATTAAGAGTAGTGTTAGCTATAAATTCTAACCAACACCTCCAACCTTAGGGATGTCCAATCATTTCATTCTTTGAGATTTCTGCAAACTATACTCTGTGGCAAATATTCCAAAGAAAATGTTCAGAAAACGTCTTGGGTTGTTAAAGGACAATATGCTGCACATTGATTGGCCACACTCTCCTTTCTAGATGATCTCTCCTTCGCTACCAAATATCAGTCAGTGTCAGACTTCAGATTATTGAACCAATAAAAAGAAAAGCTTTGGACAAGCAGTCATTACCTTACACTTCATGACCAAACACAGACATACAACTTCAATGGGACTACTAGTTAAACTGAGGGTTGCTTCGAAACCATGTTCAGTGTTCAGAGAAAACATGAAGGTCAGAGGAAATCCATCACAGCTGGCTCATTCTTGGCCAATTAAGTCAAGTTTCTCTGATATGGAAATGTTTGGAGCATGTTGTTTATCCATTGATGTAAAGGCTGCTTAAAAAACTGAAATAGAAAAGACAAACCTGATCTAAAGCATTGATCGCAAATTCTGAACTTCTGTTATAACATGGAAACCATTTAATGCTTGGAATGTTTACATTATTTGGTTTGTGTTGTGTTCCAATTTGTCCCTGATGCTTTTCAGTAGCTGTTGATAGCAGTTTACTCATACACCAGATTACAAAGGAAAAATCTGGCATAAATTTGTTTTATAATATTTCAATCTGAAAATTTAAGACTCAATTTTCCAACAAATAACTTTCAAAATACAAAACATAAAAGTTCAATGAAAAAGAATGAAGGACAAAAGGAAGGAAGGAAACAGATGAGGAAATAAGATAAGTACAACAGTAGGGAGAAAGAAAGAAGGAATTCAGGAAAGAAAGAAATGATAGTAGGAAGGAGACAGGAAGTATGTGAGGAAGGACATTGAGACTAGAATGGAGTATAAACATTTTCAATTCTCATTTCTCAAAAACAGTTGGACAGGCACAGTATGATCTGTAATATACACTAAGCAATGTCTATGAAAGGAGCAAAATGGCTCATATGTCACTGAGACTGGCACACAGTGGCCAGGTCCAGCCTGACCAGTAACCAGCTTTACTGGGTACCTGTGCTGAACAAAGACTCACAGACTTTGACTCAACATTTTTGTGAAATAAGATTAAAAATAAATAAATTAATTAATTAATTAATTTAAAAAAAAAACAGTTGAGAAACAACATCAGCTGTCAGTGAATCACCACTGAAACTACGACTGCAGGTAACAACAGTTGGCATTTGATGTTTGTAGCACAATTCTGTGTTTCAGGCCTGAGGATGAGGAAAAACCCATGAACACAGTTAAAAAAAAAGAAAAAGAAAAACATTTTAAATAGAACCTGTGACTGCCTCCACGAGGACTAAGGCCTCCATATTGTCGGTCGTGCTTTGCCCTTGCACCACCACACAGCACCCCCAACAATAAACATTTGAAAGATCTTTTGAATTTAGGCGCGTGAGGCTGATTTGTTTCTCCGCTTCTTGCACAATGTCCTCACATACAGGAAACAGATTACTGAATGAATGTTACTGTTAGATTTTACACAGTCACTGAGAGCCTGGCTTGGGGACAGAAATGGCTGTTTTTGGTTTCAAAGCGAATCCAAATGTATTTAACAGAGAAAAAAGAAGACAAAGATGTCTCCAACATTCACAGGACTTTCTGGTGCTTCATGGCAACTTGCTTTGTTTTTTGTGTATCTTAGATTCCCCTCTGGATTTCCGTCACTGTGCTTTCTGATTATCTACATGTCACATTCAATAGGCTGAGTTTCATTTGTCATCAGGGAACATCAAACAAACTGCAATATCAGGCCAAGAGAATCCAACATGTGGAATATTCCAGATTTTAGATCACAGTGGTCCCACCGTACTTCTGAGAAAACGAGGTCACTCTTAACACGACAGGACTCTCTTTAGATTACGTCAAGAGCCATCTCAATAATCAAAGTGCCCTTAAAACCTTCAGAAAAGGAAATCAGGACAGAAATTAGCATGAAATCCTTGCCGTGTTTATAAGGTACCACTTAAGTCATCCAATCAGAAGGTCCACAGCAGGGTTTCCCCTAGTGTATTATGAGCCTGGCGGCCCACCATGCTTTACTGCGTTAGTGGTTAACGAACTGGCGCTAACCTCAGCATGCAATTTCAGCCCAGGGAGGAGATTTTGCGCTCTCCTTGTAGTCACGCATCACGCTGGTTTTATATTATTTTATTATTATTCTTAGTATTATTTTTCCGGTTACAAGATGCAACAAATCGTATCAAATGCTTTGTCCACATACTTAGACTCAGTGCGCACAGCCGCGCAGAGATCTGAGAAACTCGAGAAACAAACTTAAGCAACCAGAACAGTTTCTGTGATGCTTATTAAAACTCAACAGACAGAAATTGAAGAACTAAAGCCACATTAACAGCACTGAATTACATATACTCATATCTGCCCGCAATGCAGCAGATTTAACTCATCATGCAGGGCCGGTCCAAGGCTGCATCACTCACTGCATTACTTTACCACTGAAATCAATTCAATATTTCATCACAGAGGCTTTATTTGTAAGTGGTATATATAATAAATGTGTCACAGACAAACCTGAACACAACCTTTTCGTATTCACATTGAACGCTCCAAGTTACAAAAAAATCACAGCAATGTAATGAACAATAAACATTTAAAGGGGTGGGTGGAAGAATAAACTTATTAAAACCCACCCCTTCTCCAGCAACTTTATAAAATCATCCTATTTACAAGTATTATATCAGTATAATTCACAAAAGAGCAAAGACTAAAAACGGTATCCCTGGTAGTTTGGATAGAACAAAAATTGATAACTAAAACAGAGGAACAGAGGTAATAGCAATCTATAAAAATCAAAGAATAGCCCATATTTACAAATAGCATTGAGAAAAGTTACTAATTATAATAAAAGGTCAGTGTATATTCTCGTCTTCTCAAATGCAACATGGCTCCCATTGAATTTCTACTCCTGCTTTGCCAGACACTCAATTTCCCAGTCTCTCTCTTAGTCTCCCTCTCCCTAATCTGTACACTTCTCTGACGAATGGATTCTTTTCAGGATGGCTCTGTCTTTTGCCGGCATCTCCATGAACTCTTGGCAAGAGAGGTTTATGTTTGTCTTGACAATAAATATGGGCTTGATGCCATGCTTACTGAACAGTGAACCTATTTCTGGTATCAGTCCATATGTCATTCATTATGGAGAATACCCCCTCTACTGACTTACAGGTAAACACAAGACAATAGAGACTAATCTAGCCAGATTTGTGTGTGAGATGTACTTTTCTTCAAAGTGGTTAAACACTGCTCTCCATCTCTGATTGAGTGGTGTCTCCAATTTTCTCCATTCATTCAAGTGAGCCCCCCTTTGGGAACTCATGCCGGGCAGAAACCTCGTCAAATAAATCATCTTCTTTGATGACGACATTTGGGCATTTTTCTTTAAGTGTGTCTGTGGCCTTCTGGATCTCTTCACACTGAGGTGTCTTCTTTAAAAGGAGACAGGGTAGGTTGTTGAAACTGTCTGCATGCTTTCCCCATGCTTGCAAATAGTTCACAGCCGTGGTGAAGAATGACTTGGAAGTTTTGAGGAAGGTCTCTCTTGACAATGCACCATTTTGGTGCAATTCAATATTTGAATTGCTTTTGAGTCCTTTGGCCAGCAGGGGAATGAAGTTGTCACCCCATTTTGCTATAAGTTTTGCCTCCAGGTTTTTCAAAACTGCAGCAGACTCCACAGCTGAGCAATTCTGACAATCAATCATTTTGATACCGTCACTGAAAATGGTCAGGTTTCCATGGGCAAAGGCCAACAACATTTCAGTCAGTGGATCTTCGAAGATTCTCTGCAGAACAACAGGGCATTTTTCTCAAGAGAGAAAATAAGTTTTCAGTGGCACATACATTTTCAGCACTCTTTCCAGAGCGGGTATCATGGACAGCCAGCGGACATGGCTGTGTCTAAGGATGTTATGATACTCCTGACCAACAAACTCGCAAAAGCTTTTCAGTCGTTCAACTCTAACAGTAAAAATATAAAAAATAAAAAAATATTTTTGTGAGAAGGTTTTCAACATCAACAGGAATGGTATCTAAAGCTGTTCTTGTTGCACTATGAATGATGTGGGCAGGACAACCCAGGCCAATCACCTCCCGCTGCAGAGAATCTTTTACCTTGGTGTAAACATTTACCCTTCAAGCCCTATTCAGTCCTACAAAATTGGTGTTTGTGTTTTTCGAGGTTGTATTTTTCAATCACCACCAGGATCTGAGCTGCAAGTTCTTCTGCCGTTTCTCCTTTGAGCTCAACAAAATCAAGCAGTTTTATTTCTACTGACATGCTGCCATCATATATTTTGCAGTATCTTACTATTATTGGTAAAAGCTTCAAATGCCCATGATTGGAGGAATCTATAGACAGGGACACAAACTCAACCTGCTCTAGATCCTTTGTTAGCATAGTCATGCCTATGGTGCAAAAATGTTCCTAACTATGGCATCACCTTTCGTCCTTGCACATGAAAACATTGGCTCATAAAGCTTCCTTGTCAGTTGTGCTGTGCAGTCCATAGACCGGTAACTACAATTGTGTTTCATTGTGTGATATGCTGGGATTCCCTCCTGCATAGCTAAATCATATTCTTTTTGAGAAGGTTCTACCTTTTTGAAGAATGTTGTGACAGAGGGAACACCTACACTAGCAGTTAAAGAGGCTTTGTGTTTCTTTGTTTGCTGATGCTACACCACAGCAAATCTTTCATCACTGCCAATAGAAAATGATGACTTACAAAGGGTGCAGTGCACCAATGTGTCATCTTGGTCTGGTCGACAAGGACGAAGAAATGGAAATTCTGCTTGTAATTTTTCTGTGAAATGACACTTCCTCTTCTTTGAAAGAGCCATCTTGTAATTACCAGTATTCGGTTTTTTGTCTTCTTCCTGCTCCACCTTTTGATTTCCAACACTCTGCCTATACTCTTTGCTTTACTCTTTTTTTATCTTTCTATTTCTTTCCTCTCTCTTCAACTCTTCTTACTCTTGCCTTTTTCCTCTGCTCTCTCTCACTTTGTTCTATCAGTCGCTCTCTTTTCCTCTCCTCTCTTCAATCAGTCTCTTGCTACACTAAAACAGAGACATAATATAATTACAATCACCTCCAGAAACATTAAAATGTATAACATATTTAAATTTTTATACAGAATGAATAAAATTAAATGTTTGTTTCCTGAACTAATGAGCGAAAAATTCTAATATAACAAAAAAATATATGTATTTGTATGTTTGTATGTATAGCTAAAAAAATATGCTAGTGTTTCCACCTTTCAGAATTTAATTTAAAGGACGCCCACCACAGCTTCGGGCCATGACCTCCATAGCGAAGTTGTCCAACTCTTATCGGGTAGGGTTGACACAGCAGTGGCATGCTTTATTATTTTATTTATTAATTTTGTTTTTATAAAGGACTCCTCAAGAAAACAGTCATCTCCAGTAAGAGAAGCACTATTTCAACACATTTTTATTAAAGTAGAAATAATCGATCAAACCACAATATTTAACAAAAGGCATAACAGAAAACTGAATCAATCAGAACATTGTACCATCTTCTATCTCAGGAGATGATGAATAACTATTCTCTGATGAATGCGTCGTCTAAGACATTTGTGCCTGCAGTATTACTGTAAATAACGCGAAATTGAGCTACTTATTTCATTTATCCTCTTTTTAGCACTTACTGTTTTTACTTTATTTTATTTGTACAGTCTATGGCTTACTTCTGGTCTTTGGTGTGATGTTTTTATTTTATCAGAATAACTTCAGCTGTATATATTATCAAACTCCAGCTTAATGACACAGAACGACAAAATGTAGATTATTAGCAGCCCCTTGACAGTGTGTAGGACCTCTTGCCACGACAATGTAGCTGGTTTTAATATTTTTTCTGTTTTGTTCCTTGCCGTTACATTTAGATTCGATGTCTGTGTGTGACAGATGTGTCTAACCATGGGCATTTATGAAATACAGAACAAATCGTATCCCGTATATCAGAACAGAGAAATCTATTTGGACGAAATCGTCCAAATAGAGGACGATTTCGTATTTTACAGGATGGATGGTATCCCTAATTTGTTTTTAGCATCATTTTTATTGTGAATCACACCTTTTTTACGGCAAGGATCAGCCCAGTCCAAGATACAAGTCCATACCATCACGGGTCAGCTCCCCCAGGATAGCGCGAGCTACTCACCCGACTGCGGTGAGTAGCTCGCGCTCTCTTCTAGTCCCTGCTCTTTGAGGGGTTTTTTTGTTCTTTTTAAAGGCGACGTGCTCTAATCTTCTGCGACCATCAGCAACTCTACCGTAACAGCTGTTGTTGCACACAACATGCTAACTCTCACTTTATATTTTCGGTTACCGTAATAACAGCTTAAACACACACACAAATAAATCTTATTCATAAAACGCAAACTCGGGAACATTTCCGGGGACAGCTTTAGCCGGGAACAAGTCGTGTAAAACGGGGAGTGTGCCCGGAAATCGGGGACGTCTGGTCACCCTACTGTTATTACTGTTCTACCGTGTTGCTGCTGTGTTACTGCTGAGTCACAGGCAATGTTTGGAAAGAAAAGCTAAGGTATATTATTAAAACTGTGAAAACTCTGTCTGTGTACCATCTTTCTTTGTAAATATCTCATGTTTCAATGTAGGTACATGCGGCTTATGAAATACAGAACAAATCGTATCCCGTATATCAGAACAGAGAAATCAAACTGGTTTTTCCTTTAAAAATGTACTGAGTGCGGCTTATAATCAGTTGTGCTCTATAGTCTGGAGAGTACAGTAATTTGTTATTTATCAAGCCCTGTAAATTTGCTGCCTTGTCTGATCAACCAGTTAGAAATATTTGGCTTTTTCTCAGGATATAAATTAAATTTGAAAAAGACGCAGGTTTTGACCTTCGGTTATACACCATCAGAAACGATACGTGGAAAAAATAATTTAAATTGGAACTCTACTATGATGACATACCTAGGATATAAAGCTAACTTTATATCCTAAAGTTATAAAGTTAACTTTATTAAAGTGGACCAAGAAATTAGGAGGGATATTAGAAGGTGGGATACCCTAACATCAGATTTCAGCACAAGAATTTAAGCCATAAAGATGAACACATTACCAAGGTTATTGCATCTTTTCCTGGCATTACCTATAGAAATCCCGTACAGACAGTTTAAAATATGGAACCGGATTACATCTGGATTCATATGAAACGCTAAAAAACCCAGAATAGAATTTGTCACTTTACAATTACCCAAAGACAAGGGAGGTATGGCTTTACCTGACTTTAAAGAATATTATCATGGTGCCCAAATAACGCCCATAATAAATATAAGTGCCAAAAATTATGAAGCGAAATGAAAAAATATTGAACAAAAAGTCCATGGAAGAGAATTGCGGAGTATGATTGCAGATCTCGAGACCACCAAGAATACACTTGAAAAAATTAATTAGTAATAAATACAATTAATAGTAATAGTAAAACTATTACTAGTTTCTCACTGGGTAATGAGATATTTGGCTTTTAACTATGGCAAATAATATATGTAATATATATATAATCTGGAAATGCAAATTTGAGGAACAATTATGTTTGATCCAGTTCCCAGCCTACAACAAATATTTAATTCAAGACCTACAATTTAAACAATGGCTAGAAAGAGGTTTAAGAGCGTTATACGTAGTCCTTAAAGATGGGCACTTCAGAAGTTTCCAGGAACTACAGCAAGAGTTTGCTCTAAGAACTCAAGATCACTTTAGATATCTACAATTAGGGAACTTTTATAACACAAAGATAAAATACAAAATAGACCAAAATGAAAATGGGATTGTCAAAATGCTGATCGAGACTTATAAGGGTAAAAAACACAGAACAGTGTCCATATTCTATAAATATCTGTTAGAAAATAGAGGCACTAACACATTGGAAATTGAAACAAAATGGGAAAGGGAATTGGAAATTCTGCTAACGGAAGACGACTGGTTGAATATCTGGAAGACCCAAACTACGACATCCTCTTCCAGAATTTGGAGAGAACATTGTTGGAAGAATATAATCAGATTTTTTTACAACACCCAACATTACCAGTAAATTCAAATCTACTGTTCAACCGTGTTGGAGAGATTGTGGAGTACATATTTTTTGGCTTTGCCCTAGAATTACACAGTTCTAGAACAAAATTCACAAAAAGATTGCAATAATATTAGGTTACACAATACCTAAGACTGGTCTGGTTTTATGTGCCACCAACATTGTATTAAGTACAATGTTGTACTTAATAATGACTACTATTTGTTTAATATTATGTTGGGATCCAAAAAGGTGATAACTAGAAAGTGGTGCCAATCTGAACCTCCCACCACAAAGGAATGGATACAGACTGTGAACTCTTTGAGATGGAGATTCTAACACATAGACTGAGGACACAAGAAGAGCAACGTCAGGATAAATGGGAAAAATGGACAAACATCACATCAACGCTACAGGACTAATTTTGGGTATGAGCGGTCCCCTTGAGTTTTTTGTTACTAAAATAAGAGCTTGCCCAGTGTGTAATATTTGTTTTGATTGTTCTGTGTTTTTTGTCTCTTATATTTTCTAAGTATTGTTTGACTTTTCTTTTTGAATGTACTCTAAAAATTTCAATTAAAAAAATTATATTCTCAGCAATTATTGTTAAGCTGCATTCCAGATCCATTAACAAATAAAAAGGCGACTTAAAGACCGACTGACTAGCAGAACAGGAGTTTAAATTAGCTACTCAGGCACCACTGTGTTCATAAGAGGCTCATTAATAATAGATAACTAAATATCAAGCCTGGAAACCTGATATCATTTTTAATGTAATCTTTTCCCGGCTTGCGGGGCGCAGGCGGTTGCCACGGCAACGAATGTGCTTAAACGACACAGTGAGACGAAGAGTAAAAAGGTACGATGGTATTGAGTTGATCACCTGTTCGGGTTGTTTTACCTTTGTTTACCTTCGCTGTGGTTCATTACAGCCGCTGGAGTTTCTAAATGTTCAATAAATGACAAACTTGGACTAATTACCTCGTTCATTTGCAGTAAATATCACACCAAACATCAGATAGGACAAATATATTTGATAAAGTTTTAAACAAATGGCTTCCACCACAATGATTATGTGAAATTAAATTAATTATATCCCAGATTTAGAATATTTGCCTTTACCTCTGCAGAGCTCTTTGGTTCCTCCTATCAATCTGTAGTTTCTCATATTGACGTCATCAAACCAAATTTCAGATCTACCATAACTGACTGATACCTGATGGCCTCAGGTTTACAACCAGCTTCTGACTGAGAAACCAGCAACCTGCTTCCAGTGTCTGAATCTCACTGAGGAAGAAACTGCATTAGGTTTTCCATCACTTTATCATTTCTGATATAACTGATGGATATTCGTATAGAAAATGAGTCAATAGGGTTTCATTTACAATTTTTATGTCTTTGTGTCATGAGGTAGATCTCAGCTGGCTGGTGAGAGAAAAAATAGATCATGGTCTCAAAAAGTTTGGGCTCCCCTGGACTAGATAATCAAATCAGTCTCTCAACTACCTTGCCTGTAGGGATTTTTAATGTCCAGCAGGTGTCAGTATTCAGTGACACAGTATCAATACAGTTTTGCTATGGGTCTAAATCAGGGGTCAGCAACCCGCGGCTCTTAGTGCCGCCCTAGTGGCTCTTTGGAGCTTCATCAAAAATGTTTGAAAATGGGAAAAGATGGGGCTGGGAAATATATTTTTTGTTTTATTATGGTTTCTGTAGGAGGACAAACATGACACAATCATTCTTAGCGTTTTCCAGTGCCATAAAAATGTGTAGAAGAAACATTCAATTCTACAGTTCTTGGACCGAATCATCTGCATTCGTTGCCAGTGTGGAAGAATTGCCTGAATGTTCGCTCTCCCAGCAACAAGTTGTCAAATAACTAAAAGAGGACCGTACTTTCCGGAGCGCACCTCAATGAAAGCCGAAACTTGGAAAAAAATAAAAAACTGAAAACATACATAAATAAGCGATATAGTAATTTTCATCAGTATACATTTAGAATGACACTTAGCGATATTGTTTTGTGTCGTTTGCTCAGGTCGGGTTGCTCATGGCTGCTTTGTGTTACTGTTGCACTGACTTGCTTGGCATTTGCACAGAAATTGAACTTAAACTCTTAATTTTATATACTTTACGTTTTCAAAAGGCTGCCGTTTTATTACACTCCGTTTGTTGTTTTTGTGATCACACACTTAACGGTGATTATTTACGAAGAGCGATCGTCGTTAAGCAAACTGCATTTCGGGGCAGATTTTCCATGTTCCACAAAGGGAAAAAAATGACACTTTCCCTGTCGCTCTTCATAATAAAAATGATATCAAATATCTGATTTCTTTATTACGTTTCTTTAATTTTGTAAATGCGTTCATATTGTAACAGAAGGTAAACTTAAAGCACCATCGTACAACTGAAGAGTCACGTGATGCGTCATTCCTGCAGGGAAAATAAACATTTAATCATGAATACTAATTATGTATACACTTAGTCATTTTGATATACGCTAATATAAACACCTAGAGCCTGTTTTGCCTTCTATAAAAGCCTTTTATACGGCTTTTACTTTCTTGCGGCTCCAAACAGATTTGTTTTTCGTTTTTTGGGTCCAATATGGCTCTTTCAACATGCTGGGTTGCCGACCTCTGGTCTAAATGCTTCATGACGGCTCATTTACCCATCACTAATTTTTACTTTTCCTGTCTACGTGTATCCTTTAATACAAACACACGGTGGACCACTGGGCTTAGCAAGTTTTCTGGGGGAAAGCCTGCACATGATAGGTTGCTCAGACAATGAACTGAAACTTCCTTTGGCACACCAGCAACCAGAACCAGTGATCGTGGGAGTAACTCGTAGTACTGCATGCTTTCCAAACCAGCGCTAGGTACATTATAGTTTCAAAAAAAAACATACAACAGAGAAATCCTCTAACTTGCTGACCAGACTGTTGTACTACCCACACTAGCTCAACATTGTTTTTTTTCTTTTTTTTTGCTGATGCCACTAGGTAGATTGAACAAATTTGGCACTACTAACTGTCTAACTTACTGTAGTTACTATGGATTAAGATGATTATAAAAATAAAATAAAATTTTTCTTAGGTTCCACTGAACCTTGGTTCTGCATCTAGAAAAATCTCACTGATGAAAGTTAAGCAAGTTATTCTTGCTAAAAAATAACAATGGAAGCCAGAAGGAGAAATGAGAAAAGAACAAAAAGCCTTTTCAAGCACTATGTCAAAGAAACTCTGAAGCTGACTGATAAGCAAAATGAGACAGATGAGCAGTGCAGTGTGGCTTGTGTAGTATGACAGAGAAAATCGCTTTTTTATGGTTTAAGATAAATGATGTTAAACCATAAACTCGGGCTATCAATAAGGATTCTTTTAGTTATCGAGTACAAACATAATGACAATACAACACAAAAAAAGAAAAAAGTACCAACTTAATTATGAAGCTAATCAATTAAATGAACTAAATGACGCACAGATAAATAAAATAAAATTGACTCAATTTGTTTGTCTTGGACTAGCTTTACAAATAGTGCTGCTGGAAAAAAATGCAGCGTTTAAAAACGGGGGGTTCTTAATGGGGCCATCAAGCTACTTGCAGTCGCTGCCCAGACTGATTCTCAAAGCCAGGCTACTCATTGGCTTTGAGCAAGCCGATGAGTGACATATCAATTACGCAGATTTTATGCAGCATATATTCTTTGTACAGTTTTGGCTTGATTATTGCTCTGAATATGTTGTTTTTTTAAGTAAATGGCCTAATTTTGAGTCTGTATGCTCCAGTTAATTAATAATTGATTGCTAAATTAGTTGATGATTATTTTATAATCAATTAATCTGATTAACCTTTTCAGCCCTTCTGTGCACAACCCCTACCCAGTTCTGTATTTGTTCTCCTGAGCATGTACCTGGTTTTTGGTTTGAGGTGCTTTCTCCCGGTTGCTTGTCTGAAGTGGAGTTTCAGTCGCCACAGGACCAATAGGAGTCGGCTAAAAACAGAGAGCAGGAGGGAAAATCACTTTACTACTGTGCAAACTCAGCTGACAACATGGCTATTTTTGTGTAAACAGAGAGGGGCTGCAGTGTTACAGGGGTAAAGCTGCTATCACAGATTTGAGTCCCACATGCTCTCCCCTCTCTCATTACCCACTCTCCTGTCTGACCTCATATAAAGGTCACTAAAGCCAAATAGAAACCTTAAAAAAAAACTAACACATGCCTGCATATCACTACA
The DNA here is from genome assembly GCF_027474105.1 of Poeciliopsis prolifica. Classification (NCBI taxonomy): domain Eukaryota; kingdom Metazoa; phylum Chordata; class Actinopteri; order Cyprinodontiformes; family Poeciliidae; genus Poeciliopsis; species Poeciliopsis prolifica. Next base: position 173,008 of record NW_026562519.1, read on the forward strand.
GGTATTTTCTGTTAGCTAGCACTAACTAACGGAGAATATTGTTTATTCTGATTTTACCCACTGCCAAAAGTTTGGACCGATCCAGCTCTAAGAAGCTTTCCAGGAAAACAGAACTACTTCCAAAGGCAAAGAAGAAGATTCCAAAAGCTGATTGTTGAATCAAATAGTGCTGCAACATGTTTATCAGACTGATGAGGATGAGTCAAGTTTATGTAGGGCTGAGTGATATGGCTTACAAATAAAAAATCTCTGATTTATTCTTGCCAGTGCAGATTTAATCAAAGTTTTTCTTGCCTTCTTTTCTAAAAAAAATAATTATATATGAGAAAAACAATTTTCAAAAAGGGGATTTTATTTCAACTATCACTTCTGTGAGTTGTACGACACACTACTGAGGCCAGGACAAGAACTTTTGTTTTATTACAAGAATACAGTCACCACATTATCAGAATAAAGATTTTAACAGAAAAAACATCTTAATATTACAAGGAAAGAGTAGTGGGTTGTTCCTCCAATATATGAGGTCACAGGTAGTGGCAGCATTGCTCCTACCTGGTAGCCCTGTCATCCCACTGCTTACCAGTCGGTGCATTGTACCTCACACGTTCATATTCCTGACAGACTGCGATGGAGCTGAATAATTTTTTTTTTCTTTTAAGTTTTTTTCTTGTTTTCCAACTTTTCTTACTTTGTTGAGTCATCATTTTGGAGTTGCTGGAACGGGTCTCTATTTGTTTTTGTCTGTGTAACCCAAACATATGTTGAAACCATACCTTTTCAGGGCAATTCAATCCGCCTAAAAGCATAAGATCGTTATAGAACATCTGTTGTCTGGAAGCTAGACGGTGTATAAGTCCATGTCTGTTAAACTGAAACAAATGTTACCATAGCAAAATGTTTATTTTTGGCCCTGGAGAGGATAAGTTATATGACAAAGACAAATAAGACAAATTTTGGAAGATCTGCAGTATATTCTGTAATTTTCTTGAGGGGTAATAATATTAAAATAGGCTGGAAGGATGAAGGTTTCTGAGAGATGATTCCACCCCTACTTTTTATGTATTTATTTATTTTTATTATTTTTGATCTTTCTTTTTTGCTGTCCAAGTAGTGCAATACATTTAATCTCATTGTTCATATGTACAGTGACAAACAATAAATTCCATTCTATTAATGTGGCAACATGATTGATCATTTAGGTTTAAGATATTGCAACAATGCAAATTGTTCTTCAACATTTGTGTTGTCTCTCTATAGCCATATGAGGGGCATGAGGTTTGCATCTTCTTTATGGATCATTGGCAAAACATCACTGTCACTCTCCTGTATGCTCTGGGTATCTTATTCTCTTGATTTTGTATGTGCCTTTGAGTTCTATTATGTTTATGAATAAGAAACAAACTACTTTCATAAAAAGAATTACAAGGAAAATGTCATTTCAATGAGACAAAATCTTCAATCTGACATGACCGGCTCAGTTCAGTGTCCTGCTTCTCATAATAATTTTATGCTGGTGTGTAACAGGATGAAATATTTTCTTATTTGCAAAACTTATACTGAAGTATAACTTCTCAAGATGCTCTACATTCCTCTTTTATTTATATTTTTGTGCGTTGGAGATCTCATTATAAATACTTTTTTTTTCTGACTTCATTACTGTCAGATGACTTAAAATATCAAAAGAAATATAATTTAAAAAAACTTGGTCTTCATACTTCATCATAGAGTTGACCTGAATTCAAAGTCCAAATAATAGAAGTTGTAAAACACACATTGTTTTTACAAAGTGTTCACTTTGAACTATGGAAACCCAGGGAGCGCATTGGTGGAAAAAATCCTGATATTCCACCAATAACTCCTTCAAAAACCAAAAATTTGATTAATCGATAATTTGACGCATCACCCAGCCCTTTATTAAAAGATTTCTGAGTCGGAGACAGATTTCAAAAATCACGTCCCTCACCCCAAACTGCTGAACCTTCAGACACCTCCACAGTGGCTCACAGTGTGAGTGCTTGCTGCTGAATGACTTCAATCTCTGTCTACCTGAACCCAATCAGATAAACACAACACAGCCTCCATACTGTGCTGAACTCAGCAATGATTGAACAGAAAACCTACAAGAAGATCTCAGAGTAACCTGCTGCATGAAAAGAGCACAGAACCCACACTTATCACTAACCAGTGGCTTTCCGGTCCAGTCATACTGATAATCGAAGATGTATCCGCTCCTGTCGAAGAGGTCTGTGAAGAGTTTCCTCAGATAATCGTAGTCTGGCTTCTCGAAAAAGTCCAGCCGCCGCACATATCGCAGGTATGTGGCCATCTCTTCTGTTGTTTTCATACAATAGCAATGCGTACACATACAGTCAGACAGTGGAATCTGATACTTTATCACAGTAAGCAGTGAACAAAAACTGTTTTTTGGCAACAAATAGACTTATGATTACAAACCTGGGAAATTCTCACAGAGCACCTCTATCGGTGTGTCTCGCTTCGTGTCTCCTATTTTCTGATAGCGTTCCTTCAGAGTGTCAGCCTAAGGCAGAGAGGAATGGAAGTAATTCAGAGGAAAGTTCCACATGGAACCTTGCCATGGATTAAGGGCAAATGTTTTAACTTAAGAATAAGATGAGCACTAATTGCTTTTTTCTTACTTTTAGTCCTTGCCATGGCAGACTGCCCCGCAGAAAATACATGAACATATGGCCTAAAGCTTCCAGGTCATCTCTTCTGCTTTGCTCTACAAAGTCAAAGTTAACATGAGAGAAATAAACCTGAGCAAGGACATAAAGCTGAAGATTAAAGCCTGACTAACAGAGTTTGCTTCATAAAACACTGACAGGGTTTTTACAAACATCTGAAAATTCTAGCATTATTAGAATCAAAAGCAGCTTAAGTTTGCTCAGGATTGTGTGAACAAACTTCAGTTTTCAAGTGCTCTCAGCGTACACACAAAGTAAAAATAAATTAACTTTAGAGAGATAAAATAGAATATTAAGAAACAATATGAACATGTATTTACAACCAATTTCCCAATTTTTATGAAGAATGAAAAAGAGGTGGCTTTTTGAACCTTCCTAAGAACTAACAGAATGAACTAGTGCTTCTAAGATCTTACATAACAAATGAAGGGCTTTCGTCTTTATAAAGAATACATTCATTGAATGTCCTCAACTGATCTGCACTGACAGTGTTATATTATAGTGCTATATTATTGACATATCAGTAATACTTCCATCTATTTTTCTTATTTGATTGTGTTGTCTTTTTTTAAGATTTCTTTCACCAAAACAACCAAACAAAACACAACCCAGAGAAAAGTCCATCCATAAAATGGTGGTTTTTTTAAAAAGACGATGCATTTCCTAGGAGATCACTAGTTGTCCTTTTTTAATAAGTCATATGATATTTGTGGCTCTAAACTAGCTCTGTTTAGCTGGACTGATGGAAAAAATGTCAATGGATGGTGAAGGTAGCAAGCCTCCTGCTGCAGAACTTCAGAAGGTCAACTACAGCCTCAGGTTAAAAAAAATACTCTGTTTTGAGTCTGGTCTTCAGGAATTGAGACAAAATTATTAGTTTGCAACATTGATTAATCAGTTTGCAGTGAATGATCAATAAGCAACACATATTATGTTTTGCCTTATGTGCCAAACCATAAGCACATGTTTTGGTCACCACATCCCATGAGTGCACACAAAAGCAGTCATAGAAACACTCACCTTTCCCTAAATGTGTATTGATGCTCATGTATCTGGCAGTTCCAGTCAAACTCTTGTGTTCTCTGTATGGGATATGTTTCTTTGTCTCAGGGTCTATGTATTCTTTTGCAAGGCCAAAGTCTATGATGTGAATGGTGTGTTGCCGTTTGGAGCCGGGTCGGCCCACCAGGAAGTTCTCAGGTTTCACGTCTCGATAGATGAGGCTCCTGGTGTGGACAAACTCCATTCGGGTTATCTGAGGGAGATGACGACATCAGCACCACTTACAAAAATCAGACACAAGCTGTTTCTGAGGCCTGAGACTTAAAGAGCTAAATGTCTTACCAGTTGTATGGCTATCATGAGTACAGTTTTTAGAGAGAAAGTCCTGTCGCAGAGGTCAAACAGGTCTTCTAGGCTGGGTCCTAGCAGCTCCAGAACCATGGCATTGTATTTCCCACATGGTCCAAAGTAAAACACCTGAGGTACGCCCTCTGGAGGACCAGCAGAGGAAAACAGGACAACAAAACCATCATTGGCTTTAAAAAAAAAAAAAAAAAAAAAAAAAAAACAGCCTTTCAGTGCTCCACACTGAATCTCATTAGAAGACTGAAAAAGGTTAGCCTGGTAAATACCAGCCATATGTTCGTCCAGAGACTCTGGGCTCTCAACTGTTGAGAAACGATTTCTTCCTGGAGTGTGGACTGTGTGGAAGTTTGCAATTTTACCCAATCAATAACCTATGCAATATGCCAGTTCGACATTATGAAGCTTACTAGAAATTACCTGTGCGCTTAATAACCATCCGTGTTATTAGTTCAGTGTTAATTCAATAGTTAGAAGCCTGACCAACACAAACTGAACAGTTTCCTTTCTTTTTGCTGCTTCCATTGCTAAAACTACAGGCAGACTACAATTACAAAACATCACCATTCACAACTTCTTATGTTCAATGATTGGCCTGTTAGAAAACCTGAAGGCAATCCAAGCAAATGGGAGAAATCCAATATGAAGAGAGATTAGAATTGTGCAGAACTGCATAGGAAGACAATGGCTAGGTTAAAAAAAAGTATGGTTTTTACTAAGATTTTATCTACAAGGCAATCACCAGCTCTTATTATCTGAGTCATTAACAACAATATTGAAATCTGAAATTGTGGCTTACATTTCAATGACTTTGAAAGTTTAATTTTACAAAAATAAGAAGAAATGAGAAAAATCTGAAGATTTTTACTTCATCACCTCTATCAGGTCAGAAGTATCAAACAAAAAAGTAGTGGAAAAAACTAACTGTTTTGAGGCCGCATATCAAGAGTGAACCATAATAATTAGAATCTTAAATAGTTACATACTCTGCTTTTAAACTTGGCAGATTTCAGTTTTCTGGCCGATCGCGATTACTGACCTTTAAAAGCCTGACCTGCCAATTATGATTTTGGCTGATACCATTTTTTAAAAAATGTTGCAAAACATAGCAAGAAAGTTTCTGAGTTGGCAACAGTGTGGTGACTATTGTTAACTGCAAACATGACCTGGTGGGCGGGTCTCTCATAGCAGAGCAGAAGAGGATGGTGGTTGATTTCTATACCTTTGCCAAGGGAGACAAGATCGGTAGATCTGATCAGCTTCAGATCTAAATATCGGCTGATCTCCCAAAATTAAACACTTGCAAAAGCTTGTTAAGGTTTGTTAGGGCTCCCTCTGATGGCCAGCAATACTTTGGTGACTAACAAGAATAGTTAATGGTTTGATTTAATAAGACAATATGTTTTCTGTATCTGCTCTCTTCTCAAACCCACAGTCGATCGTGGCAGATGGCCGCTTACACCGAGCCTGGTTCTGGTTCTGCTGGAGGTTTCTTCCAGTTAAAGTGGAGATTTCTACATGTTTTGTCTGCTACATGCTTGCTCAGGGATTGCTGCAAAATCAACTACACAATGCAAGCGACTATACCAGCGTTGCATGTTCGTCCAGGAGGAGTGAATGCTGCAAGTCAGTGACTCCATGCTCTGGTAAATAGTTCCTAAACAAACCCACTAATGTAACCAACGTGGAATCTGTTTGTATGATTGGCCTGACCTGTTTTTGTAAAGTAACTAAAATAATAATAGGCTTATTTGTAGAGAATTAAAACTGAACATATCTAGTTTCCATAAAATTAAGAGTTCTGATAAGCAAAGTATGAGATATTGATCATCATCTCATTGTGGAACACAGCATAAGCCAACATGTGAACAGTTTGTCCCTGAATTTGTAGAATGCTCGATGCAGACCTTCTCAGGTCCACGCCTCTTCGGCAGTTAAATAAGAGACATTCGATATTATGTGTGCTCAATCCTTAAATATACACAAACCCCAACAAAAATGAGAGAAATTTGGATTTTGGGTGAAACTTCAGGATGAGCCAAACCTTTCCGGGTGAACTTGACATGATCTTCTCTGAACGTTTGAATGCACATGTTCAATGTTTCAGTTCTTCTTGCACAACTTGCTCTTCTCTAACAAGGAGCTCAAAGGCAAAATTCACAACAGTAGTTTCATTAGTCAATTGTCAATACATTTGCTGATTTTATCAGAAATGGTGTTTGAAGAGTCCTCTTCATCATTCAAGTCGACATCAACAACTGAAGAACCACACCTCTGCACTGAGGTTTCAAACATGATGCTCTCAGATCAAACTGACTGCTGAGCTCAGAGCGTAATCAGCTGGTTACAACAGAGACTGGAACAGTCACAGGACGTCCTTGAGCTGCTCAACTCCCGGAAATTTAAAGGCAGGAGTTTAAATTCCTGCAATTATATCTTTGCAAAGATATTATATATCTTTGAAAAGTGAATTTTTGACATTTTACATAACTTTCACCCAAAAGTCAAACATACACATTTTGTGAGTGGTGTATAATCATCCTTAAAAAGTAAAAAAAAAGACACACCTATGAAGTGTTGTCACACTTACCTGAACTTCCCAGTTGTTTGTAAAAGCGATATTCTAGATGCAATTGTGGTGCTCGGGACTTGATGGGTTCCTGTAAAAGAAGAACCAAATCAGAATCTAAATCATTTTTAAGGAATCTTCATGAACAGCACTGAAACATGTCCAGTTTAAACCCAAACCATTGTGAGAAAATCACAGATGTGATTCAGTCCATCTTCAACTAAACTCAGCATTGTATTTGTTTAAATATGGATCAGCTCTTTTCACAATTTTGTTTTATTGGGTTAAAATGTTTGATTCTTTTAAATTTTTGGCAAGAAAACCAAACACGAACTGAAATTCACATAAACAAAAAATACCACAACCACAGACAAATAGTGCACTGGCAGCAACATGCTCTGAGGTTAGTTTTCTGTTTTGTTGCCACGGACTCTTTTTCTTGAGTCCAATTTATTAAAGCCAAACAAGTGACAGCATTACTTAGGAAAAACAGAGAAAGACCAGTGCTGTAACACAGAGGGCCCCTGACAACAGGATCCCTTTCCTTTCTGCTTCTACATAAGCTATGCTCTAAAGAGGAAGTTCCCCTGTGAACTTTACGTGTGTATGTATATATACTGCTTAAAAAAAGAAAGGGAACACTCAAACAACACAATATAACTCCAAGTAAATCAAACTTCTGTGAAATCAAACTGTCCACTTAGGAAGCAACACTGATTGACAATCAATATCACCTGCTGTTGTGCAAATGGAATAGACAACAGGTGGAAATTATTTTCATATTTATTTCATTCATTCAGATCTAGGATGTGTTATTTGAGTGTTCCCTTTATATTTTTGAGCAGTGTACATGCAAACAGCTAAACGAGTCGGAGGAAAAACAGAACCATTTAATCGTAACAGTTTAGAAGGAACAAGACACTTTGTAAAGTTGGATGAAATCATGAACAGCTATAAATAAATACCACCAGCTTTTGGTCCAAAATGTCTGCTGGAAGTTTATTATGAAGATAACTTTTCTTTTTTAGCATCACCAGGCCCAAGGATGCATAAGAATAGAAAAGAATGGCTTTGCCAGAAGAAAATTGTTATGGCCTAGTCGGCGAGCAGAACTAAATCTGACAGAAAATCTAAGGGTTCACCTGAAGTTGGCTGTGGACAAGAGATGTCCACAGCCAACGTGGCATTTGGAGAATTTTGGTGAAAGGGGGCTAACAATACAAAGCCGAAAATGCTGGGATACTCCAAATGAAGACTGGACGTTGAAACTGAATGAAAAGTTGTTTCAACTATGTATTTATCTCAGGGTGTGCACCTTTATGTAGTCAGGTTACAGGAGCTTCATGAGTTTGTATCTCTTTTCCAGAATAAATTAACACATACTCCCTCCAAGGAGTCCAGTCACACTGACTGATAGGTGATTATGAATTTATTTTAAAAATTCAATAGTTTTTTTTTTATTTTTCTTCAAGTATGTGAAGAAAATACTTGACTCAACCAAATCAATCAGGACATCAAAGTGGCAAGCAATTTTCAGCTAACAGAAAAATAAATCTTGGGAGAGTTAAACTATATAAACATGCCGCACTGGGGTTCTAATTTGTAAGGAAATTACTTTACGTCTTTAATATCAGAGGACTATTGACCAATGCTCTAAATATTTTATTTTTTATTTAATATTTATTTTACCAGGATAAAAAAAAATCCATTGAGATTAAAAACTTCTTTTTCAAAAGAGTCCTGACCAAGAGGAAGCAACAAATGCACAACTGTAATGTATTGTATTTAACTATATAAAAACACAGCCTGAAGAGGATTTTTACCAGTTTGATGGCCACATATTCATTGGTGTACAAGTTCTTTCCAAGTCGTAGTTCTCCAAAGTTCCCACACCCGATCTTCTTTCCGACCCGGAAGTTTGGCCCAACCATCAGAACTCCTGAGCCAGAGCCAGCAACTCGGCCACTGTGTCCTGATCTTCCCCCTGCCTTCCCAGACATCCTCTTCCCATCTTCAGCCTCCCCTTTCCCTCCACCCCCTCCTCCACCAACTCCACGCTTGTCAAAGTCCATCAGTTTGTGGTAGCCTGGCCTCTCCACGATTAGGCTGATTCCATGCACAAACTGCAAAAACAAAACTGCTGCCTAGTGGCTTGATTTCCAGGTCTTGCAGTGATCAAATACAGAGGCACACACTTTGGCTGTAAAGGGTGAGTTGAATTAAAATGTGGAATCTTGTGCGACAATGGTATGGATACAAGATGACTAAAAAAAAAATTTTAAAAATGGAGAAATGGATTGGAGTTAAAGAACGGGATCTAAAATTTAATGACTTTAAAATTATTTAAGACAGAGATGGTAAAAAGAGTATTTGACTGAAAGTGCATCAAATTTGAAGAGTACAGGGTGAAGAGGCACAATTAGGAGTGACTTTCTGTCCCCCTTGAAGGGGCCAGAAATGTTAAAGGAAGATGGAGGACTGATGTGCAAGGACTGATGTCCAAATGCTGGGACACTTTATAAAATCAGAAGGGTGCCCTTGTCTAAGGCTTAGACAGGTCAATCCAGCATGACAACACTCAGTAAAGGAGTTCAGAGGTTTCACCTCTGACCTTCAGCTAGGACAAGACCTAGATCTGCTATCTGACTTCCTGCCATACGTTTCAGGAACCGAGCAAGCCTTCAGTACCGGTACCAGCACCGCTACTTGGTCTATAGCACCACATAAGGTTCTGGTCCACGGCTCCAGAAATGCTGTACACTGGGAAACCTGAGAAAACATAGAGAAACAGATTATTTAGTTCTCATGTAAAGCCATAATGGCATGGATTTTAATATTCAAGTAGTCAATGTTTGATCTGTGGCTTCATTAAAATGATCAGCCCATGCAACAAAGTTGATTATTTGTGTGTTTTGAAAGACACCCAGAAATAACATAATGCTCCCAGTTGAGGCCTGTGTTTTTACCCTGCCACTGTTAATATATGTTCTGTGTCACAATCAACTGCACTGACTTATGCTACATGGCATGAATTAAAGCAATTATTTGTTTCATTAAATGCATAAACTCTGTGTTACAGAGACTACATTATATGTAACTACATATGAAAGCTTCCTGTTTCTGCTGCACACAGTCTTTGAACTGTTCCTACTTTTATCCACATTTTTTCATCTTCTCTATATTATCTACAATGAATAACATCAGGCTGTGACTCTGTTGGAAAGATGCCTGAAAAGCAGTGATATCATTTGCTTTGTCTCATTGACTGACTTTGTGAAAAAGTCTTAAAGTGAACCTTTATTATTTAAAAAAAAAAAGTCCAAGTAAAGATAAATGTACAAAACAGAAAAACAACATAATATTTCCTTTTGCATTGGGATTAATATATATTTTCACTTAAATCTAAATCTGCTGAAATTGGAACAGGCAGGCCAAACCTAAAAAAATATAAAATCAATATTGAAGATCAGATGTAGAATTACAAACAAGCATTTATAGTTACTATTTGTGTCCTTTATATTATGGTGGTCATTGAGCAGGAAGCTGCTCTGTGGATTAAATAAAGTAAATACTTTTTTGATGTTTTTGACCTGCGTTGACACTGAGTTAACATGGAACGACTTTTTGAGGTGGATGACTCTTTAACCACTGTAAGCTTAGTGAAGCAAAAACTGCAAACAAATTCGTAACGGGAAAGAATAATCAACCCAGCCTAATGAAAGGGCAAAGGAGAAACAAAAGTCTGAAGAGGAAGAGGAAATGTCTGAGACAGAAGTTGAGTCTATCAATGCTGATGTTATTAACAGGAAAAAAACAGAATAACGTGACCCAGTAACGGTAACAACAGAAACAATAAGCTCCCTTATTCTTGATGTCATTTCTCAAAATGCTAAATAAAAAATTATTAAATAACATAAAATATATGTTTTGTCAGATCATCAACAGGTATTGGTATGGGTAATTAATAGATCAGACAAAAATCTGAGCACAACGGCAGCTACTACGGCAGTTTAGTTTTTAGGGAATTCTGTGCGTCGAAAATAACTACTTTGTAAGAAAATTTTAAAAAGCCTCAACTGTGCAGCTGTATCAGCTCTTTGCTGAGAATCTCAACTCGCTGCGAATGAGGGAACCATAATCGGCTGAATTTAATAATGTGGGAAATTAGGTTGCTTGAAAGTTAACAAAAAGCAGATTTCATGATAAAATGTAAAACAATAAATAAATAAAAATTAAAAAAAAACATTCTGCTTGGCAAAAGTTAGATCTAAGCCTTTGATTATACCCTTCAAAGCAGGTCAGGCTCTGCTGTTGTTTCTGCCCTCCCACAGCAGCCTGTCAGATTGAGCAACTCACAGGAAAACAGATGATCAATGGTGTTCTATAGCTAGTGGTAAGGAAGGGTTAGACACGTTTACTCCCACAACATGAAGCCCCCAGAACAAAAAAACAAACAATATTTCAATTAGGAGATCTCATATGAATGTGGCCTAAATAACAAATAAAACAGCAGATGTTTGTGCATCAGGCCTATTGCACAATCTTCAACACAGTCCAAGTTCCTAAATTATGGCAATCAGTAATCTTTTTGCAAAAGAAAACTAATATGAAATTGTGCAAAAGAGACATTCAGAATCTAAAAAATATACAGCTTAACTAATTCCTGTTTAAAAGATGAGCAGGTAAACAGACCAAGACATTAAATGTATTTTGTATCTTTTAAATCGCCTTTAAAAGGTGGTGAATCTTCCCACTGTGCACTACCTTGTTATCTGCTGTGTTTTGCGTCATGGCCTCCACTGAGCTGTCAACATCTAGCCAAGCAGTGGCAGTTTTATGTGTAGTTTGCATTCAGTTAATCTTACGCCTACATGAGAGCACAAACCTCAAAAGCAAAAGTATTTTTTCCACAGCATGCCACTGGCTCAGAGCCTGACCCACATTACTGAGCAGAAGATTGAACAGTTCGAGCACCACAGGAGAAATCTCATCAGCAGAGAGCAAAACACCTCTCATCAGCCCTTACATTCACTTTTGTCTTGGAAATCACTGGCAGAAAAACTTAAACATGTGAACAGCAATGGCGTACTACTTGATTACACCTTATATACAGCAAACTAATGTATTCGTGCAGCTCCGCTCTGATCCATTGGTGATCAGAGCTCTTGGTGTTCTGGGGAAATACTGAACATCAACATGGCCTTGGTTTACCACCCGCACTCCAATGAACAACTGGACTTCATTACATTCTACTCGCTTCATAACACGACTTAATCAGAGAACCAGCGGCCACACCAAAGCCAAACTTTTCGCATCAGCATGTACTAGTATTTGTGCGATGAGCTAATGTTAGCTGAACACCTAAACATTAAGGTTCAGCCTGGCTACTACTGTAGGCCTGCTCTTAACATTCGCTGCTTGTTTTTTCATTAAAATCCGTATTTATTGTGTTGTTACACGCCAAGCTACAAAGAAAGAAAACAGCACAGGAAGTTGGGCTTTAGGCCACAACAGTTTCTGCGCTTGGCCTGAAGATGTTCGGGTTCATTGAAACAAATTTAAAGTCGCAGTCTGGAGAAAATCTAGCGGCAAAAATGACTCACGGTTCCGCAAGGAAAGACAGGAACTATATTAAAAAATACTGTGTACTTCTTAGCTGGATAACTATATTATCAATCTGAAAGCTTTCAATAGCTTCTGAGGAAGCAGTGAAACGTAGCTTGTCATAAACTACCAAATGCTAACATGTTAGCTAGCTAGTGCACTAGCTACCGCTGAATTTCTGCTTATATACCTCATCATACGGAAACACAACGAACTCACTCCTACCTATACATTTAACCAGAGTAAAAAAACAACAAGTCTTACATACCTTCACTGACTGTGTGTTCTTACACTTCCTGTTTGAAATGAATTATGATGGTTTTCTTCGACTCGTTTCCCTGATCATCTCTCTTACTGTGCATGTTTGGCTAACCAACTACAAAGCTGCTCCAATCATCTAACGCTGTTTGCGTAGATACAGTTAGAAATGTCGGTCTTGAGAGAAAAACCGAACGTAAATGTACTTGAATAACATCTGTATACATTTTGCGTACCTGTATGTGTGAGAGCAAACAGTAAGCACAAACACTTGTATTAGTTTGAAACTTGTTTTTCCACTGATCGATTAGGAAAATTTTTCTATAATATATTATTTTATATATTATCTATATTTTTCTATATTAATGCATTGTTCTTGTATATTTATTTGAAATAGAATAACCGCAAAAGAAAAGTAATGTGCTTTTGTATACCGTAAAACTTAAAATATTAAATTAATTTCATTATCAGAACAATTATTTAGATAAGTATATATGATTCCCAATCGGATATATTTTCATGGATAAAAAAATCACTTCTATTCAAAAATATTTCATCCCAAAAAGAAATTAAATGTCATCATAATCCATATTGAATTATTTTCGAAGAGTTGTTGTATATGATTATGCAGTGGGCTGGTAGGACCTCCACAGTCAGCCTTGTAAAGAGTCTGAAGAAGCCTGTGACCAAAGGCTGTCATGACATGCTAACAGCTCCATTTCCACAAAATCTTAGTTGTTACTCTTAGTAGCTACTAGTTACTTAGAAGAGCCAGCTAGGTAGCTACTAATAGTTGCTTGGCCTGGAAATTGAACTAGGCCCAGAAGGAAAATATTCCACAATAATGTCCTGGATGATACTATCAGCTGTTGACAAACACTGCTAATCCATTTCAAGAGGAGATCCAAACGGATCTCCTCTTGAAATCCCTGTCTGGTTATTAGAAAGTCTGTCAAAGACAGAGTCTGGGATGTGACCCAATTCAAGTCAGCTTATCTATATTGCACCAATTCACAACATATGTCAGTTGTTGCAACGTAGATAAGAGTTGTGTGGCTTTTTTGTCTCCAGGGCGGTGCGGAACAGAGGAAACCGTATTTGATGAAGAAACGTGAATCAAGGCATAACAGGAAGTCCTGATACACAGAGCGAAGTAGGAACATGTTCGTGCTGGTGATAAGTTTAATTTCCTTGATTCCAGCTTATGGTGAGACTTTTATGAATTTTGAATCAATGAAAAGATTAATTTGTATTTTATATTATATAGTAAGCAATGAAGTTCATTCAATTTTAGCATTTTCTTTTTCTTCATGTCAGAGGAGCCTCAATGGTCTCAGATCTTTAGATTTGCGAGAGGTACCATAAACATACTTTCCCTAATGTTTCTGAAAACTTTGGGATTATAAACTGATTTAACTGCATTGTGATTTAGTGGGGATGTATATAATGAATGTGAATCTGTCAATGAAATTTGACTGATTTGATAATACAATTCCATATGTTATTCCTAAAAGAGGAATTAAAAGCTAGACCCATCCAGACTTATGAAAAAGACTGCGTACAAATGTTATGATATTAAGCAGCTGCATGCTTGGTTCCATAGGAGCTGCTCATGGAGCTGATGTGAGCATTTCACCTGGAAATGGTTTTAAACATCGAGTGGGAGTAGATTTCAACTTGAGTTGTAAATTCACATTTTTATCCTCCATGCATTTTGCACAGATGTGGAAAGAAGGTGAAAGTAAGGTAGGTCAAAAATACTTTTCAGATTTCACAGAAATGTTTGTTTTGTAACTAATTTAACTTAAATAAAACTTTTTTGTTGAAAAACAGATTTAAAATGGCCTCTGACATGCTTTAGTTCTAAACCCAACTAGAAACATGAAAACTATAAGATTATGAAAGATGAAACATCTAGTTATTTTACAGCTCATTAAATGTATCCATTTAATTCCTTTGAAAAGTAAAATGAAAACAAAAATATACTAATTTGTGATGTCAAATCCAAACATTTAGGGCATGAATGATGTGCTACCAGTATATTAGAATGTTTAATACATTTGAACTATTTCATTTTCTGTCATGGGTCTTTCTGTTTTTGCTTGTCATTCGGTTATTAATGGATTATTTCAGGATGTTACGTTTTTACTACAAGAGTTCTGTACTCTCTGTATTCAGAGTTAACTTCTTAGTTCTGTCTTGTGATTGCTTTTCATCATTTCCTCATTTGCTTGTGCTTACTCCCTTCCCAGTTGTGATTAGTTCTTAGGGTTCCTTTGTCATCCTGTTTTCTTATTCTAGTATTAGTCTTTGGTTTTTGGTTCAGTCAGGTCTTTAGTGACCTGTTCAGTTCTTTCTGTACTCCAGTTTTATGAGTCATGCAGTAGTAATCAGTCACACCTGCTTCTAATTTCCCATATCCACCTTCATTTAAAGAAAATGTGGTTCTGCTGTGTGTTTGTTCCAGTCTATTTAGTCTTCAGTTCTTTCTTTGTGTCTTTTTGTAAGTCTAGCACTTACAACGTAATGTATATATTTTATAAAATAAACATTAATTATGTACCTGCAATCTAAATTGAGATCTTCTTGTAAATCAATCAATAAATAAATATTCTGTACTTATTCATTTCATTTAATCATTTTCCAATAAATCTTCATCTTCTAATTGAATATGATAAATGTCAAAAACACCATTTATGATACTTTTTCTAATTCCAATGGAAAGTACTTTCCATTGGCTAGTACTTTCCTTCCTGTTCCCCTCCCCAGCTTTTCATCATTTCCACATTTTCTTCCAACAATAAAGAGATAGTCCCCAGCTGTGACTATCTCTTTGAGTTCCTTTGTCATTTCCACCTCAGCATTTAAGCTCATCTTTCTCTTTCACTGACCACTGGATCTTCTGCTAAACTTTTCTATACTCCTTCCTTATTGCTTTCTGTTGTTTTAGTTGTTGCTGCTGGTTTTCCTTGACCAATTAAAGATTTAATATCATCTGAAGCTTTAGTTTGTTGTCTGAAACTGGAACCTGCCATAAGTCCAATTGTTTATGCAATCTGAATTTAAAAATAATATCTACTCTTTAAAAGGAATGCTATTCAGCTGGTTTACCCATTTAAAATGAACCATCATTTAAGACAAACATTACACATGTAAACAAACAGTTCATCACAACTGCTTAATGAACCACACTGTATGAGGACTTTAGGAATATCATATGCATGATAAAACATTTCAGCTCAATGTGGAGTCACGAGATAGGCTTTCTGTATCTGTTGTGATTAGAGTATGAAAAGTCTGTAAAATGTAAATTTCACCAAAGTTACTGCAGAAAAAAAAATTAGCAAAATGCTAAGCCCTGGAAGTCACTGCTAAGAAAGGATGTGATCACATTATTGTTGGTGTTTGTCTTTCAGAAGTGTCTCATCAACATGACTTCCTTTCAGCCCAATGTGACTGTGGTTCTGCACATCACATCTGCAAAAATAGCAGACACTGGAAATTACAGCTGTAGCACTCATCCAGTTGATGCTATCAGTCCTCTAGTCTCCATTCAGATAACAGGTAAAAATCATCATTACTTTGTCTCAAAGGAAGAATCACTGCCACATTTGGGAGGCAAGATAAAGAAAAAAAAAACATTTATACCATTGTGTGAGTCTATTTTGTCTTCTTCAGGGTCACAAGCAGAGTTTCAGCCCATTTCAACTGTCAGTGTTCAAGAAAGACCATCTGACTATGAAGAATTATCAGGTCATCACTGGCAAATTAAAACATTTCTATTTTTTAATTAAAATAGAAATTAGAAATTTCTATTTTATTTTTATTTTAATTGGCAAGAAGCCAGAATTTAAATCTAATTAAACGAACAGCTTTTTACGTTGCAATTTAACAATCATTAACAAAAATGCAAGACAAAATTTGAAATCTATTTTTTATAGCTGTAGAATATTAAATTAATAACAGTTTTTCATTAACTTTTATCAATAATTATTTGGCATTTCTTAAAAGGTACAAAAGCACCATTTAAGAATAAATAACATACTGTAAAAGTAATTTAGTTGAACCAACTCAAATGAATTGCTTCAATTGGTAACAAATAATTCAATTAAGTTTAACTAACTCAAGTTATGTCTATCCAACTCAATATATTATTATCATCTAACTCAATTTATTAATTAACTGTGTTCAGGATGACAAATGTAAGTCAGTCTTTCTCAAATCATTTAGTTTACTTCAAATACAGAAGGAAACTAATAAATCATCACTTTTTCATCAGAGTTTTTTGGCTCAAATAAAGACAGAGAGAAGACGTAAACAAAGGTCTTCAGGCTGTAACTGGACTTATGACTGCCACATGGAGGACTAATGGGGGTTTTGCTCAAGCCCAGTACAGGATCTGTCCCTGGTGAAGCTTGTGTCATGATGTCAGATGTAGGATGCAAACATGGAGTGCATTCTGAGAAATGTACTCTAAAAATACACATTTTAGAGAAATACAATTTAAAGTTAAAAAAGACCCACAAAAAAACTTTGGCTTTACTAGAAAAGATTGATATTTTGACAGCTCAAGTGTATTTGTATTATTATTATTATTATTATTATTATTATTATTATTATTATTATTATTATTATTATTATTATTATTATTATTATTTGTATGGAAATATTTGAATAGCTGTATATTTATAATTAATTTATATAGCTTTGATTTCCATTGTTGTCTTGTCCTAAGTATTTTTTTTAAAAATCAAAACAAATTAAAACAGCCATTTTGTATTTTCTCCTGGAATGTCTTTCGTTTTCATAGCATTCAGACCCAGGAGAGCAGAGCAGACTTTCAGGCTCCTGTTCACTGGCTATACTTGTATTTCTGTTTACATTTTTTCTGCCAAACGTAGAGTCAGAAAATGCTTTGTCAATGATTTATTCAGAAGGCGTTTCTTCCTTTCCATCATCAATTTCTTTACATATTTACAACAACGCTAACAGAAGGAAACTAATACATGTAGGATTTTCATCAGTGAGCAGAATTGGCATAATTTAAAAAGTGTTATTTACATCTGCAAAGGTTGACACTGGTTATGTTTCCACTTCAAATTGAGATCAGTTTTTCTGTTTTCTTTTAATCTATACCAAATCTCAACCAGAGGCACAAACACCTCCAACTTATCTCCAGTTATATAGCATGCAAATTGATCAAAAGTCCATTTAAGTTATTCTAATTTATTCCAATACAGTCAATTTGAAGTATAACAGTCAGATCTAATCACACATTCCATTTTGATCCTAGTTTTAGAGAAATGAATTTAAAAAGATTTTTATTGAGTCACTGACTTTGCAGTACTGCATCATAGAGCATGTAGACATTTGAGAGGAATTACTGTTTTCACAGAGACTTATAGCAGTTTCTCTATATGTTTTAAATGAAGTTCAACTTGTTTATTGATGGAATAATCATTTTTGCTCCAGGCAGCCAGTCAACACCATCCACCTTGACCACAGTGAGCAACCAGAAGCTTTGCAGCACAGACTTACCGGTACTTAACAGTAAACCAGATCTCTATGTTTCTAGTAAGTTTAAACTTTTTTCTGGTACATATTTTGCTAAAACAGGTCATATACATTATGATTGTTTAGTGTCACTAATGTAGAATCACAACCATGTTTGTTATTCAGCATGTCAGAAAGATGGGGGGAGTGAAATCTGTCCATCTCGCTGACCAGGAATTAACACAAATACACAAACACAGCGGGATCTCTTTTTAAAGTCCATCAGCATTTCTTTGGTTTTTGCCACATCATTGTTATTTTTGCATTGAACACAAGCAAAAATAACAGTGCTTATGAGCACTGTATATTTGCAGAGCTTTACAATGTTGGAGATTAATCTAATAACTGTAGTATTTTCTGAAAACCTCAATTTCTGGATCCCTTGCAGACCAATCATACAGTACCAAAGTATTAACACCCTTCCTCCACCAGGTCACGACGTGATGCTGGTGGAGGAAAATGTTTCCTGACTCGCTCCTCCAAAACACCCCAAAGTGGCTCAATAATATTTAGATCTGGTGACTGTGGGAAATGTTCAACTTCACTTTCATGTTCATCAAACCAATCTTTCACCAGTCTTGCTGTGTGTATTGGTGCATTGTCATCCTGATATACGGCACCACCTTCTGGATACAATGTTTGAACCATTGGATGCACATGGTCCTCCAGAATGGTTCGGTAGTCCTTGGCAGTGACGACCCCATCCAGCACAAGTATGGGGCCAAAGGAATGCATTGATATGGCAGCCCAAACCATCACTGATCCACCCCCATGCTTCACTCTGGGCATGCAACAGTCTGGGTGGTACGCTTCTTTGGGGCTTCTCCACACCGTAACTCTCCGGGATGTGGGGAAAACAGTAAAGGCGGACTCATCAGAGAACAATACATGTTTCACATTGTCCACAGCCCAAGATTTTCGCTCCTTGCACCATTGAAACCGACGTTTGGCATTGGCACGAGTGACCAAAGGTTTGGCTATAGCAGCCCGGCCGTGGATATTGACCCTGTGGAGCTCCCGACGGACCGTTTTGGTAGAAACAGGAGAGTTCAGGTGCACATTTAATTCTGCCGTGATTTGGGCAGCCTTGGTTTTATCTTTTTTGGATACAATCCGGGTTAGCACCCGAACATCCCTTTCAGACAGCTTCCTCTTGCATCCACAGTTAATCCTGTTGGATGTGGTTAATGAAGATTGTCCACCAGGCTAGTCCAATTTAGCCTTGAAACCTCCCACACTAAACTGAGAGGTGTTTCAGTTTCATTGTCCAACCCCTGTATATTTAGCTTTTAATAAGTACATAAATATTAACCCCCTATAAAGTGACTGACCAAGATCCCAGCTAAATGGTGCCAGTAGACTCACCATGAGTGGAATGGAGATCAATAAAGCCAAATTGTGTTATTCATTATTGATTTGTAAAACCAATAAAAAGTTAAAACATCTAAAGGGTAAACATAGGCACAATATGTCAGCAGAGTCCAGGAACATCATTGTTTTGAGTCCTAGTGGGGAAAAAAGACTGGAAAACGACAAAATATTGGTGGTCAATAAAGTGTAAAGCGTAATCTGATATAAATATTATATAAATATTAGGATCACAAAAATTATGAGCCTGACTTTGGGAGACCACAGCAGGTCCTTTTTCATGCCCAGATGAAGACACTGAGGCCAGGTAATCTCATAAGGACCGTCAGGATATTAAGTTTACAGGCAATCACTGAACAAAAAGGATTCAGCAAAACTCACATTATTACATAGTTTGTCATTGTAGGTTCGCCACATTTCTGTCATGTTGGATTTGAGTTTTTTCTGTCATGTTGGATTTGAGTTTTTTCTCATGGCTTCAAACAACAAGCCATGAGAATTAAAGTTCAAAAGATTTATTTTACAGATGTTTTGTAAGGATGGTGAGTCCGGGTTGTCCTCTGAGCTGGAAAACAGAGGGTCGGCTCGGTGCTGCTCGGAGAGGGGAGAGGTTTAGAAAGGAGAGGACGGCGGGATCGTGGCAGAGGAGGGAGCGAGAAGGCTTACAGTTCGTCGGGGAAGGAGAGTTGCTGAGGGAGGTGGAAGGAATTGTTGCTTATTCTTCTCATCATCAACAATAAATACTGTGAATTTGGTAGCATTTGCTCCTTGTTTGCCAGAGTTATGAGGGGGGAACCATATATTTCAGCTGGCTAAAATATTCCGTTCCCCCTCCATAAAATTGGAACAACTGCACTTACCAGCAAGATTTTTTATGTACTTATTCCTCTCATCATCAACAATAAATACTGTGATTTTGGTAGCATTTGCTCCTTTTTTGCCAGAGTTATGAGGGGGGAACCATATATTTTAGCTGGCTAAAATATTCCGTTCCCCCTTCATAACATGGGTATAAATTAATCAACCATAAACTCTTTAACTGTGCTTACTCCTCTCATCATCAACAGCAAATCATGCTAATTTGAAAACACTTCATGACTATTTGCCAGAGTTAGGAGGGGGAACCATATATTGAAGCCACCTGAAATAATCTGTTCCCCCTCAAAAAAAATAGGGTCAAATTAATATACCAACAAGTCTTTAACTGTGTTTATTCCTCTCATTATCAACAACAAATCAGATAAGTTTGAAAACATTTGCTCTTCATTTGTCAGAGATATGAGGGGGAACCATATATTTTAGCCACCTGAAATAATTTGTGTCCCCTCCAAAACATGGGAACAAATTAATTTACCAGAAAAATGTTCTCTTCATTTCTCAAAGATAAGTGGCCTAAATATTGAATAAGAGAGGTCCAAGGATGGAACCTTGCGGTACCCCACATCTCATCAAAGAGGTCAGTGTGACCTTTGCCCTTTGATGAGAAGTTTCCAATTGAAACAAAGAAATCCCTGTTCTTAATGTAAGATTCAAACCGGTCGAGCACCGAACCAGAGAGTCCGACCCAACTCTCCAGTAGATTCAGTAATATGTCGTGGTTGACAGTGTCAAAAAGAAAGAATCAAAGCAGTTGTATTTATTAATTAGTAGAAAATTTCCTGAAATAAATGTTTTCAGATTTCATGTTAATGTGTTAAGTTTGGGCCAAGTACAGATTTTTTTTAGAGAAACATACAAATAATAGTAATCATGATAACAATTCTCAAAACCACTCAAAATAATTACATTAATATTATCCTCACAACCTAAGGTTCCTGAGTTTGCTGTGGTGTGCTAAATTATGTATCACAGGATTTATTGTTGATGATGAGGGGAATAAGCAGAGAAAAAAATCTTGCTGGTAAGTGCAGTTGTTCCCATTTTATGGAGGGGGAACGGAATATTTTAGCCAGCTAAAATATATGGTTCCCCCCTCATATCTCTGGCAAACAAGGAGCAAATTCTACCAAATTCACAGTATTGTTGATGATGAGAAGAATAGGCAAAATTAAGCATTTGCAGGTAAAATAATTTGTTCCCATTTTATGGAGGGGGAACAGATTATTTCAGGCTGCTGAATCATCCATTATTTCCTCTTCTTACTCCAACCTTGGGGAATAAAGAACAACTGTTTCCAAATTCACAAAAACCTTTACATACACCACGTGTTGGGAAAACTGTGTTTGGTGACTGACTTTTATTTCTGCCAGACTTACGTGAGAAAAGAGCGATTCTCTTGGTGTTTACAATAACACAAAACAGCGTCAGAAGACCTCGTTTATTTATTTATTTTACATTTTTTTAAACAACAGCTGCAAATTAAACTGAATGTTACAACATTGACATGGTTGTATTAGTTGTTTTTACCGAGAAATCGATCAGAAGCGACGTGAAAATGATCAGATCCGCCTCTTTCGCCTCTCTGGCTGTAATGCGCGCTCCCGACGCAGGGGGAACAGATTTTCACAGGGGAACCGGATTTCGCACAAGACCGGCAAGGTTTTAGGTGCCGAGGCGGCAGGCAGATGTTTCCGGTCAATCTGTGGTCTGCTTGGCAGTAGGACAGGTGCAGTTCCTGGCAGAATCCCAACGAGACGTCATCAATCTGTGGGAGAACACACACAGCTTATTTAGATCTTCTGTGGACCTGAGACTTAACAAGACATTAGATTTGACTCTGACCAACAAGTGGGACCATCGAGCGACGACTGGTTGTGCCACCGCTCCTTAAGAATCCTGTCGCCCATTGTAGGAGATCCGCTTCAGGTGCGCTTCAGATGCGCTCCCACGAAGATCGTCTATTGCAAGAACACTCACACCAACTAAAATCCTAACAATTTCTTGGGCGTCTGGGTTTTCTTTTCTTTTCTTTGACAATACAATCATTGTCTTGAAGGTAATTTCTGTGGTCACCGTCTACAAATTAGTCTCCTCCTGTGCCTCCCACATGTTTTCATTTTTTCTTATTTACTCCGATTGATGATTTTTTCCCCCCAACCCTGCCTCAGTGTTTTAAGTTTCTGATTTCTAATGTTCTGTTTTGGTGCCTCCCTGTACATGATCTATGGTCTGTTCATTTGTAGTATCTTTTGGTATTTTGTGAGATGAAATGAGGGGTGTGCAGGTGTTTAGCAGATAGAAAAAATTTCTGTGTTGTCTTCATGTCTAGAAACAGATAAAGAGGAACAAACAGCTTTGCATGGATCCTTCTGTATATTTGCAGGTCTGCAGGGTCAGATGTGGTACTGGATGATTCTGGGAAAAGTTGTGATCTTCCTCCTCAGTTTGACCGCTCTGGGAGTAAAATACGAGCGGACAAGGCATAAAGACAACTCTCTGTCCACCACAGCAGCAGTCTCAGATGTTTGACTAATGATTTTAGATAGAAAAAAATAGTTCTCAAAACTTCTTTTCTTTTAGGTAAAAATGTGTGAAAAAAAATATTCTGTCAAAACTGATACATTGTATTGCATACGCATATTTCACATGGACATTAAAATATAATCTGTCTACATTTTTTATTCTATCACCTTTATAAATAAAAGAAAAATATTGAATAAAGGTCATATCTCCCACAAAAGACTCAATGTCTGGATGAATGAAGGATGCAAAAGAAAATATCATTGAAGTAGGTTTAAGGTGGGTGGATTTTATTTAAGGTTCTGAAGCCCAGATAGAGGATGTTAAAGTTACAATGAAGAAACCAGCAACACCACTTGGAATAACACTCCAGGAATATTGAATTGTAATAAGGACTGCTGAAAGGATGAGACGAGATTCGAAAAGTTCTTGACATTAATTTATTGACATTAAAAAAAAAAAAAAAAAAAACGCTTTCCAATTGGAAAAATCCTTAAACAGAATGTTTAAGACACAGTGAATACAGTTACACAAAATTATTGTTTGAAGTAAAATATTTAAAACTAAACAGAGTCTGAGACTTAACTGTGGGGAAAGTTGTGAGAGAAGGAAGCAACATCCAGAGAAGAGAAACTGATCCCCCAAAACGGCAAATTATGCAGCAAACAGATGAAACACAGAACAAGACACTGTCACCAGAGGAGCCTCAAACCCTGAAAGAAACAAGCAGAACAACCTGAATAAAATAGTGGTATCACAATATCAGTAAATACAATGTTGGACTTAATTCAATTACATTTTACAGTCATCAATGCCTGAGTTGATATTTTCAAATGTTTTCCATAGGCAAAACAGCAGGTGTGATGCTGATAAACATAAAAACGCCACATCAGCTTGTGCTTTTGGACACACTGTCCTCAATTCTGACTTTAGAAGTTAAGAACCATCAAATCCTGTTGAATGTGGGACGCATGGTTAACGTTGTGGTGGATCAAATTCAACTCACAGCAAATACAGCTGCAACAGTCGATTACCTTCAGAAAAAGGGCTACACATTTAAAACCCCAGGACTGATGACCAATAAAAATGAGTTTGCTGAAATGGCACTGTGAAGAATCCTCCACTGCAGATCACCAGTCCATTTTTTTTTATTGGAGGCTTGTATGGAGTCCACTGAAGTTTCTGCCCTCTGAGTTTGTCACGCCACACACTGATGGCTCTGTTGTGGAGAGTTCTCTTGTTCAAGATTTTTGTGTACCATTTGTACAGTACTGTTGGTTCCGTTTTACATAATTCCATCCCTGAGTCCGTAAAGTGGAGCAGGGGACCACTGTCCTCCTCAAAAACTGGATCCAAGAAAACGTCCGGTAACGGGTCATTTGGGTCAGGCAGGCACTTTTCTGTGACGTGTAGCTGCAGGAGCTACCTCTCCCCAGTTGTCATTCGCTCCTTCGTCCACTCCAGGAAGAGCTGCACCAGTCTGGAGGACTGGACCCCAAGCAGCGAGCCAACCTCTTCCACCTGCACCAGCCACCGCAGAGTGACCATCCCAGAGCAGGACAATGCCTGAGAAAGGCCTGGTACGGTTCTGTCCTGGACGTCCAGTCTTGTGCCACACACTAATGGTTCTTCCATCCATCCATTTTCTGGTCATCCTTGTTCCTACTGGGGCTGGGAGGTGCTGGTGCCTATTTCCAGCTACATTCTGGGCGAGAGGTGGGGTCATCCTGGACAGATTACCAATCTGTTGCACTGATGGTTCTTCAAAAAGCCAATGGAGAGAATTATGTGTTTTTGATCTGTGCAGTTTAAAAAAGCACACGATTTAAAAACACTCTGATAAACTCAGCCAACCCTTTAACTTTAAGAGACTAAAATCAGTTAGAAACAGAGTAGCATCCAGTCCCAAAAAATGAACACGTCTGAGAATGCAGCTGGCCACATCCCTCTGCACAGGAGATCCTGTCAGGAACTTCTGAAGTAACTGGAAACAAAATGTGGCTGTTCTGCTGGCCAGTTGGTGTGATGCTGTGGCACATCAAGAACATGCAGTTCTTGATGTTCTGCAGGTTCTCCTTTTTGAGCAGCAAAGTGATGACTGCCCTGCGACAGAACAAGGGAAGTGAACCAGTTAGCAGACTCTTGCTGTATACTTTGAGCAGGTCTTTAGCCACAGTCGGCCTTGTAGAACCACTGTGAGCCCGTCGATGCCTGGGGACTTTTGGCCCTGCATGCTGAGGAGGGCTGTGTGGAGTTCCTGAAGCCCTAAGGGGCGCTCCAGCTTGGTGTTGGTCTCCTCAGAGACCTGAGGTAGTTCAGTGCAGAACTCCCGGAACATGTCCTCGTTCTCCTTGTAATCACTGTGAAATAGAGAACGGTAAAACTCCGCAGCCCTCCTCCAACTGGTTCACTCAGTTGCTGCCCTGTGTCCGACAGCAGAGATCGGATCAGCTTCCTCTGCCCATGCTTCCTCTCCAAGCTGAAAAAAGCTAGAGGGAGCATCCATCTCTGTGATGTTCTGGATCAGGGACCTGACCAATACACCTTGGACTTTATTTTCCAGCAGATTTGCTAAAATTAGTCTTTTAGATTTGAGAACCTCAATGTGCTCTCGATTTCCTGTGGATTCACTAAGTTGTTCTAACTCCACGATATTCATCTCCAGATCTCTGATAGATCTGGTAATGTCACGGGTGACATTGACAGTGTGCTGCTGACTCAGCAGTTTTATTTGAACTTTCCTATGGTCCCACCACTGTCTCAGACAGGTAAAATCAGACTTCCTCTGTCTAAAAATAACTGAAAGTCTCATTAAAATCCTGATCATAAGTTAAAGCTGAGTTAAAATGCCAGTAAGCGCTTCTAGGTAAAATGTTTCTAATAAAAACACTACCTAAAAGCAACTTGTGATCTGTAAAAGCCACCGGTAAGATCTGGCATGTTTTAAACATTTTGAAATGGTGTGTAAAACAATAATAATGATCAAGTTGAGCTAAAGAAATTCAGTTTTCCTTAATGTGGGACCATGTGTACTGCCTGGGGCCTGCATTCATCCTCCTCCATACGTCCACCAGACCATGAGACGAGACCAGCTGCCGCAGAGCATGTTGGGCCGCCGCCGGATGCAGCTCTGCATGATTACGGTCTGAAAACTCATTTTTAGTACAAGTAAGATCCCCGCCTATAAAATCACAATCCTCAGACCCACAATCACTGAACCTTTCTCCAATTTAAAAAAAAAAAAAAGCTTTTTCTCTGCATTGGTAATGGCCGCATAAATATGAATAAAAACCATGGTAAAATAATCAAACTGCTTTAACTAAAAGACACCTCCCCTGTATGACATGTTCAACTTCAGCTTTGGGAAAGAGGAAGCCCACCCCGGCACTCTGGGAGGTGCCGTGGCTTAAAATGACCTCCCCCCTCTCTCTCTGCCCCAGTCTGTTTCAATTAATTGATCGCTAGATACTCCTCATCGCCCCTCACCCCTTCCTACTCTCCCTGCACACCGTCTTTCTCCCCCTCTACACTTTCACTCTTACCACCATCCACCCCATCACTTATTTTGGAAAGAGCAATTATCCTGACAGTCATGTTTTTGGACTATGGTGCAGTTGGTAGTACTGTTGCCTTGCAGCAAGAATGTCCTGGGTTCGATTCCTGGCCCGGGGTCTTTCTGCACATAGTTTGCATGTTCTCCCTGTTCTCTCTGGGTACTCTGGCTTCCTCCCACAGTTCAAAAACATGACTGTCAGGTTAATTGGTCTTTCCAAATTCTCCCTAGGTGTGAGTGCGTGTGTGCATGATTGGTTGTCCGCCTCTCGACCGGAACGCAGCTGGAGATAGGCACCAGCACCTCCCGACCCCGTTAGGGAGAAGATGATCAGAAAATGGATGGATGGACTGTGATTATAAACTATTGATGTATATCTACACAAATAGACTAAACTCTGGTCTTAAGGATGTTATTTCTGAAACACAGACAAGTTTTGTGTCCAAAAAATTTATACATGATAACATCAGACTGGTGCAGGATTTACTCCAGTACAGTGACCTGATTGAGGATAAAGGCTTCATCCTTTTCCTTCTTCAAAACCTTTGATATGTTGGAGCATCAGTTTCTTTTCAAAGTTTTATGCTTGGATTCAGGCCAAACTTCTGCAGATAATAAAAAACTTTTTTAATGGCACCACAAGTTCAGTTGCGCTGCCACACGCTACGTTTCCACGTTTCTCCATTAATAGGGGAGTAAAACAGCGCTGCAATATTTCCTTCTTTCTCTTGATCCTGGTCTTTGAAGTGATGAATATTTTCATAAAAAACTCAAATATACCTAAATTTAAAGTTTTAGATGGCCAAATTATAATCAGTCAACTAGCTGATGACATCACATTTTTTGAAGAGTCTATACCCCTAAAGTACTTGAGTTAATTAATTAACTCAATTAATTAACTCAATTAATAACTTGAGTTATTAATTGGGTTAGGGTTAGGGTTAGTTGTTAATAAATCAGTTAACAACATAATAAATTAAAACGAAGCGACAGTTATTAACTCAATTAATAACTTGAGTTAATAACTCCTGATGTTTCTCCAAAACATCAGGATCAGAGTCATGAATCACCTTAAACCTGCAGGTATAAGGTGATTCATGACTCTGATCTGACAGAAATTTATGGTATTCCCATGAAATCCTCAGTTAAATATCTTGGAATTTTAATAACTAAAGATGCTAAACTCAGTGAAACTGTTAACACAGAGAATAAAATACAGTTAAATCAATGGCTCCAAAGAGATCTGACCCTTTTTGGAAGAACCTGTTCAACCAAAATAGAGTCGCTGTTCCGATGCACATACCCAGCTTATTCTATGGCCATACCTAACAAATACATTAAAGCTATAAATCAGCTGAACTTTAATTTCTTCTGGAAAAATCGGGTCCACTACTTAAAGAAAGCAAATATAATAAAATTGGTTTGCAAGCCATTGACTTTGAATGATTTTTATGTTAAGAAATTAAAAAATATTTTAAATGTGCAGAAAAGGGGATAAAAATGTGAAATCAGAGGATATTTAGTTACATTTAACTTAAATGCCGTCTGTAGTAAATTGATTGAAATCTTTTCTAATGAATGGAAGTAGTATCTGGTTTTGTCTCCCCAGAGGTTTGTTTAAAAATTGGATGTATAGATTTTGTTCTTTGATGTGACTTTGGTGTTGACAGACTTCCTGTTAAGTTATCTGCCTTTCAGAAGCAGGTTTTGTTGTGTTGGAAACTTATGAACACAAATAATTTTACTCCTCATCAAACTCCATCTGGAACAATAGATATGTGTTACACAGAAATTAGTGTTTGATTTTGGATCACTGGATGGGAAAAGGTATCTGGTCCATTAGACATTTTCTTAATGACAATGGAGATTAGTTGTCATATGACAAATTTTGCCTATTTTATAATCTGGATTGCTCACACACTCAGTTTAACAGTAATAAACTCTGACCCCACTGCAGTCAAATATCTGGTTCAAAATACAAACATTCAATGAGCTAACCTTCAATTACCTCAACTGTTTGGAGTTAACCTTCTGGACAAATGGATGCATTAGCATCTAACACATTTAATATTTCCTGTCTGACCAAATAAAAACTCCATTTTAAATGTGTTCTCTGATTCAGAATTTAACAAGTGGAGATTTGTTGACTTTAAATACACTCTAAGTTCTAAAGCTAAAGAGGTTCATTTTAAAATTCTCAATAACATTTCTCCATCCAGGGAACTATTAAGACAGAGATTCAACTTTGATACTAACAGCTGGACCTTCTGTGACAATGACATTGAAACAACAGATCATCTCTTTTTCAATTGTGTGCAAACTGGAACATTTTGGAGAAACTTTCTGGACTGGATCTCATCAAAACATTCTCTACCTTATCCCTTAAAAAGAGAGGATATAATATTTGGACCCATCCACAGAAAGAAGAACTGACCACATTCCTAACAACTTGCTGATCTTTGCAAAATTCTTCATCCACTCCTGTAAAAGGGGAAATAGAAAACCTGACTTTTCAGCATTTAAAAACCTTCTAATGGAGAACCACTTCAGAACCTTCAAAACTGATGAATAACAAGAATGGAATGCAGCTCTTGGATCCCTATAATGATCTGAATTTATTTAAGGACTAATTTGTCTTTTTCTGTTTGTTTTTGTCGTTTTGCTGTTGATGTCTGACAAATTATATTTAATTATATTTTTACTTTACTTTTTTTATTGTTGTCTTATAATTATATGTGTGCCTTAAGCCTGTAAGACTGGATTCTTTCATGTATGCACATTCTACGTGATCTTGTACAATTGTGCAGTTTAATATAAAAAAGTCTAACGCTCCAGTCCTGTAGGGGGCGCTAATGGCTCCTGTAACCAGCAGCAGTTACGAAGAAACGCCATCATGGCGGCCACCTGAAAGCACTCGAGTCTTTTCGTGAAGGCCACAGTTGTCAAAAGAATTTTTAATCTTCCGAACAACCGAGGAAATTTGACCGCATCATGATCCCAGAAGCGACACACTATCTAAAAGCGACAGTTTCTCTGTTTTCTCCAAATGTTTTCCTGAATGCTTCCAAACTGTCCGCACAGGGAGCACCAAGCAGCCTTCAGACTCGGAGAAACCTCAGAGTCAGCCACTGCTTGGCAGCCAATGTTTCCCATCCGAAGAAACAAAGGGAGAAGGTGGAAATCCCGGGACTGAAGATGGTGACTTACGGGGATCGAATGCACTATATCCCCGGCCTGGCTAAGCCAGTTTATTCTCCGTGGAAGATGAGCTTCAAGGACCCGAGGCTCTACAGGTCTCCACCCGCTCAGGAGATGGCGCTGTATAAAGACAAACCGTGCTATGTATTCAACCAGAGGACCAGCATACTGGAAGGTAGGCTGCTGTTCTTTGACTGCCTTAAAACAAGCTATTGACGAGTCTATCGCAACAAGCAATAAATCAGTTAACAACATAATAAATTAAAACGAGGTGGATAATTTTCATCTTCACGATTGCTTGTTTTCTCTGTGTGTGTTTAACAAAAGTATGGCCCATTGGTCTCAACTAGCCCCTTTTTTGAAGGGAAAATCTGTTTACTTCATGATCCATTTTATTTGTTGTTTCGGGTGTTTTGTTCTTTCGTTTGGAATATTTAGAGGGTCTTCCAGTTCCAGTGAAAGATATTCGCTAGAAATGAAAGTCTTGATATTTGAGAGGTCAAACGTGTTATTGTAGAACCAGAACCAGAAGACCTCTCAGGTTCTGGTTCTGGTCTGCTCTGCATCCCCAGAACCAGTAACAAAATAGAAGAAGCAGCATTCAGCATCTATGCACCAAAAATTTGGAACAAATTTCCGGAAAACTGTAAAAAAAAAGCAGGAACCCTGATTTCCTTTAAATCGCAACTAAAAACACACCTGTTTAGAATTGTATTTGAAATGTAATATGGAACAATATATTGTTTATTCTATGTTGTATGACTTTGTGTTTTTGTGTTTATGATGTAAAGCACTTTGAAATGCCTTGTTGCTGAAATGTGTTATACAAATAAAATTTGATTGATTGATTGTAGCAGACAGAGCTGTTGGTGTTGAAACATGTTGGATTTGTGAATGGGTTTTTTTATTCTGATCAGCTACTTTTATCAGAACGTCACTTTTTTCATATCACAGTGCTGTGAAAAATAACAGAACTGTTTAATAATTATTAATATAAGGAAGATAAGACATTTAAAGCCTTTAACATAGCATTGTGTCTATCAAGTTGTACTTTAATATATAAAATGAAGTTAATTAAATACATTTCAAACACTATAAAAGTGATTTTAATTTGGAAACGTATCTGAAAATAAGCAAGGTTTTATTATTTGATAAACTATTGGTTGTAACATCAGGATGAGCATCAAGGCTGACCTGTGATTAGATTATTCCAGCAAAGCTTCTTTCTTTTCACATGTGTTACAGGTGTGCGCCAGGCTGCGTGGTTGACCAAAACCCACTTGAGCCCTGGTCTGCTGCCTCACCTCGTCTCTCTGGCCGCAAAACCTGAAAACCAGCTGCCCAACCAGGACGAGCGCGTGCAGAACGCCATCAAACACGCACGGTTCTGGGACACAACGGAGCCACGGCCGAGAAAGGAGAAATACAGGTGGCTCACTGATTAAAGGGGTTGAGATGCTGAATACACAGTTGAACATTCTAAACAGGTGGATTTTTTTTTTCAAAATCTTCAGGAAAACGTACTGAACCATTGAAGACTAGTTCTGTCCTTTTTTCATGAGGATTGAGTGAGACAAAATGAAAAAGTTAATTAATGGACATGATTGTAAAGGGGCAACATTAGAGTGGACTGCAATCCAACTGCTTTATTTTTAAGGAAAAAAACAACATGAGCACACTCACCACATCACATGTGAATAAAGAGAATAAGAAGAAAAGACAACAGAACTCATTTAGAGAGGAAGACTTTCTGTTCAGGCATATTAAGACGTAAGCATCATGCAGAGATGTTCCAGAGCACTGATTATTACTCAGAAACATCTGACTATAGATCATCAAATAATTGTAATAGTTGTGTACCAGCAACATGTCAGACCAGTTCAATTATATCCTCTGAAAGAGTGAACTTTGACTCCTCACACAAGTAGAGATGAATTAAATGGCTGATATTGACTTCTGTTTTTTTGTTGTGTCAAGATTGTCCATAGCCAGTGGATAGCAGACTCTGCAGGTGTAGTTGTAGTTTTATATCCCACCAGAAATTGAAGAGAGTACCAGATTGCTCCCGTTTATGAATAAAACCATATGTCTGTAACGTTTATTCATTATGCTTCTCTTAAAATAAGAGAAGCATTAATGACATACTGTTTGTTGTTGCATTAAGCAAATTAAAGCAGTGGGTGAATTCAGTTTAGATATATTCACTAAACATAAAATAATTGTTTTCCCAGTATTTGACCAAATTGGCTGGTTCTGACTGAGAATTAATTGTCATAATTAAAATGGTATTTAGGTGATTATAATTAGTAGCATTCCAACTTAATAACTAAAGTTCAGGATAAGAAAGTCTTTGAATAGAAAAAACAATAAATCTGACTCATCCACTATAATCATAGAAAATATAGATTGAAATACTACTCAGATGAACTAGCACTTAAATACAAATGAGGTTTGATTTGTGGTTCATTGACACCTTGACACCTTGTGTTGTCCATTGCCCAGTTTAACCTAACTTTAAGTGGACTCCAGCACTTCCCCTGCAGAAAAGCCCCTCGTTCATTTTAGTGTGTTAAAATGTTCCCCTAAAACTCCTTTAGGTTTGGACTTCAACACAGAGAATGGGAAAACAAGCTTGTTGTTCCCAGTTTGTTTTCCCAAAATTTTGAAATATTATTACAGGGAAAGTTGCCAGGAAGAACTGGACTACATATTGGGTTCCATAAAAATCCATGTAGTCTGGGTTTCCATGGATAACATTTAGAATAATTTAATTTAGGGGTGGATGACTAAACTGGCCTGCTGAAAATCTTGATTTTCTTAATTTTGGGAGATCTGTGATTGTCTGATTCCTATATTTGAAGCTGATCTTATCTACCTCAGCAAAGGTCTAAAAATCAACTGCTGTGCTCTCTGCTGTGAGAGATTTGACTGTTACCAGACCATGTCTGTATGTTTGCATTTAACAATAGTCACCCTACTGTTGCCAACTCAGCGACTTTCATTCAGAGAAAAGAATGCAGATCGGTGATCTGCAATCGACCAGAAAATTGCAGACAGTGCACCCCTAATTTAATAAAAAAATCCTAACAGATAGCATCACTTTGAAAAATATCTTTATATTGTAATTAGTATTCTGAACCACTGGTCGGTCTGTCAGACCCGGCCCTTAATCAGGTTGTTAATGGAAAGGATAATTTTTTATGATTTCAAAAGTATATTTTAACAGGGAAGAAAATCTAAGAATTTAAAGATGATCATGCATAAGAACAGCAACTGGTCATGGGGTCAAAATTGTAACACTTCCATTATATGATGGTCTTACCATTGCAACATGTAAAAACAATCTCTCCCTGTGTGTATTCTTTAGCAAAACTCTGCTGCTCAACCTGCTGCACCTCTGTGCGTCCCTGCAGCCCTCTCACCCAGCCGTTGGAAGGAGGATCCTTGCAGAGAATTACTCATTAGCAGCTACCTGGAAACGAGGTATATCTGCATGTCAAAAACATGAGAAAATGAATGAAACCAGAGAAAGTAACAGAAAACATTTGGCCAACTTCACCAAGCCTATGCCAGGGACTAAACGGGTAGATTTCTATAACCTAAGTTTACGGTGAGTAAGAAGGAAAAAAATACAAAGGAGAAAAAAAAAGAAATATGACTATAATTACTTGCAGTTGTGATTTTCATGTGTTGGATTTGAAGATGCACCACTTTGGGGTGCTGTTTGTAAAGTAACACAGACACAATTTTAATAGCAATAATTTGGGTTATTTAGCTTGTCATAAGAGGAAAAAATGGAGGTTTGTTTTTCAAAGTTATATTTTCTCCAAGTTATTCATTAAAATGTCAGTTTAGCGGCCTTAGGAGAAGAGGGGGTTTTTAGGCCTGTGCAGATTGATCGAACCTGATTTCTTCAGGTTTGGATGATTTATAAATGGTCAATCATAAGACTATGGATAAGACTGTAAAATCAGTCTTATCCCCTGATCTTTTCTGTTTATATGAAAGATGGCTACATTTAGCAATAGTTAGCCAACTCTGGCCAACTTTGCAGCTATTTTGTACAGAAACACATCAGTGTAGACCAAAATCAGTCAGACTTTTTAATTATCGGTAGTCACTCAGAATAGTGCAATCGGTGCACTCCTGCCTGCTAACAGCAATAACAGTTACTCCTATTCTACTTGCAGGAGAACAAGTTGCTGCCATTAAAACCAAACTCAGCACCTTTTAAAAACAGATGTCCCAGCCTATTCTGCAGGTTTTTGCGTCTGTTTTTCTGTGCACGCTATCGATTGGCGGAACACATCTTCACCTACATGTGAGCACATCTGACTCAGCGCATGTCGGTGAGGAGAAACACGGGTTTTGACCATCTATAGTCAACTCTGGTGTTGGGACTTTTGAAAATTTGTGACAAGCTTGCATGAGCTTACTTGGCAAAAATGGCTGATTTCACGCACTCTTTCACGCACTTCTACATCTGCTCTGAGCAGATGTAGAAGTGAGGTGAGACCCTTGCGGCAGACCACCTCTGACACACTGCCAAGACAGTATGCTTTACTGTTAACAGTCACGCTGATGACCGTACTCAAGAGAAAACTACCTGAAACTACCAACAGCTTGAGTTCCTAGAAAGCAGCAGACATTTGGATCTATGCCTGGTAAAACGATCCAAAAATTGATGGCGAATGGCAAATATGGTTCACTGTAATTACTTAAGAAGGACCAAATGTTTTTGCTCTACATCTGCTCGGAGCAGATGTAGAGCTCGTCTACTTTACTTCAAATAGAAGAGTGATCATGTAGGAACAGAAATCAATGGGATCCGGGATTACCTAACAAGGCTTATAAAATCAATGAAATTAATTGGGAACTCCTATAATTACTATATGTCGTGATCTTCTGGGGCGAGAGGAGGGCATTACTTAGAAATGCTTCATGAGTCTGTCTTGGGAAAACAGAGTGGCTTCAGTCAGAGGCTTCTTCAAATTTGCTGTAATACAGATTGCTACAGGAGATCTTTCCTGCCAACATCCATCGCCATTTATAATAACTCTGAAGAATCTAAATTAATTCATTTGATTTCCCTTTGTGTGAATAATAGAGAAGTTTTCAATTTGAAAATCTCCAAGATTAACTATAAACTCCTACAATTCCTCTATGCCATGATCTTCCTGGGGCACGCCCCCTGGATAGTGGTAGGGAAACGCTGTGAGTTTCAAGCAAAATATTTAGTAAACAGGCCTAATGCTTAAGCTAATATTTAGTTAGCAAATCAAATAATTAGTTAAAAATTTCACTTCAAACTAAATATTTAGTTAACAAGCTAAATATTTATCTTGAAGCTAAATGGTTAGTTAGCGAGCCAAATCCTGAGTTTGAAGCTAAATATTCAACTCTGAGCTACAAATGTAACACAACAGTGATCTTGGCAGAGTACATGACAAGGCAACTGAAGCATTATATTATATAGCACTATCCAGAACTAAAGTGGGTAAACCTCACATCAGTGAAACATGTCTGACTGGCACATGAAGTACAGCAGCAACAAAAAACTCAGGAATAATATACGGGGAGGCAGCTGTTTATTTCTCGCTCTCCCACACTTTGAAAAGCTCTGGATCTGGAACTGGGTGAACTCATATAGGCTGTTGTTGCTTAATTTTTGTAAGCTATCCTCTGTTTCCTGGTTGTCTTCAGGTGAGGACCTGTTCCAGATCAGAGGCCGGAATGGTTTGCTGCACTGTAGCATGGATCCTCTTCCTCGGATCTGCGGGGAACAGGAAGTGTTAGAGACATCAGATCGGGTCCTGGAAAGCTTCTGTCCTGTCTCACCCACCATCGACCTTCAACAAGTTAGTGTGTACAAAGAGGAGATGAACTACACAGGTGAGTCATCTCCAGGTTTCCCTGAGATGGAGCTCAGCTGGTCCAGTCCTAATCACTTTTCTCCCATTGGCTCAGGTTTTAGAGGAGAATACCCTTATCCTCATGCCCACACACTTTACTTCCTGGAGACATCTGATCCTAACTGTCAGCTTCGCCCAGAGCAGTTCAGAGCCAAGATGATTATGTTCACCTTTGGAAATGCTTTGGCACGCGCACACAAACTGTATGGGGTAAGGGTATACAAAGAAACACCCAGGCAAAACTGTCAGAGCATTCACTGTTTTTCCTTAGTCTTGATAATTCATCTGTTTTACACAACGTGTGTGTATGCGTGTCTTTGTGTGTGTGTCAGACACAGCCACAGAGCCTGTTGGAGCGCCCCATAACTGTACAGGCAGTGGGGACCAATGGCAGAATTTTCCAGTTTCTGGTATTCCAGCTCAACACCACGGATCTCTCTGGAGATGACGGCATCAAGAATCAGGTCGGTTGAATGTTCTCTGGAGTTTCCATGCACTCATTATAAAGTACAGGAAAGAGAAAAAAAATCCCAGTCACTATACCAGTCCATGCAATAGTAGATGTGCACAGGAAGATCCACAGTTTTAAGTAAATATTGCTCCAGCATCGGTCCTCATAACATTTCACACCATAGCGTGACAGTTTGATCTCCAGCTAGGCCAAGCGAGTGCTGTATCTTTTTTTTCAACATGCTAAATCGGCCTCTATTCTCAATACCACGGCCATAGTACTACAAGTACTAATTTGTCAAGTTGTTATTGACCCAATAATAATGGGTCAATAACAATGACCCATTATTATTGGGTCATTGCTAATTGTTGAGCAATGACCCAATAATAACGGTATTAGCTCATGCTACACTGTGCAGACTCTCTGTCTGCACTGATGAAAAACCACTCATCTCAGAATACCAGAAGTAATCCTACTTACTGACAGTCTCCAGCTGCCCAAACTGCTTTCTGATTATTTCAGCTAAAAATTATTTGACCACTTGGAGACACTACAAGACCACTGGACTTTAATGTCCAGATTAGTTGCTCCTTAAATATGGTAAAACAATAAGTACAAGTTAACTCTCCTGTCCTGATGCAGTGGAAGACTGTGAACTGTACCCACTTCATCGTATTTAGATTTTTTATGCTTTATTTGATGATGTTACTCCAGGAACCAGCTACAGACTAATTCCGAGCCTTCAGGTAAATGTTTTTCCTCTGTTTTTGTCTGCTGTAGGCGTGGTTGGATGAAGATGTTGAGCTGTATGATTTTGCAAAGGTTCGACCCTTCATCAAGAGGAAAGAAGTGAAGGTAGGAAAATTCTGTCACGAGTATGTTTTTCACGTGCAGAAGAGTCATCTCCGTAGTATAACTAGTTTCATTACACATGTTGTGGATCAGAGGAGGTGTGGGTGGTAAACACTGACGCTAACGGATGGTTCTTCTTTTCAGGTCCCTGCTGGTCTGGCAGGATACAAACCAGAAACATTCAGCAAATTCCTGACACTGTACCTCCACGGAGCGGCTTAGGACTGCTGCTCTCTTCAGTCATTTGATTATGTTTGCATTTGCATATGAACACATTATAAGCAGAGAGTCACTGCTTGTCAAGTAATGGATGCAGAATTAAATGTTAACTTTGATGAACTGAATTACTTTCCATTTTCTGCTTCCATCAACATGTAAGAGTTTAATAAATAAAATTGGGTTCAGGATTGCATCTGATGTCACTAAAATAAAGCAGAACTAAAACCTCATTTAAAGAAAACCTTATTACCAAAGGTGACTGACAGCATTAATGGTTTCAGCTTAAGAGGCACAATGCAAAATAATCTCTAAGGTCTTGACATCCCAAGAGTTCAGTTAACTTCATCATCAATACATGGATGGAATGTGATCCATGTGTAAATCTGCTCCTCAGCAGTAGGACCTGGAGGCTTGTAAAGGTAGAAGGTCAAATGAATGTAGTGAGATCCTGGCAGACAGTCTCCATCTGCAAGAGAACTGTGGCTTCAGAGAACTTTTATTTTCCATCAAGACAACAACTCGAAGCAGAGCCCAAGCCATAAATGCAAGCCAAACCGGCTGCTTAGGGCCCCAACACCACCAACGGGCCGCCAGGAGCTTTATTTGTAGTGATTGCATGTTGTGCACATTTTACAGATCTGTTCTGAATGCTAAACCTAACTTGAGTACAGTAAATTCAGTGTTTCCAGATTTTCCTTTTGCATAACCAATGTAACATGCCACACTTAATTGATTAGTGTATCTTTGCCTGTTTGCTGCTACTCTAAGTTTAAAATCATCAGCAGAATGCTGTAGGGTAATTACCAATGACACTAATAATAGTGAATATAGCTTAATATATAGTGCAATCTAAGGTTGATAAAAAGTCTGTTGTTGACATGTTGATATGAGAGCTCCAGCTCTGAACCGAAGCATGCAGCTAAAGCTACATACAGTAGAGATGGGTTGAAAACAACAAGCTACATGTTATGGAGGGGCCCAGTCAAAGTTCTGATCTCAATCCAGTAGAGAATGTGTGGGTGGATATGGACAGGGCTATTCACAGCTGACCCCACGCAACCAGACAAGTTTGATGTGTTTAGCAAGAAGGATGGAAGACAGATAGCCCAGATACTTGCTTTTCGGTGATATTTGAATTAATGGACTGCTCCTCCTGTATTTGTACAGAAATGAATGTAAAGGTATGGATGTGGAAGTCAAGCAAAACACATACAGTTAATTTTAACCACTGCTGGTTTCTGCTTAACCATAAAACAGTTTGTGTCAAAGGCAAATTCAAAAGTTATCAAGAGTATAAAAGTAGGTCTATCTGGGCAGGTTCCCTAAACGTATTAAGTTTCTGACTTCAAATTACAGCTCATCACCATCAACAGGCAGTATGAGTTCATTATACACTTTCTGAATCCTTAGTCTGTTGAGTATTTCAGTTATCATTTGTGAACCTAGTGTGCATAAGAAATATAAAAAAATATATATCCTGTTTTGGCAAAAACTATTATTTTTGGTATAACAATCTCTAGTGACTTCTGTGTGGGTCAGAGGGACTTAAATGAAAACCAAGAGGAAGAGGTTCCGTTTACTATCAAAAAATGTATATCTACCTTTTTACAAAAACAGAAATTATAACTAAACTGGACATATCACTCTCAAAAAACAATTTGTAGACGTTGTTAGCTTTATGTGGTGATAACATTAAGTTAAAACTTAATATATTATCGAGGCATGAATCTTCAAAAATCACCCTGAGATGGACCAACACATAAATACATATTCATGTCTATGGTCAAAACAACGATAGCTACTAGATCACAATCCTGTTTCATACAAAAAGATTTAGGGATGTCTGTTGGTTTCTAATTGGTAGTATGTAAGGATTTTGTTTCACATTAGAATAATATTGTTGTTGGGTCTCATAAGTATTCAAGAAAAGAAGAAAAATAATTATTTAATTGAGTATTAAAGTCCCTTGCTTTGTGATTTTTAAAATTGATCTATTTAACTATCAGCTACCATCTCATTCTAAAATCTGTGGGGAATTAAAACACCCATTGCATGATCTAACTTTAATTTCTGTACATGGCACTCTAAACCTCTGGCTGATATTACTATTATAATGTGGCATACTGCACTTTGTTTTCTGAACAAAATTTACTTTTATTCTTTGAACACAATGGCAATTATTATTTATTAATATAATAGATAATGTAACATCGTCTAGGAAAACAGGTCCTCTCAGAACAAGTAGTATTTTAATATGAATAATTATGTTAGAATTTATTAACGTAGTTTTACATAACCCGGAAGTATTTCTTCAACGCATGCGCAAATGATCGATTGAAGTGGCTGGAGCTTCCGGAACAGATAGTTCAGTGACAAGTGTTGACTTGAAAATTTTCTGCAACTATGATGGCCAGGTTAGTTCAGTCTCTGCCCGCTGTGCGGTTCTTTTCCTTCTCATGGAGGCATAACGTGTCGCTTCGGACTGTTCGGAGGTCTGCTCCCATCCTCAGCAAGGTAACTGACCACTGACCCAGACTACTGCTAACCACTTGAAAGTCACACACCTAGAGGACATTTTCATGTTACTGGTTTGTAATTGTGAGATGTAAATGTAAATGTCCAGATCCATTTTTAGCTAATTTGAAAATCAGAAATATACGTTGTTTCATTTTAAAAAGGGATTTAAAAATGATTAGATGATTGGATGGGAAGGTGCTCAAGCCAAAAAGGGGCACATGAAACAAGCTCTTCCAATAACACAACCACGACAGATATTAATCAAAAAACATCTAAAATAGAATAAATGTCATCGTATGGGAACAAAATTCAAAGCAAGGTAGCCTAATGGGTACAATGTTGCTGTTGAGGGATTGCTGCTGCTGATGGGGCTGGAGGGCTGTGATGATCTGAGACTGTAGTAGGCAGAAATTTAACTGGGGGCCTCTGGTTTATTTTTTATTGGGGGAAGGCTGGGACCACAGTATGCAGGCTATAAGTTAATATAAATATATAGTTAGTTAGTTTATGTAACCTTTCAAATAGCATAACTATGTTTATGCGACGGGAGAAATTAAATAATAATAATGTGAACAGTGACGTATAGAAAATGCTGAGTAATTATGCTAAGAATTGCATGAGCATTAGCTCCTACATTGCAGCAATCTATGAATCTAATGTTTCCAATCTCTGAAGTCTATTTCTTTAAATTCAAAAGCAATCTACTCAAGTAAGAGCAGCAATAGTAGATAATATCAATCAAGGAAAATGTACAGTGCAGTAAAACTACTCCTATTAGTACTTTTTCTCAAAAAAGCTACATAGGTAATTTTTTTAACAAATGAATCTAAGGACCAAACATAGCCAAAGATTACTGCAGCCCCGATGTGATAAGGAACGCTACAGCTAGTCCTTTCTGCGTGATGCTGTCAAACCCAATAGTACACACACCGTCTCCAGAGCTGTGCATTTTAAATGCTTAACTTTGTTTCAGTGAGCAGGATTGAGGGCAAAAATAGCTCTTGGACTCGAAGGCTGCATTCACACTGCAGGCTGAAGTGAACCAATCCGGATTTTTTTGACGTAATGCGACCTGTATCTGATCTTTTCATGACGGTGTCAACAGCACAATTCAAATTCTTTGCAACCTGATTGTATTCAAACTGACACTGGTCACGGATTATTATGGCCATCAAAATCTGTGACCAGTGTGATCCTGGCTATTTGAGGGTTAAATATTGTTATAAGTGTGATATGACTGCAATGAAGAGGTGGCAGAAACATTAAAAATTATGTTAAAAACTACCAGAGCGCTTAGAATCATTTCTTAATCGTTTAATAATTTATTAAACGGCTACAGTTGGTTCACATATTTTAATAACAGCACATAGAATTTCAGTGCGACAGTCAGTCAAACAGTTCAGAGTCAAATACGAAGCAGTACATTTTATTTTCTCCGTCAGTGCAATGGTAATAAAGCAGCTGTGGTGTTTACAATCCCAGCTGTATCAGTATTTATGTAGTTTACGTAAATACTCCTCTTCTCGCTGATCTTCAAGACGTACCTACGCTCTATTGCAGGTACAGAAAATGATGCGTCACAGATTTTGATGTAACACCTGTTGGTCAAGGTTTGACCAAGATGGCGCTTTTTGACCAGTTGCATCATATTTGATTATTTGATTGGAAAACCCTCAACTAAATGCTACTCAATTTTTAAATATTTTTTAAACAGAGAGCCAATCTTTTTTTGAAAGAAAACAAAGAAAAATGTTTTTTCAAGACAGAAAAAGATCTTCTAAAAAATCAAAAACCCAACGGCCACCAATATCAACAACTTGACAACCGTTGAACACGACTACATCGAGACAGATTGATGAAGACTTCCCTCTGCTGAATATTTCGCCAGACAGGACCCCTTCTAAAGAACCAGCCTATAAAAAACTTCTTGTACAAGGTGAGGATAAAAGCAGAAATGATTCCGACATCATTACAACTCTGTCAAAGCTGATCAACACCCACTTTCACACCGTGGAAAAGATGGTCAGTGACAACGCTTTAAAAATTAAAAGGCTCAAAAAATTGATTGGCTTCACTTTTGAGGAAATTAAAAATGTGAAAAAATTGAAAATCAGACAAAAAAGACAATGCTACCCTCCTTGAATTTGAAAAAAAGATTAATTGAGGCGGAGTGGTGCTCGAGGCGGTGGAATCTTAAACTTTTCCTCCTCCAGTTCTCTTCCCGAACATATCGGGATAACGCATGGAAAGCCACGACAAACAACTCCTTCCTGGAGGAGCGACATCTTCGCCTCATAGAGGATCTTTGTTCAGCATATCTTAAAGCCAGAGCGGCATTTGACCTGTGATTGAGGCGGCAAGAGAAGACTAGAAGATTGCCTACAAGTTGCTGCCCAAGCCTACGTGAATGGTGAAGAGGTTGGCCTCCCTTCGGACTGAGATGGGCAGAAGAGACGTCAGTCGACCCAGCTCCACCGCTAACATCTGGAAGAAGATGAGGATTTCTAATGCCACAAGACTATGCTTTGGGATCTGATACTGTAAATCCATATTCTATTTAGGAAATTCTGTTCACAAAAATTATAGATTTATGTTCACTTGTTTGGCAGTTCATAGTTAAATTTAAGAATGCTGCAATTCACTTGCTTTATTTAAATGTTTTAATAAGTAGTGTTAATTGAAAAAAACTATGTATATTTTTCTACCTTATCTGTAAATAGGCACATTGTTTGAAAGCAACACAGCACACACACACTCACAAAACGTTCATACTTTTTTATCGATCTCTTTTTATCTATATCTATAGGTTCGTTAAATGCTAGGGAGCTAAAAAAAAATGCCACAAAACAAAAAGCTTTATTTCTTTTTTCCAAACAGCTCAACACAGATCTTTTTTTCTTTCAAGAATCACATTGTAGTGATTCTTGATTTCTGGAAAAGTCAGTGGGATGATGATATATTCATCACATGGTAGCCAGCATTCAGCTGACACACTTTCCTTAAAAAAACTAATTTGATGGTGACAT
This sequence comes from Poeciliopsis prolifica, assembly GCF_027474105.1. Taxonomy (NCBI): domain Eukaryota; kingdom Metazoa; phylum Chordata; class Actinopteri; order Cyprinodontiformes; family Poeciliidae; genus Poeciliopsis; species Poeciliopsis prolifica. The sequence goes on from NW_026562519.1 coordinate 215,557, forward strand.
CCTTTTGAATAAGTGTGATTTTTAGGGACACTTTGGATTTATGGTATTATCATATTGCAATCAAAATTTTATTGCAATACGACAATATTGCAATCAGTATCAGTATTAAATACTGAAGTTGTATTTATGGTTACAACTCAAAACAAGAACATTCAGAACTTCTTTCTCTGATAGAAAATAATCTAACTGATGGTCTAAATAAATTTCCTAATGCAATCATTATTATAGGAGGGGATTTTAATTTGATTCTAAATGATCAGCTGAACAAATGGCCACTTTGAACTCAAGATTCAAACATTCTTCTTAAGTCATTCATGCAGAGATACAATTTGAAGAATATATGGAGAGAAACATAACCACTGTCATTGGAGTAACAATGATGGGTCTAAAAAGTCTCGTATTAACTGTTGGTTAGTATCTGACTCCTTAAAAGGCAGTAACATCATTGTCAATAACCTTCCGACTCTGTTCACAGGTCATAAAGCAATGTGATAAATCTGTCTGATAACCATCCACACAATAGGAAAGCCTACTGGATCCTAAACAACTCTTTACTTAAGTCAGACTCAGTACAACAAAAAATCTCCCAAACAATCTCTTATTTTCTTTGACAAAGCTAATTCTGAAAATAAAGATGGCACCATCTGGGAATTTTTTAAATTTGATGTTGCAAAGTTCCTGAAACAAACTGTTCTGACTTAAAAATAAAATCTAAGAAAGTTGAAGAAAATTAAATAATTAACAAAATAACGAGGCTCTCCAAAAAGAGTCCGACTGACTTGTCAGATGTTGATGAAATACATTTTGCCACTTTACAAAATAAACTGGATGAGATTTACAAAAACAGAAGGAGGCTCTAGAGTTAGGGTTAGATTAAAATGGCTGGAAGACAGCGAATGCATCTCCTCCTATTTTTTTCTATTAGAAAGGCAGCATGCTAAATTCAATACAGTTTAAAAAAACAATGAATCCTCTGGGGCAGCTGGATTAACAGGGAAATTCAACAAGCGGTTTGGTGATCATCTTGCTCCTTTTCTATCTAAACCTTTCTTGGGAAGCATTGAAAAAGGCTTTTCCCCCCCTATTTTAAATCATGGGATCATTATCCTTATACCTAAGCCCAAAAAAGACAAGTTACTTATTGATAATTGGCATCCTATATGTCTATTAAATGATTATAAATCCTGGCATCGCTATTTGCAACAATACTTAAATTGGTTTTAAATACTGCTATTGGAGAAACAATCTGGATTCCTGCAAAATAGACACATTTCCTATAACATACGGCTCGTTCTTGATATTCTGGACTATTCATTTGATTTCATTAATCGTGACTTAATCTTTAGCTGTCTTCATAAATTTGGGTTTGGTCCTTTTTTCTGCAATACAATTAAAGTATTATAATGCTAATTGCTCTGTCATATTAAAATATGGCACTTCCCCTAGATTTAACCTATGTTGAGGAATTGGACAGGGCTGCCAAATCTCCCCTTATCTCTTCCTGTTAGCTTCTCAGATTCTTTGTGACCACATTTCTATAAATCAACGTAAAGGTATTTATGTTTTTGGTAAAGAAATACGAATTAGTCAGTTGGCTGATGATACTACTCTCTTTTTAAGAGTCAACAGTCAAGTTTCCCCTGCTTTAAATTTAATCCTAACTTTCTCTGATGTTTCAGGACTTCACTTGAACATCAACTAATGTGAACTTCTACTGGTTAAAGATTGTGATGTAGATTCTGTTTGGAATATTCTTGTCAAAGAAGATAGTGTTACTTATTAGGGCATAATTATTTCAGAGAATTATTTAGAAAGGTGTTCATCAAATTTTGCTCCCTTAGTTGATAAAACCAAAAAAGTCCTAAATTTATGACTTCAAAGTGATCTAAGCCTTAGAGGACAGCTATTGTTATCTAAACTGAAGGGAATATCACGGCTCACTTATTCTGCACTTTCCTTTTATTTAGACAACCAAACTATAAAATCTATTCACCAAATCTTATTCATTTTCTTATGGAAAAATCATATACATTACTTAAGAAAATCAGTGGTAATGAATTCTTATGAAAAAGGAGGGTTGAATTTTTCCATACATAACTAAATAATTCATTCAAAATAAATTGGTTAAACAATCCCTCCTCCATCTGGAATACTTTCCCAAATTACATTTTCTCTAGTGTAGGGGGTTTTAATTTCCTCCTCCTCTGTAATTATAATGTAGAGAAAATACCAGTAAAACTTTCTGCATTTCATAATCAAGCACTTCTTTCATGGGCTCTTGTATATAAACATAATTTTCCCCCCTTAAATTCTTCATCTGGAATAACCAATATATCCTTCACAAATATAAATCTTCATTTTACCCTAAATGGTTAAACAATAACATTCTTCTGGAGGGTCAGCTATTTAACAAAAATGAATGTTTACTCAGGTACAGTGAGTTCAAACTTACTGAGAGTTGATATTGTGTTTGCTGTAACTAGTGAAATATGTGAACTTTTTAGAGGTAATGTTGATGAATATAAGGTCTTGTTGAATGTAACTGGCTCCACCGTTGGTAAAGCAAATGTTTTGCTTCTACTTGTAAAAATAACAGAAATATTCATTCCCTGTTTCAACAAGCTATTATTTCTGTACCTTCATCCATTTTCTATTTGAAGAATTTTGTCCCTGATTCACTATGGAAAAATGTGTGGACTCATCATCAAAACATTTTCATAAACAACAAAATGAAAGATCTCATTTAAACTGTTTCATTGAGTTTATCCTACTAATCAATACATGATGAAATATATTAAAACAATAGACCCCCAGCTGTGAGTTCTGCAAAGAGCATCCAGAAACAATTAGGGATTTAATCTGGAATTGTCGTATCACAAGAAAAGTTTGGAAAGAGTGTACTAAATCAGTATAATATAAATCAATATAAATTGTTATATTGATACTAAATGTCACTTTAAGCATATTATTTTTGGTTTTATGGCAAGAATACAAATGCAGGCAGGAGACTGGCAATCAATCTAATTATTGTTTAAGGAAGTTGTTTATTGGTTAAGGAAATCGAACTCTATTTATCCACTGTTTCCAAGAGTATGAACCAAAAAGCTGCAAACACATATGAATGTTTTAGATCTCTGAACATTTTTAATTTGTCATGTCTGTAATATGTGCTCTCTATTCTTTTTGTTTCTCATACCAACATATTTACTGCTGAAAGCTGCACCCCTAGCATACTTTTCAATATGTTGTGTTCTGTTTCTTTGTTTTTCTTTCTACTTGTGAACAAAGATGTTCATAAATTCATTAAAAATAACTAACAAAACAACTTCAAACATGTAAGCTAGCATCCATGTTTACTTCCGCAAACACTGAGTGCTTCTTTCTTTTTAGGGCGGTTAGCAGAACACTGACAAAGCTGAAGCTATTGCGCCCTCTACTGCGCATGCGGGACACTTTCAGGTCGTTTGTCCGTTCAGACTGCAGAGCACATAGGTCTCATGTGTGGCAGTGTGAACAGATCCGGCAAAAAAAATCCGATTTGACAAAAAATTGGATTTGGGTCACTTCAGGCTGCAGTGTGAACGCAGCCTGAAGGTTACAGACCTATGTTGTAGGGGGACGATACCACAGCACATCAGGTGGTCTTCATCTAGTGAATCATTTTGTATGAGTCACTTAAGGCAGTAACTCATACAAAGTGACCCTGTGGCAAAGTACTGAGAGTAGATATTGTACAGGAGCCTAGATGGACATATTTTCTAAATGCCAATTTCCTCCAAGGCTATCGTTTGCATGTTAAATTCTTTTTACCATTGGTTTTATGTAATTGTATTCTCATTAACTGGAAATTTTAATTTATAGTAGCTGTGAACCAGAATAACAGAAAATAAATTGAAAGAAACACTTAGAATATATTGCTCTGTGTGTAATGATTTTATATAGTACGAGTTTTAGTTTTTTGAACTTGATAAATAAAATATATCATCACATCATCTATACCTGTGGTGAATTTAGTGGGTGATTTAGCCATCAAGTGTTAGTTGAGTTACATTGTTCACAAAGGCTCTACAAGACTTTAAAGCCATCACCTGAATTTGGGTTTCTTTTAAATTGCCAGATTTCTGATTTGGTTTATTTTACTCTACCACTGGCATTCTTTGCATATTTGCAAAAAATAATGGTATCTATCGATGTAACTCTTGTTTTTGTGTGTACGTGTGTGTCTATTCATTCATTTGTGCAAGCAGGTTCACTCCACCTATCAGGGCAGCCAGTGTCTCTCTACAACAAGTTACCCTGAGGACGGAAACCTGGTTTACACGGGCAACCTGGGGACTACTATCAGGAGTCAGTTACCTCAAAATGTTTTTTTCATTTTATCATCAGAAAGTATGGATGTGTGATGATTATAAATTTGGGACCAGTCATAGTTTGAATAAAATTTGACAGACATGCTAAGCAGGATAACGTAGTTTGATTTCAGTACAGAAGCATATTCTCAGAGAAAGCAATATTGTAAAGAAATGTAGTGAACAAACTAGAAAAAATGGCATTTGCTCTGAAAATGCAATGTGAATGCTGTATGCTGAATGTTTTTGGAGAAAATGCAAAAATCCCACCCAAACAGTATTAGAAACTGGTGCATAACGGTGTTTAAAAAGCTAAATTCAAAGGTCCCAACAGTTTGTAAGGTAAAATACGGTAAATCTAGCTAAAATGCTAATGATATCAGGTAGGCTTGCACTCGCATGTTAATCTACATGCAGAGTGAAAAAAATCCATGTAAAAGCTAAAAGTAGGTAAAAACCTGAAGCTAGCTAAAATAGTTATTATAGCATCGAGGCTAGCACTAGCATGGCGACTACAAAAACATACTACATGCAGTATGAAAACAAACAATGTAAAAGCTCAAATTAGTCAAAATGACATTAGCTTAAAGAGTACCATTGTTGGTTTTGCTAGCATGATAGCTGACAATGCAAATTTTAATACACCATGTAACCATAGCATATTAGCAATCAATAATCTACTGGATGTAAAATGCTTAAATAACCTGATGCAAAGTTATTTGAAACAGTCCTTTAAAACTAATCACTTTTCCACAAATGTTGTCAGCGCAAAGCTGCTTAACTGGCCAAACTCAAAGTGACCGCTGTCTTGTTTCCTCCTTGACAGCTTTGAAACTGGATGATTCATAATAATTAGCTAGGGGCTGACAAACAAATGACATGTTATACTGTAATTCTCAATTCTGCAGGTTGAGCAGTACACTGCTTAATGAGCAGTATACTTTATGGTAAATTACCCACCACAGGTCTGACCCTGTTCTCATCAAAGTGCCTGAAAAGGGCAAATTTTGAAAAGGAAGAAAAAAATCTAAATAATGGCTAGAAGCCCTGGAGATCTGGGCTGCAGAGAACCTGTGTGATGTATACATTTTTCCAATTTTGGTAAGTTCCTTTGAATTTTTTTTCCTTTTGGACATACAAAGGGAATCTCCAGAAGTCTTTGATAAAAACTTCCTGTGTGTCAGTCAAATTCTGGGGCTTATTATGTGCTTATTTCCCAGCCCAAATAAGCAACTTCACACCCCAAACAAGAATTAAAAACGTGTAAATATTTACCATCATCGTCGCCGACAACGTGTCCAAACAGGCCGGTTCCTAAACAGGTCGCCTCTTTAAGTGCGACCTTAAAGAGGTCGCACTTAAACCCAATCCCTATAAATGGGATTGGGTTGTCTGTAGATCGAAAACCCAAAAACTTCAATCCTTCTTTCTTTCACTATGCTGGTACTTGTTTTCTTATATTTTTGCTTTGTATGTCCTAAGTTTTGTTCTCATAATCTCTTATTTTGCTCTAAAGATCTGTTTGGGAAAAAATTGCTGCCTGAATTAGAATTTACATACAAGGTGTTTTTATTACTTTTGCAATGACCTGTGAATCTTATTTGTACAGGGGTGAAGATGTTTTCTTATAGCACCAGCGGCGCCAGCCTCATCCTCATGCCTGACATCCTTTTGAAGTCTGGATTGTGTAACGGTGTCCTGGACTTTATTTCCTTTGGCATCATTGGCTTCTTCACCTTCTTCATTCCCATGAGCCTTCATTTCGTCTCAAAGAGCTACGTCATTCGTCTGTACCACAATCCAGATAGAGATATCTACACTGCCATCACTTACAGTGTCTTCTTGACTGAGAAACGTTGGGTGTTCCATCAGAGTCAAGTCCGGATCCCAGCCGTCAGCAAAGTTTTCGCCAACTTCTATGCTGGCGACATGGGGCTTTTTGTGAATCCAGACTTTTTCCCCATTTCTCATGACTATAACCATCTCATGGGCTACGATAAGCCTTTTAGCTTCACCAAAGAGGACCTGGACAAACCGGACAAAACCTGAAAGACTGAAGACGGGCTTAATGTCAGATTAATGAATTAACAATAGAAATAGGCAAAATATTTTTTTCTTATTTGTAGAGGTATACATCATTCATGTATTGTTTTTCACAAGCATCCCTACCTCTTGGTGATTTTTGTATGCTTAATGGTTTAATGCCCGGTTTTAATAAAAACTATAAAGTATCAGGACAGCCTTTTCTATGTGTTTGGATATCCATGTCAGTTAGACTGGTTAAAATCATCAGCAGAATGCTGTAGGGTAATTACCAATGACACTAATAATAGTGAATATAGCTTAATATATAGTGCAATCTAAGGTTGATAAAAAGTCTGTTGTTGACATGTTGATATGAGAGCTCCAGCTCTGAACCGAAGCATGCAGCTAAAGCTACATACAGTAGAGATGGGTTGAAAACAACAAGCTACATGTTATGGAGGGGCCCAGTCAAGTTCTGATCTCAATCCAGTAGAATTTGTGGGTGGATATGGACAGGGCTATTCACAGCTGACCCCACGCAACCAGACAAGTTTGATGTGTTTAGCAAGAAGGATGGAAGACAGATAGCCCAGATACTTGCTTTTCGGTGATATTTGAATTAATGGACTGCTCCTCCTGTATTTGTACAGAAATGAATGTAAAGGTATGGATGTGGAAGTCAAGCAAAACACATACAGTTAATTTTAACCACTGCTGGTTTCTGCTTAACCATAAAACAGTTTGTGTCAAAGGCAAATTCAAAAGTTATCAAGAGTATAAAAGTAGGTCTATCTGGGCAGGTTCCCTAAACGTATTTAAGTTTCTGACTTCAAATTACAGCTCATCACCATCAACAGGCAGTATGAGTTCATTATACACTTTCTGAATCCTTAGTCTGTTGAGTATTTCAGTTATCATTTGTGAACCTAGTGTGCATAAGAAATATAAAAAAATATATATCCTGTTTTGGCAAAAACTATTATTTTTGGTATAACAATCTCTAGTGACTTCTGTGTGGGTCAGAGGGACTTAAATGAAAACCAAGAGGAAGAGGTTCCCGTTTACTATCAAAAAATGTATATCTACCTTTTTACAAAAACAGAAATTATAACTAAACTGGACATATCACTCTCAAAAAACAATTTGTACAAGACGTTGTTAGCTTTATGTGGTGATAACATTAAGTTAAAACTTAATATATTATCGAGGCATGAATCTTCAAAAATCACCCTGAGATGGACCAACACATAAATACATATTCATGTCTATGGTCAAAACAACGATAGCTACTAGATCACAATCCTGTTTCATACAAAAAGATTTAGGGAGATGTCTGTTGGTTTCTAATTGGTAGTATGTAAGGATTTTGTTTCACATTAGAATAATATTGTTGTTGGGTCTCATAAGTATTCAAGAAAAGAAGAAAAATAATTATTTAATTGAGTTGATTGTATATTTAGCAAAGTTTGTTTTATGTCAATTCAGTATTAAAGTCCCTTGCTTTGTGATTTTTAAAATTGATCATTTAGCCTGACTGATATCTAAAGGGTTTGACTTGTCAGGAATATCAGTGAAGTTCTACTTTCACTTTACAGAAAAGGTGCATCACAATAACTTAGAGTATCTTTGAAAATCTAATTTATTTAAATTTAATTTTAAAAAATGAAGCTCGGGTGTGCTGTGGTGGCGCGGGGGTTAACCGCAGCCCACATCTGGAGGCCTTGGTCGTCGGCCTTTACCGCATGTCTTCCCCCTTGTCTCATTACTCTCTTTCCTGTCAGTTTACTGTGAAATGGGGGACACTAGAGCCAATAAAACCTTTGAAAAAAAATGAAGCTCATTATTTAGACTGTCCAATGATGAACGTTACTTTTCAAAGTAACTTTTATTGAATTACTGATTACTTCTTGAAAAAGTAACTTGGATTACTGCTTGATTGGAAACTAACTACATTACAAATAACTTTATTAGTCACTTTCAGCATTTGCTGACAACAACCCTCAATACACAAATGAGATGGAGCTTGGACTATACTTACTTTGAAAGAGGAACGGAAGGGCCCATGGTTGAATGGTTACAACAGTCCAAAAAAGAAAAAGTAATCTTTGCATGTTTCACTTTTGTCTGGAAAACTATAGGATTTAGAGTGTCCTCAGCCTACCAACACCACCAACCTCCAGGTTCTGTGTTATGGCCCTGCATTTCCTGTCAGAGCACAAAAACTCCTGCGGCTCCACAGTTTTGTGACACTTATCTCAATATTAATGATTAGAATTTTGTTTAGCTGCATAACTTTACGGACTCATTCATTCTGGGCTGTTTTCATGTTCATTGCTCTGTTCGTATTAGTCTCCATGTTTGCCATTTTCTGGAGTGCAACACGAAGCTAGACATCATTTGACATTAACAAAGACACAGTGGGACGGACCGTCTGGGAAATGATGGACACTGAGAGTCTGATGAAACTACCTGCTTATTTCCCAGCCCAAATAAGCAACTTCACGCCCCAAAGAACCACAACCCCGGACCGATTATCTGTAGATAATTTAAAAAAACGACAAAATATATTTATATATACATATTTTGTTTTTTGATGAAAGCTCAAAATAGCTCCTGTTTTTCCAGCAACAAAATATGCATCTCCCTCCATTGTTTACATGTCTATATTACGGGGCTATCTCTGCTGATACTATCGCATAGAGACGGCAATCACTACCCAAGAGGAAATACAATTAAATTACTAGAGAAAATGACAAAAATAGTAACGTGCAGTGATTTTGGACAAACAACTTTAATAGGATTACTGGATTTGAATTAGTAACATGTTAGAAAACTTGTTACTGAAAAAAGTCCTCCGATTAGAGTTACTGAGTCACTGCTTATGTCAGCTATTGCTGTTTGTATGCTCTGAAACAAGGATGCTCACGGCCAGTCCTCAAAAGATCCTGCAACTTTCAGATGCTTTCCTGCTCCAACACACCTGAATCAAATGAAGGGCTCGTTGCCAGGCCTGTTCAGAGCTGATTCTTGTCTGTTGGAGTAAAGATGCACCTGAAAGTTGCAGAACGGTAGTTCTGGAGGACTGAACTTGAGCATCCCTGTTCTAAGATATACAGGGAAGAGGCCATTTTCAGCCAAAGGTTACATTTTTGCCATTTTTCTTGTTTACACACTGTCGGCTTCATTTTTGTTCAGGACACAGTTAAGGGATGGGGGATTAAAAGTTCTCAATATCATGAGTATGTTAAGAGGTAGACTTGCCAAAGCGAATGAAACGCTATAACTTTCACTCCCAATGGCCAAGTAGCACCAAATTTGGCATAAGCCTGATGAGCCTATTTTGTCACATTCTGATGTTGTCTAAGCCCTGCTCCCTCATAACAGGAAGTGCCTTTTATTCTTTGGAAAGTTCCATCTCTGACACCCTGAAGCTTATCAAGATAATCTTCAGTCAGCAGATGGACAACAAGTTGGTTTCACTTGCTTTCAAGCACCCAGAGTTTTTGATGGAGGGTGATTGTGGTGGTGTGGCTAAATGAGAGATGACTTCATTGTCATTCCTTTGTCTCTAAATTCCACCTATGTTAGCTGAGCTGCATGATGATGTTTGCAACAACACACACCAATGGAGAACCTAGATGTTATGGTTTTGATGGCACCAAATAAACCCAGATGTTTTATTTTGTCTCAAAGACAAAATGCCAAAAGCGTCAAGTAGCTGGGATTAAAGTCTACACAATGATTTTACAAGGATCTGCAACCTCTCAATTTGAATACACACAGAGATGTGTGTACCAATATTCTCACATAAACTTTATTGAAAAGAAAACCCAAACCAGGAATAATATGCCAAGTATTGAATATGACAGAATGCTAGTAAAGATCTGGAAATATGTGATCATTTCCAATGATTCCATACAGCCTATCTTCTACAACCTGATTGTATAAAAGAAACAGGACATTGAAAAATAATTTAGTCTATTTACACACAGATATCCCATTGTACTGTAAAATTTACATTATCTACAGTAAGTAATTCAGTCAATCAGCACAGCAAGCACTTGGTTTAGTGGTTCTCCTTCCTCTTATATCTAAAGTCCACATCATATGTAGGTTGGAGAATTCCCAGACCGGCACGGGACTGGTCTAGAGGAGGAACTCTGATAGCAGGGTCTAATAATTCCATGTCAAAGTAGGACAGCATCAGCGTTAGAAACTGCTTGATCTCATACACAGCAAAAAATCTTCCAGGGCATTTTGTGACCCCTGAGCCAAAGGGCATGTAGAAGTAACGCAGCCGCCGGCCATTGCGATAAAATGTGGTTTTCTCCTGACCTTCCTCATCCAGAAAACGGTCAAACTTGTACTCCTGTATGAAGGAAGAAAATGAAAAATGAAGAGGAATAGAGAGCAATGTTTCACTTTGTAGATTCAATTCAATTCCATTTCTTTACATAGCGTCAATTGACACATCATCTCAAAGCACTTTGAAAAAAAGTCAATTCCATTAAAGTCATACATTTATTCCAATTGATCATATTTATCAAACAAAGTGGTCAAGTTTATTATTGAAATGGATTTTAAAAAGTGTTCTATCTAAGGAAGTCCATTGAATTAGGATAATGTGGGATCTTACATAAGGATCTTCATAAATTTCTGGATCATAATGCACCATGGGTGGATACAGGGCTATGACATCATCTTTCCTAATGCGGTAAGCTTCTTGGTTGTCAAGGTGAAGCAGGAAGTCCTCTTTGGCAACCCGAATATTCAAAGAGGCACTGGAAAGCCGCATGGCTTCTTTCATGATGCTGTCTATAATCAATAGATTAAAAAAAAAAAAAAAGTATTTACAATACAAATTTACTTAACTGAATGAAAAAAATAAATATTCTAATCTTTTATTTCCTGTTACACATATTTGATACTCATTTTGAGAAATAAAACATATATTTTAGTCATCTTACCCAAAACAGGCATGTTGTCTAACTGGTCTCTGCTCAGCTTTAGCATGTTTGGCTCTTCAGGGTCCATTGTCAAACCTGAATCCCTCAGAACTTTCCGGACTTCTTTTTGAGCTGCTTTCATAGCTTCTGGACTCCTGGGCACAAGTATAAAATCTTTTCAGTTGTGTTTCTTTATCTGTTGTTGCCTGTATTTTCTGAGATTTTTTGATTTTCCAACAAAGCATGAAATGAAGCTTTCAATATATTATCAAGAGTTTAGTTTCCAAATGGGTTTTAACTGTTTAAAAACTTGTCGAACGGGTAAGTCCACATCATAGTCCAGAAAATAGGTTTCTGTAGAACATTTTCTTTAGCACATTTCAAAAAGCCCTAGGTTAACTACATTGCTATATATTAAAACAGAAATACATAAAAAATATACAAACATAAAACATACACATACAATGTAAAAAATGTAGCCAATACAGTAAACATTTTGAATGATAATATCACGATAAATTTCCACTTGTATAAGTTAATATTATTATATTACTGAATGGTTATTGTGTTACTGTTGTAGCATAATATAATCATTTGACAAATGTGTCATGTGACCAATGATCACTTTTGTCAACTTTATTTGTAGCCCATTACATGAGATGTAATAACTGTACCTCACTCTAAATAATTAAATTATAAATCCACATATAGAATAATTTTGTCAGTATATTAGAGATTTTGTACAAGACACTGTTCTCAAATTGTTTCTTAAGAGAATGTGCAGCACAATTCTGCTGGTCCTTAAATGCCTATGAGGATTATGACATCTACTTTGCCAGGTTTCAGAGCAAACAGCATAAAAACAAATAACACGATTAATCAATCTTATTTCCAAGAAACAAAGATTTATTATGTAGCCTCTATTAGATTATCAGCTGGACATAAAACATTTTCAAAGGGTTTTTATGCAAATTTCATAACAAACAATTTCATTGCATTATTTGCTAAATATCATTTACTTGATTCAATGTGCCAAAATGGGCTGTCACTGACGAGGACACATGACAAAAATTGAGGCGTCCACCTTCTGAATTCAACACGCTCAGGTCACCCACATCAGAAACCACCACTAATTATAGGGAGGGCAATAATAAGTTATTAGTTAAAGAAACAATTAATATTTTAACATTTCATGGCCTATTGAGAATGGAGGCTTTATTAATTGTTATAAATATGGAAGTTAGTATACAACAATGACAGTCTGTTAAAAATGTACACACACACCAACACACACACACACACACACACACACACACACACACACACACACACACACACACACACACCCCACACACCAGACACACAACACACACACACACACCAGACACACACACACACACACACACACACACACACACACACACACACACACCAGACACACACACACACACACACCAGACACACACACACACACACACACACACACACCAGACACACACACACACACACACACACCAGACACACACACACACACACACACCAGACACACACACACACACACACACACCAGACACACACACACACACACACAAAGCAGCCTATAAACCTCATTCTGTTCAATTCTACCTACAGCGTCCTTCACAGAGCGTTTCTACATCCACACAGTTTTCCACACAATCTTCCAGCACAGCTCGAAGCTGCTGTTCAGGACAGTAGGCTTGTGTGTTGTTTAACTTCCAAATCAAATATTTGTAATACAGCAACACATAATGACCACTGTGCTAATGAAGAAATGTTGCCCTGAAGCAGAGTTTCTCAAGTCCGGTCTCTATTTCTGATTCAAATGTTTGCATGACCTCAGCTGCATGCCATCAAGTGTCACAGAAGCCTGTTAATCACCCACTTATTCAAGTAGGTGTGTGACAGAAGGGAAACACCTAAAACATGCAGGCTGTGGTCCCTGAGGACCGAAACTGAGAAACACTAGAGAGCAATTTTCTTACCTAATCATATAAAATAGACTCCAGAATGTAGCAGGCAGTGTGTTAGCCTGTGAAGCCCACAGCAGGGCAACATGGGTTCTAGCTTTGCTCACATCATTGAATGTAGAGAGGGAGTCATTCAGTATCATCCTCATAGAGATTAAGTCTGACATGTTGTGCCTCTTGGACAGGTTTTCTGCATGCATCGTCTTTGCTAAGTTCTGCAAATTAAATTATATGTACAAGTTAAATTCAAATGAATTAGAAATTATTTAATATTTTTCCCTTGAATATTATGTACTGACCTCTCTGGCACTGTAGGCACTCTTGAAAACATGGATGGGCAAGCCAGCTACAAGAGCAGGAAATATCTTGTCAAACTCCTTGAAGTTCTCCAAAGTGTTGAGGACCAGCGCTTTCTGTGCAGCCTGTCTGATGTGGCATTTGTCTTCCCCAAGCTCTTTACCAAACAGAGTCAGGTAGCCAGCCTCAAACATGACCTATTTAACGCCAAAACAGAGAGGATTGATGCTGTTACTGCCTAAAATACATTCTCTTTTAGCAGTAATCATATTTCTTAAACACAGTCTGCCCAATATCTGAAAACAATCTTTAATGATGGAATCAAGTCTTCTCATCCTACAGTGTTTTTACTCACCTTGTAGCAGAATGCAAATATCCCATCCACCTGCCACTGATCTTCACTTGGACTCAGTCTGTCTGACTTCAGCATGACATCTTGCAAGTGTCCCATCATAGTTTCTATCAAGGAGGGCAGAGCTTCCCCCTGCAGCGTCTTCAGAAAGGTTTGGTGAAGGTTTTCTGTGGTGTAACCATGACGAGGGTCAAAGCTGTCATGACCAAATGCCTAGAGATGGAAAGTCATGGATTATTATTAAAGTTCTTGTAGTTTAAAACATTTTCTTCTCAATATGTTAGATTAATACCAGTGTCTACCTTAACAGATGTAGCAAAATGAAATTTTGTCCAATCAAGGTGTCTTCCTTGTCTGATGACTGAATGGTAGGAGAAGGGGTCACACAGGAAGTGGATGTATTGGCCTGCTATCTTGCAGGTGAAAATATGACCATGCATCTTCTGCCGGCTGCGAAGGAACTGAAGAGGGTTTGCCCCAAATTGCAAAGCACAGCCCAGGTAAGGAATAAAACCATTTTCAATAACTGGCTCACCAGCTTGCCTGTAGAAATCACCAAAATAGCAATAACATTTTTAAAATTCCCCCCTTTAGTGTGGTTGACTCTTTAATGATGATGATTTTCACTCGCTGCAAAATCTACATTGTTGTAAATATGGTAAATATGTGGTAAATAAAACAGTCATACTTGTGAAATCCCACATATTGTCAGATTTAGTAAGAGATACTGGATGTACTGTATACATACTTAAAGCATAATTCCACTTTCATCTATCTATCTATCTATCTATCTATCTATCTATCTATCTATCTATCTATCTATCTATCTATCTATCTATCTATCTATCTATCTATCTATCTATCTATCTATCTATCTATATCTATCTATCTATCTATCTATCTATCTATCTATCTATCTATCTATCTATCTATCTATCTATCTATCTATCTATCTATCTATCTATCTATCTATCTATCTATCTATCTATCTATCTCGAGCAAAACAGCACTAAACATTGTGCTTCTTGCTCAATAGGAGCCACAATGACTTATCACTTCATAGCAATGATCATTGTGACACTTTTTATGCAGAAGTCATTTCTAGCCCAGCCAGCCATTTGCATAATCAGATTACTATTTCAAAAAGCTGCATTTATTCTCTGAAACTAAACACACATTCACTGAAAACCAATGCAACAGTTTCTGTAAATCAACAATGTAACAAATCATTGTATAAGAAGAGATGCTGTATCTTCCAGGCTAAAGAAAGGTTTTACAATAATTATTGTTACTCTCAACACCTTTTTTAAATCGTAAAGTTCTTTATGGATTACACCAAAAGGTTAAAAACAGAAATTTCATGAAAATAGATTAAATAAAACAAAATCCAAGTTCTGGAGCATTTTACATTTCATCAGTCCAGTCTTACCTGCGTCTTATCCCCAGAGCAAGCCACAAAAGGCAACAAAATCCAACCACTACTCCCCAGATCAAAGCAATACTTATCATCATTGAGATGTTACAATGGTGACAACAATATCGACAATTAAGACAAGAATAAGATCCGAATCTCAAAGTGACTTATTTGTTAGTGCTGAATTAAATTTATTAAAGTTGAAAGTCCCATAGGAATTCTCATAGAAGTTCTCTGTTCTAGTGTAGAAATACTTAGAATTAATTGTTGCTGCCATTCACTGGAAAAGTAAGTGCATGTGTCTGTTGTAATGAAATAGGCAGCAGGTGACAGCTTTTATATTCCTCCTCCTTATGGGAGGGACCACTGGAAAGGTGAGCTTATGTTGCTCCACATAATGTGTATGATTTGCTTCAGGCATATTTCAAAAGTATGTTATGTAAATTTAAGTTATTTTTTTGTCTGCAATAGTTTTTCAAAGATTATTCTTTGATAGTTTGATCTTTTAAATTTTTTTTTTTATTATTATTTTAAAACTTTTAAACTTGATTACAAAAAAAAAAAAAGTTGTCATTTTTTAAAATATTATGGAATATGGTGAAAACATTATACCCAGGCTGTTAATCTCTCAGGGATCTCTCTAGGAACTGGAATTCCATGCATGGCGTGTGCAAAAGTGATGGCCTTGACCAGAGTCCATGGACTTTACTGAAAACTGTTTTCTGATACGGCATCAGGGTTAGTAAATAGATTCAAGGTCTCACCTTTGTTTCGGTTGCATTTGAACTATTAGAACTGGTTCGGGTGGAAACTGAAACTGGCTTATCAAGAAAGACAACATCTAAAAACAGCAAACACCATAAAAATAATAAAGAAAATTCTGTAAAGTTTGAATAAGTGTGAGCAGTAGGACGTGGTTGAAGTAAACCTTCAAGCCCAACATGACACCTGTCCAGTCTGTCTTTTAGGTAGCATAGCAGAATGTATAGTCAGAACAACCATTTAAAAAGCTTTGAAATCTCTTTCAGAGTGATAAGTTTTCACATCTTCACCAGTCAGTTAAGTCTTGTAAGACCAGAGAGTCTGCATTACAGACTTAAGATCTGCATGGATGGAAAATGAACTGAGCACAACTTCAAAATCAAAGAAGGTTAAGAGATGAATCTTCTAAATGGTCTGTGGTAAATCTTTAATATTTTCTCCTTTTCAACTGATTATCAGTCTGAGATTTTCTAAGAGGTAAAGATACTTGGCACTACACCTGTTAAATCAAGGGCTGAATAATAGGAGGGAGGTATAAAAACTATTAATCCCACAATGCAATGCATTAACCTACTTTCAGTTTCAGCATCAAGAAAGTGAGTTTCATTGAGTGCGACAAGATCCCTTCTGAAGAAACTCTTTATTTCTCCTTTTATTTTTTATCATTTGTTTTTACTGGCACTGGTGTGCTTTTTTTGTTTATTATTTTAAATTTTTTTGACAGCAGGTAAGACAAGCCCAATCTGCCTCTACGCCACATGATGCCCCTCCCTTTCAGCCCACCATCTGTAGGGGCGACAACAAAGAGATGTTCCCCTCCCACTTTTGTTCTGCTGGCAAAAGGAGGACTGCTTACCAAGAGCCTCAAATTCAAATACCAAGTTATTTGAATTATTTATTCCTCAAAGAAAGGATTGTCTCTGGGTGCCATTCTTCTGATAGAAAAAACATAAATTTTATGCCAGAAAATTACAGTCTGGAGGCCAGCAATGACAAAGGAGCAGAGTGTCTACATGCTGGTGGCCATGAAAGACCCTGAAGTCTGGAAGTTGGCTGTACAGCCGGAGGGACCCATAAAGAAGATCTGGGGCTGTGCAGCTGGTGGCCAAGGAGTTTGAGACCTAGAGGATTGCAGCTTGGACGAGGAACATGAGGAATTCTGAGGCAGGATGTATTCTGCAGACTCGGGATTAAAGTGCCAGAGAGGGTATAGCACCTGAGTGAAGTCGGCCCCCCACCTTTTTCAAATCAGACAAAATTGGTGTCAAATGTTTATGCTGGTTTGTGCAGCAAAAGTTTTTGTTTGTGCTGCTATCATTTTAAAGATATAAAGAAATGTTTCTAGAGGTCATCAAAGTTCAACCAGCCTTCTTCAAATCAATGAAAATAGGTTTCAGTTAGGTGTTAACCCTCGCATAGAAAGAGATAAGTTGGGGGAGGCTGGTCTCCACAGGGAGAGTGTGTTAGCCTCTCAATGGTAGGAAGTTAGAAGGGGAGGGAAAGGAGTACCTTGCGCAACAACAGGGCCAGGGACCGAGCGTTGGGGTTCTCTGCAGGTCGAGGTCACCAAGAAGCACTGACTTAGAGAGGATTGAGTGCTGGAGGTCAAGGCCACCAAGAGAAGCTGAACAGATGACAAGAGGATGACTCGACCCTTCTAGCTGAGACTACATGCTTCCTCCCTGTCTTGGAGGCTCTTATTGATTGCAATTCCAATTTTTTTATTTTTATATCTTACAGACTTCTCTCTAGCTAGTTTTAATATTTAGATACTGCCCTCTGAAATTTCTCACAATAAATTTATTGTAATAAATTATTGTAAAATTTAACCAGATTGCTTTCCTATTTTTCTGTCCCTAGTTTAACTAGGTGGTGTTGCTGGTTCATTTTACTTTCTGTCTACTTAAATTAATAATGCATTATAGTGTTCAGTATTTGTTCATACCTCACACTTCTCTCCATTCAAATAAAAAGGGAAGATAAATTTTGTCTAATATACAATATATATATAATGCATGTTTTTACACCATCAAATAGACAATTTGACTTGGAGAGGTTTTCCAAACAGGCCATGCAATAGAATATCTTAGCCAGATCTGGACTTTGACTACCCAAATGAAAGGCTCTTCATTCTTATTTCTGTCATGCTTTGTGACAAAGATGGGTCATGGGTCATATGTGGGAAACGACAACAGGTGAATAGCAGAATTTAACTCCCCCACAGTCCCAGGAGAGGGGGAGTGGACTTCTGAGGTGCTTTCATGCCCCATCCTCGAAGGGTCAAATTGACCCCACATGTGCTGAGCCCATTGCTTCCCCTTTGTCCAACCAGGACATCTGCCTTGCTCTTTCTGACATTAAGAAATGCCTGCGAGCAGGTTAATAAAAAACAGGTTATTTACATTGTTAAGAATTAAAAAGAGGAGTAACTTGATTTAGCTCGTTAATTAATTCTTTGTCCCGAATTCCTGTGTCTGTGTAAGTGTGGAGAGAGAGAAAAGAGCAATCATACGACGTCAGACTTCAGATATTCAGAGTTTTATCCAGAGAAATTCAATGCAGTTCAGAATGTTACAGCAAGCATCTCACCTAGTTATCAAAAAGTCCAAGACATGACAAAACAGAGACAAAGAACTGAGTAAAAAGACAAAAGATTAACAGAAGATGCATCCTCCGGGAAACTCTCACTCAGCACAGAGAGATTCGAACTTCTGCTGTGAAACAAACCATTTTTTATAGAATGCGTATTCTCCTCATTTAAATATATGCATTAGGAGGTGTGTTCTTTTCCTTTGTGTGGGCTGTCTTAATGTTAATTTTATTACCTCCTGCTAAAGAGCCCCAAAAGCAGATATACGGCCTAGATCTTCTCGTACCAGCCGCTGTCCAGTTTGATATATGATTGCAGCTGCAGCGCTATCTCTGCCTCAAAATGTTTTAACAAGAAACTAGTTGGTGTTTTTAACCAAGCTTGCACAAAATGTAACAATCCTAAATAATGACTATAAGTTTGGATCTAATAAGTAACTAATTAAAAACATGCTTAAAGAAATATAGTTAATTCTAATATAGATAAAATTATTTATAAAAAGTTTTAAGATCCTAGTGAACTTTTGAACCATGCTCAGGAATTTGTTAATTGCCTGGCAGACAGACTCCCTATCTAAAGAGATCCAAGGAGTCTAGGCCTGTTTTCTGTCTACTCCTCTGCGTTCAGAGAGTCACCAGCTGTCCCAGTTTGGATCTGTATCTAAGTTTATCTTAACCTAAAAGTTAACTTATGTACTATTGTGCTACTTTAAAATTCTTATTCCAACAACATCCACAGGAAGGAACGAAAAACACAAGAATGATGATGGCCAAGAGAAAGAACAGCAAGTGTTTGTTCATGAGTGGAGTTCACATTTTTGAGAACTGATACTGTTAATAGATGACTAACTTAAGTCAGCACAACTCATTCTGACACATTTTAATAGAACGCTGTTTCAATCTGGAGAGACTCAGACGGAGAGAGTTTATTGACATACAAAATTTAAAATCTTTGGCGCTTGGGCCCCGGCTGAGGACATCGGTTGCGATAAGCTTGGATGTGCGTTCCTGATACTGATAGAAATGTCATCTCCCAGGGACCAAGCACTGGTGGTGGAGGTTGGTGAAGAATGGGGCCGAATGGCTGGGTGAGTGGAGGTGGAGTGATCATGGTGGGATGAGCTCTGCTGGAAAGCGGAAGACGCCATGGATGGAGGTCCTTATCAGCTAGGACTTGGACGTTGATTGGACGTGACATGTCTTGGACCAGCGTTGATTGGACGACGGTGAAGAGCAGGTTGCATCAGTTGGCTGATCTGCTCTGCTCTGACTGCAGGTTCTTACCTACTGCAGTCAGAGCAGAGCAGATTCATTTCACTCTGTGTCTACATCACAAATAAATCACACATTTGTTAAGCTGAGGAACAATACTGATCAATGCTCGCCAGTTGCCATGGCAATCCTTGCGACTTCAAATTCTGACTCGGCATCAAGTGGGTGGGAGCAGGGAGCTCTGTGCTTTTATACACAAACAGGGGCTGTGACAAAGTTGCACCAAGCTGTACCGCTGGAAATTCAACAGTTGAAGAAAGCCAGCAGTGAGACACTTTTATGCCAAACTAAATGAATTTCACAAACATGTCAACATTTGCACAAAAACATACAAATAGAAGAACCGTAAATAGCCTATTTAGACAGTTTATCAGTTAAAAAAAAGAAAGGTGATTTGGGGACAGCTTCACTGTAAGTTTACCTTGGAGCAAAAAGCTGACATTGGTTTTTCTTACAGTGCAGAAAAACAGGTGCTACCATATGGATGCTACTACAATTGATAGAACACACAGGCAGACCCAGCAGAAGGAAACAAACACACCCTTGAGGAGGCTTTATAACACTCTCATTGTTTTGGGTGGAAGGTTGACTTTAAAAAGTATGTACCCTCATGTTATTAAAGCTGAAGTTTAATCAGTAATACTTTTCTAACAAATTTATTTTAATTAATTTTTTGGTTAATGTCAACCAAGAAATGTAAAAGAAGACATTTTGAATAATGTCAACTTTGTATTAAAAGTGTCATAATTTGGAACTGGAATTGATTGTTGCCAAGAGACTAATCCTGAGAGAGTGGTGGTCCTCTGTTCCTCCTTCATTCCACCTTTGATTGACGGAAACTATGTCCATAATACAGATGGAAAACTTTGTATAGGCTCCTAAGACACATTTTCATGTTACTGGAATGCCTTCTAGGAACACTTTTCAAAGACCAGACTAAGTTGAACAAACTCTTTCACGGACTCTCTCCTTGGTCGTCCCTAGTGTGTGTATGTATCCTCTTGTATGTGATTATGTATACATTTTATGTGTACACCATATGTCAACTGTAATGTTTTATATCTTAACCTATGCATCTGGGCTCTGTTTATTGTTTGCTTATCTGTATGTTCTAAGCTTTGAAAATCTAAAATAATAAATATAAAAATATATATATCAAAAGTGTCATTATTACTGAATCTCACTTTATGACAACAGCTATAAATATTCATAAAGACATACTCATGTTCATGACAGGTGTTACATCATGTTTATGACAGTGTCATAACAGTCTTATTCTCAACCTATCAAATAAAGTGTTATCAAATATTTCAAAGAGTGCAGAAGTTTTGAGTGGATGCATTGAAAGTTTTGGGAACCAAGATTAAATTCTGCTTTCAAACCGAAAATGTGTGCTCTTGACCTATGGCAGTAAAATTCCCCAATAGCCAGACAGACTGTGGATTCATTTTGCTGGATTTAAAAGGGACATGAAATAAAAGTCAAAACAACTCGTATGTCTGTACTGAGAGCTCAATCACTGCTGTCTACTGCAGGAAAGACACTTGCTACTAGTAATCATGGCACACAACCCCCCAAAATGTAAACTATCCTTCTGATAACATAGAGTTAGAATCCACCAATATTGCGTCACAAGAAATTCTAAGAAACAGATGTTATTTAGAGAACTGTCTGTAAATCTGACACAAGTCAAACAAGTTACCCAATCTACGGTGTGTTGAGAAAAAAAATCTTTGGAAGGACATTTATTTCACAATACTTGGTTTCTGGTAGTAATGAGCTCATGGGATTCATCATAGATACTCACACTGCACATTTTCTTGTAGAATGACATAGAATCTTTTATTTAATAATAAACATTTGTTTACACTTTTGCACTAGATGAATTATAGCAGTTGCCAATATACTTAATCCAAGGTGCAAAGTCAGCTTACTATTGATTTGAAATTGGGCTGCTTAAATTGCTGATAGAAAGCGACAGGCTCTATCCTTGACAACTGTAACCATGTCAAGGTCAAGGTTAACAAATATCTTTTTTATTAGTTGTCAGCTTTTTATCTGGTTATCATACAGCGACGAGACCTTTGCACAGCTGCAGTGAGAACAGTTGACAGCATGGATTGTATTACTTAGAAAATGTATTTAGTAATAATACTTCTGCAGCAAAAAATAAATGAGTTTGTGGTGACTTCACGAGTCAAGACACATGTCACAGGCAATAGTTAACTAAGATGAGGATGAAGTGCAGATTTATTGCTTTTTTGACTAAAAATTTCTTTCAGATTCAATGCTATTGCTGTATGTTGCATTGTATTGTTTTGGTGTGTGTTTGGTGTGTGTGTTGCACACACACACACACAGGTAAAACAGACTCCTTAAAATCTTAAGTTATTTATGTATGCTGAAACCATTAAATCCATGTATATGGATACATGGAACATTTGTTTATTAAGACTATCAATGCTGCTAAAAGAAACAAAGGAAAGAAAATGTCTGCTATTATTGCTGGGAAGAAGCTGCTGTACAAGAATGTTCCATATATATATACATGGAACATTTGTTTATTAAGACTAAATGTTAGCATTTAGGGGCCCCTGAAGGCCTGGGCGGGCTTCTGGAGTTACTGACTTAATTTGGATTAAACAGAAGTCCAAATATTCAATTTCAAATAAAAATTTTCTTTTTATTTGTTGTTTTTAAGACTCTATAGTTGTAGGGCTTAAATAGCATTCCACAGGTGATGTTTTTCAGTAACACATTAATTACCCTGTAATAACATTTCTTGTCAACTTAACATCTTTTAATACAAAGCCCCGACCACCGGGCTTACCAAGTTTTCTGGGGGAAACCCTGGAATTGTGTTAAATGTTCTGGAGAAATTGAAGAACATGATCCTCACAGTACTGCCTGCTTTGTCCAGATGACGGTGGGTTTGTTGAAGCAGGTGCATGATGGCATTATCAACTCCAACTCAACGGTTGTTAGATCCCTCTCACTCCTTGTCAAGATGTGAGGGGGTCCTGACATCCTGACATGTGCTTGTCTGCTTTTTCAGGTGGGCCAACAGGAGAAGAATTCTTAATAAAATCAAGAAAATTATGTACAACCCTGACCATCCTCTTCACTAGACTGTCTTGGGAAGTCAGAGTATCTTCAGTTAGAGGCACTTTCAGGTTCAGTGTGGTACAAGCCGTTTCAAGAGACCTTTGCTGCAGACAGCCATTACCATCCTTAAAAGTTCTTATCAATTTGAAGAAGCTGCAGACAGCATTTATTTTCCCTTTGGGATTAATAAAGCATTTTTGGATTTGAATTTGAAATAAAGACACATCAGTGGTTCAGCAGCATTAGATTACTCTGCAAAGCCTCTTGTCCAGAACTCTTCAATGCACAGCAGTCAGATCTCAGGTAGCCCACATACAACCATGGAAGACATCAATTTGTTTTATTTTTATTGCTCTAACATGTTCACATTTTCTGAAGTCACCCTACTCAGTTGCACATTCCTTGGATTGGAGAATGCTTTTTACAATTACTTCATGGTATTTTTATGCTCCAACTTTGTCTTTATTAGTTTTTATATGTTTTAATTTTTGTGTAAATGTGAGTATTTCATTTGTTTTATATGTGTTGTACCAGAGTTTTCCTGCTGAGGGACAATAAAGAATATTTCTATTATATGATATCCTATTCTTCTAAAATAGCTTGATGTAATTTCTTGTAATTAAACAATTAAGCAGTGCATTAAAATGAACAACAAACTTGAAGAAAACAATCAGGCTATAAAAAATAGCTCAACTCTCTCTTCTTTAGTCTCAGAAAAATAACAACTTTTGTTCAGTTGCACAGATACGAGTCACAGCACAAGGCATACATCACCTGAAGGTGATCTGGATCTGCTGCAGACCTATAGCCCAGTCTGGAAAAGTTATCACTATAAAGCAAAGTGGAGCGAGGCTGGACTGCTGAAGTACAGCTAGTAGAAAACAGGCATAACTGTCTTTCTTTCAGATACTGCTGTACAGGTGCCATTATGCAGTCTCCCGATTTCTCTTGATGGGGGCTAAAAGACTTTCCAGAAACAAGACACTAATCAACATCTGGACCTTTCTTTCCACATCCAGGAACCACCAAATGTTCTCTTTAGACTAAGAGACTAAGTAAATTAACACAACTTTAACGCACATTCTCTTTTGGCTTTCTTTGTGCATGTATTGCAGGCTTACTAAATGTGCCTCAGAAGCTCTCCCCTGACTGACCCATAAAGTCAAAACTTTTGGACTAATCCAGTTCAAATTTTTAGTTGGGCTCAGGCAATAGATCTAAACTCTAACATAAAGTGAATCTTCAATTAGTAATTTGAAGACTGTGGTACTACTGTGCACCTGGTACCACCGGTGTGTCATGCTCTATTTATGATTTGCCAACACAGTCAGGCAGACTGTAGGCTTAAAAAGGAGAGTCAGACTGTTTTAAATAAAATAAGTTTGTTTTCAAAGGTTATTGTGTTTATTAATGACTCAATATCATTACTTGGTATCAACAAGTATTTAAACTAAATTTCTTGTACTTGGTTGGGAAAAATCTGGTATCGGGACACCTGTACAAAAAATGTCAACGATATACCCCATTCCACAACACACCCCCATCGTTAATGACGCACATAGTTGACAAGCCAGACCATCCACCAAAGTGAAGCCACACTCCTAGATCTGAAGCCCACAAAGCTGCTCTCTGCTGAAATCCAGCAGCCTCTCAGCTGGTGGACCAGACACTGAAGTCATGAACCAAAATCTGAGTGATCCTGGGAGAACCAAAATCTCTGCCTCAACCCCAGGCCAGACAGACCACTCCTCTGCCCACCCTCCACACTCAAATTGGGGTGTGGAAAATTTCCAGGCTTTTCCTGTCTTTAACTGCTCAAATGTGGTGCTGATGCATGTTTTTATAGAGTTTATATGGACATGGGACACGCTGGACACGCCCCCACATCCTAGCCCCTCAGCCAGAACCCTCCGTGTCTACGAACAAAATCTAATAGCATTGTCATTCTCAATAAATGAATGCTTAAGTGTTAGATCTATGGTCTATGTTACAATTCAACTATTAATAAGGGTCCCTGAATGTCTGAAGGGGCCTACTGGCAGCGACTGAGTTGTCTTTGCATTGATATCTCTCAGTCTTACAATTTTAGATCTCTGAGGTGCTAACAGCAAAAATTATGTAGAGTTAAAAAGTCTCAGCTTTTCTGATCTTTATAGCAGTCTGCAGCCAAGTTGGTATGGAGGTCAAACAGACATTATTAAGGTTTATTTAGTAAATTAGCTTATTTCATAATAAACTTCATAATCAGTTAAGTATGGCCCATGGTCTTTTAACAGCTACAGTCTCTGATCAACACAGCACTCCAGCTCTGACAGCAACAGAAACAGAACTTTATACCTTTTGGTATAAAGTTTTGAGACTACCGTAGTCTCAAGTCTCGACTATGTTTCTTGACTGGCTTAGGTCAGCTCCTCCGGGGAATCCCATGGTGTTTCTAAGTGGCTGTGGACCACAAAGTCTGGACTTCTCTGCTTCGGCTGCTGCTTTTGCAGCCCAACCTCAGAGTAAGTAGATGGATCAATGGATGGATGGACAGATGGATCGTTTAATAACAAGGATCCATTTGAAATGTGAGTGCCTGACTTGGAATTTGTAATATTTGATTATCTGTTTTGTAAACGGCCTTGTGACTAACTGTACACAAGCATTGTATAAATAAACTGAATTGATTTTAATTAAAAAAGTGAACCTGTTTCTCTGTGAAATAAAAACATTGTACTACTCAGTAATTTTAGGCGTAATGTTTATTTGTGCGATTATTAAGTGACTGATGTGGTAAATATATTGACTAGCTCATTGTTACTGTCTCTTACTCTGCAGTTGTGGAGTCACAATATCTGGGATCATGAGCGCCCCCTGCCATGAGGCAAGAGAACTGCCTGCCTCACCACGAATCTGTTCTCTGCCGTTTCTGATCGCTCCTCAGCACACAAATCACGTTACACACACAGTTGATGACAAAAAAACAAACAAACAACAACAACAAAAAAAAAAAACACTGCAGATTAAAGCTAAATTGTGGAAAATAAATTCATATATTAATTGTTTTTAAGCCATTTTATTGGCAACGTACATAGAGGAGGAGCATGCTCTCACAGAGAGGCATGCAGCCAGTGATCAACCTCCAATTAGCCAGAGGTTGATCAATACTGGGAGAGGCTCACTGCTGCTGCCTCACCACTTCCGAGCATTTGAATGGGAAAATGTGAAAATTCAGCAATTTTCAGGAAAAAATTATCAGAATTGGTTAAGCTAAATGAAAAATAGGTACTTTATAGTACAAACCACAATAGCAATATAAATTATTTTATTATTATATATTATTTTTCCATGAAGACAGATGAGGCTCCCCTGACCGCACGTCACTGTGAGGGAGAGTTTTTGTACGACATCTCAAAAGTACAGATGAGGGCGTATAGGACAAACTAGATTGGTCAAAGAAATATATTAGATTTGTGTAGAAATATTAAATGTATGTATTAATAAATCTCTGTCTTCTTCAGAGTGAAGCTTGGGTAAAAGCAATATGATTTTTTTGCTACCTCACATGATGTTATATCATAAATAACAAGCCAGATGTCCTGAATAGACTAGAATTTCTGCATTTGATGTATACTTCAATTATTTTCTCTCACTGATAAGTTTTCAAAGATGAACAAATAAAGCCTGATTTTTATGACTTTATTACTTAAATTAACTACCTTATTTTAAATAATCGACATATATCTCTAAGCCGTCATAGGCCTATCCTATGGGAAAGTTGTAAACGTGTATCAGTGCAAAGAACTCTAACAATGATGTGTCAATTTCTGTGGAGATTGCTGTGTTACAAGGTCAAACAAACTGAAGATCATTATCCTATCTTTGGCGTTTGCAATTGTCAAGGTTAAACCTGGTGATAATAGGAATTCAATAAACACTTTAGCACCTTGACCTCACAAAACCCAACAAAACATTTTTCTCTCTTACATTGAGGGCTGCAGTGTTTCCTGAATCTGCTGGTAATTTTTGAAATTTACCTACAGATTCAGGTAGTTTGTTTCTGGGTGAGTGTTGAGTCACACGTGCACAGGCATGTGAATGTGCACGTGTTTGCGTAGCTATAACCAGCCAGGTGCAGCTACAAACAGACAGTGACCTTGGATAATAATGAAATTCATGTACTTTCTATAAATTATTATTCGTGAATTAAAATAAAATTTCATAAAATAAAAATTGCTCTCAATCAATATTATTAAGAAATGTAAAAATACATTAAATTTAAACTGTCCAGGGATAATTGAGCAAACATTACAAGAAAAAAAAGTTATTTCAATTGAAAATAATTGTAGGGTTTAAATATATGAATTTAGGACTGAGATTTATTTTTTGCATATTTGCAGAGATTTTTAAAAATAATTTGTTCACCAATTTGTGCATACAATAAAAACATTACATACAAACAAACAGAGGTTATTTGATTAAGGGCAAATAGATACAATTTAAAGGGAAAGCTAAAGTGCTACAAAAAACAACAAAATATATATTAAATATACCTGATAAAATATCGAATGTTTCTATGAGGACATTAATGACATATTTTTGATAAATAGTTATATATATATTTTTTTTACATACTATTTACAACCATCTGTAGACGTTAAACTTTGTATTTATAAATGCTTCATTTTTGTAGTATTATTTGATTTGTTTACGACTCAGTGACAGAACCTTTCTGTTTCATTCTTGTTTCTAACCGGCGATAAAAACACTGTTGCGTGAATTTCCGGTTACTTGCATGACTTACTGCTAGCTTGCTCAAGTCAATCTGATTAAGGAAACAACTTCATGCTGAAATGAATTCCTTGGCGCGGAAAAGGTTCTACGATAAGCTACCTGTGTGGATAGTGGAAGACCACCACCATGTAAGGATGTTTTTATTCGGTCAGTGACTGCAGAACCGAACTGGTCGAATAGTACCAGATGTCTTTATGCTAAGAAAACAAGCTCAATACAAGTACCTTGACTGTTGAAATACAAACCTTTAACCTTCAAAGTCAAACTGACTGAATGAAAACTAAGATATTCAGCCCTGAAGAGGATAACAAAAATATTGACGCTGAAAGTTCAGGCTAATTTACAGATTACCCATTTAAACGACTACTTCAATAATGTCTGGAGTATAATAAAAATGGACTTTACTGTCGCTCCGTGAGGAAATTGAACTCCATCAGAACCAAGTGAGGGGGATATGGAAGTGTACATGTAGACATAATCGTAAGAAAGAAAGTCAATCCCACCAATACAATAGGCACAACTTAAATATATGGGTTATTTATCTGTACAATTAACAAATGGTGACAGATTAGAGTAATACTATATATTTCTTTGTTTTGATAAATGTTATATAGTGTCGTTGTTGCGGCACTCCCTGCCCCCTTCCTTCACTCTCTACTCTCTCAGTCACTACTTCCTCTTCTGAGAGGGGAGATGTGCTACCAGCTCTCCCTCTAACGAGTGAGTTGAGTTTCCCAAATCTGCTGGGATTTACCCTATCCAGAACTGGCATCAAGAAAGAATTCGCCTGGTTTCTGATGGCCTACATCCAGATATCTCACCCTTCTTCCCCCTATGAATTAGCCAGACTGAGCAGCCTGCAGCCAACTAGTTTCACAGAGCACATCTTTCACAGAGCCCATCTTTGTCTTTGGGGTCTGAGCCCAATTGATGAGAGAAGTGCGATTTGAAGCCACATGTTGCGGGGCTGACGGATTGGTCCCCATGTGCAGGACAGTCTTCGGCTCTGTGGCCCCGGCTCTTCTTCAGCTGCAGAGTTCTTTGTCCATCTCGGTCTTGGCTTGAAGCTGCCTGGAGGATCCAACCAAAGATTCCTCTTTTGCTTCCCCTTATATAGGGTTTATCCAGCCTTTTGGTGCATTTGCATTGGCTAAAACTGTTGCTGTGCTTGTTTCATTGGCTGACTGCTTGGACAGATGATCTCATATCCATCACTGTCTTTGAGACATTATGTCCTGATGTCTGTGCTAATGTCTCAGGATTGTTCAACATTCCTCCCATGTCTTTTCTTTGAAACGTTTAAGTTGTTCAACAACCTATCTTCAAATAAGGCGTTGGTCATCTCTGCTCTTCCGTTAGTCCCCATTTTACCCCTAACCTTTCACCTACTATCTACCTCCAACACATCGTCAGTGATCTTTAATTGCAGTTCCATGTTTTACACCATTTCAAGTTCAAGTCAAAATCACATTCATAACCCTTTTTGTTTCTTTGATTTAGCATTCATTTGTAATTTTATGACAACCACAACTTATTAGTCTTACTATAATGTGAGTTATTACAGATGTTCTGAAAAGAAACCAAGAATAATCTATTATTGTAATTATTTGATACAACTTGTTTTACTTGTAAGTTTTCCCACAAGTATAAGTGTAAACGTAAGTATTGTTATAAGTAAACCAATATTAATATAAGTACTTTACTTTAAATCTTATCTAATTGCTCAAAATGTTTAGATTTCATCCTTTAAAACTTTTATGCTTTTAAATAAGGAATAGTCTCAGCTATTTTTATACAGCTGTAAGCTGGAAACTTATTTCCTCTTTTTCCAGGAAACCTGCTCTTCCTGTCTCATCTCTCTCTGACTATGATTTCTTATGATTAGATAGAGAAAAGACGTATAATTAAAGCTAAGTTTGCAGGAGACAAAAACAACACACACAACCAGATTTATTTTATTGAACTCTGGGTCTACTGTTGGATCTAAATGTCACTTGTGTGACTAATTTTAAAGGTAACTTTATTCATTGTTACTGTTAACTAAAATATCCAGGATGGGGAAGTGGGATGATCTCGAATTTTCTTGACAATAGTTAAACAATATTGTATGTAAATTCTATATATTATTGCAGGTGGTTCATCACATCTATCGAGCCATTGCATCAAGACATCTTCCACTCAACAATATAAGACTGGTTCATTTAGACTCCCATCCTGACCTTCTTATTCCTGTCAACATGCCTGCTGACACGGTGTTTGATAAAGAGAAACTCCTCAGGTAAGAGCTTCAGAATAATACGTTGTTGTTTTCACAGTTGGGAGAAACAAATTTCAAATATATTGGCACATTTCAGTGCAAGAAGGAGAAGTAAAAGGAAAATATATAGATTCCTGAAAGAATCCTTCTATGAAACAGAACAGAAGGCAACAAAACAATTGCAACAAAAATTTGTAAAAAAAACAAACAAAAAAAAGCACCTAAATAAATAAGTAAAATAATAATTATGCAATCAGTTTGTTCAATAACTAACCCGGAGACAGGAAGTAGTTTAGAAAATGTTGACAAATATTTTCAAATGTATTATAAAATATTATACGTAAAACCGAAACAAAAATTTTAAAATATTTCTTGATTGACTAGACTAATCAACAATTGGACACTGACAGAACAAAAGTTTAAAACAGTGTAAAACAAACTTGATGCTAGTGGTAAAAAAATACAACAAAACACCCAGAACAGATGGTCTGCCATCTAAGAAGAATAAGGCGTTTCAAGAAGAATTGTCTTCATATAATGAAAGCCATTAAAATGGACTCAAGTAAAAATGACAATACCGCCATCGTTATGCAGTTATAACAGTTGTAACTGTTATAACTGCTTCAGGCCCAAAAGAGGCAATAAAACATTCTGCAGCTCATATAGACCTATATTATTTGTGAACCAAGATTACAAATAAAACTGTCTTGGCCAAAAGGCTGGAGGAAGTTTTCTCAGAGCTGATTGATGAGGACCAAGTTGATTTTGTCAACAAACTCAGGACGATGTTAGACATTCCCTTCATTTGATTGAAACCAGGGAAAGATCACTGCAATGCAAAATGTAACCCAGGTAGAGCAAAGGATAAGGATTTTGCCCATACAGTTTGTGTTCAATAACTTTGCGTTGACTTACATGACATACAGCAAGTGTGTTCTCTTCCTCACTAAATATCTGCCAGCAGTGCGCTACTGATCAATTGCTAACAACCTCTTGATCTTGGGTAGGAGTTTGTTCATCCAAACAAAGAACCTCTTTTTGCATGCAGTTTGAGAGTTGAACAGATGCACACATTTTGGTTTGGCACATGTAAAAAACTGAACATGTCCCTTATTTGTTCTTGGCTATCATAGAACAAGTTTATGTTTTAAGTAAGTGCAGACTTCTTAAGAGCTGTGAAGATGTTTTAAAAAGTTTTGACACCTTTTAATAGTTTGGCAAACCTCAAGACCTGATCCCTGAAAAAACTGGAAGCAGACAAATAGGGGACTGAATCATTTCACCAGGGACGAATGTCATTTAACTGAGTTTTAGACTGGTACATTTGTTTTTAAAAAACTTTGAAAGGAATCAAGCCTGTTGTTCAAAGGGTTGTGTTTTTTCTCTTACCTTCATTTTGCTGAATCTGCTCAAATATATGAACACTTGATAAAAGTTTTATTATTTTTTGTCTTTTAGTGAGCTGAGTATAGAAAACTGGATAATGCCTATGGTATATGCTGGTCATCTGAGCTACATGGTGTGGCTGCATCCTTACTGGTCTCAACAGATCAGTGAAGGAGAGCACACATTTAATGTTGGCAGAGATTCATCTACCACAACCATCAGGTAAGATAAACACAGATAATAAATGGTTATTTTTGTTGAAAGGAATGTGTATTTATTACTAACTCAGTCTCGCTAAGGGGTCTGCAAGCTAAGGCTTCAGACCCACAAGTGGCCCTTTGGTTCCTCCACTCTGACTCCTTCACAACAAAACAAAATAAAGAATTTGTCTTGAATTATAAAGGTAATAAGACAGTGTAATTTTAGCACCGCTAAGCACTGCTTTGGTAGTGCTAAAATTACACTTGCAATATCTGCATAAAGTATCTACAACAGGGGTACTCAAACATTTTGAGACCAAGATAATTTTTTTCTCTCACCAGCCGGCTGAGATCTACCTCATGACACAAAGACATAAAAATTGTAAATGAAACCCTATTGGCTCATTTTCTATACGAATATCCATCAGTTATATCAGAAATGATAAAGTGATGGAAAACCTAATGCAGTTTCTTCCTCAGTGAGATTCAGACACTGGAAGCAGGTTGCTGGTTTCTCAGTCAGAAGCTGGTTGTAAACCTGAGGCCATCAGGTATCAGTCAGTTATGGTAGATCTGAAATTTGGTTTGATGACGTCAATATGAGAAACTACAGATTGATAGGAGGAACCAAAGAGCTCTGCAGAGGTAAAGGCAAATATTCTAAATCTGGGATATAATTAATTTAATTTCACATAATCATTGTGGTGGAAGCCATTTGTTTAAAACTTTATCAAATATATTTGTCCTATCTGATGTTTGGTGTGATATTACTGCAAATGAACGAGGTAATTAGTCCAAGTTTGTCATTTATTGAACATTTAGAAAACTCCAGCGGCTGTAATGAACCACAGCGAAGGTAAACAAAGGTAAAAAACAACCCGAACAGGTGATCAACTCAATACCATCGTACCTTTTTACTCTTCGTCTCACTGTGTCGTTAAAAGCGCCCATTGCCTTGGTAACCACCTGCACCCAGCAAGCCGAGCAAAGATTACATTAAAAACATTCAGTCCGTTACGATATCAGGTTTTCAGACTTGATTTTTAGTTATCTATTATTAATGAGCTTCTTATGAACAGAGTGGTGGTTGATTAGCCCATTTAAAACTCCTGCTCTGCTCGTCAGTCGGTCTTTGAGTCCCTCTTTATTTGTTAATAGATCTGGAACTGTTAGATCTATTACCCAACTGTCACCCTGGCCATCCGTCTCCAAAGTGACAAACTCATTGCTTCCTTCAAAGACAGAAGCAACACAGATCCCAGGGGCAAACAAAGTTTTCTCAACTCTTATAGTCTTCTAATCTTGAATATTTATATTTGTATTTATATAAAAACCTAACAGGAATGCACCTTATTACTGAGAATATTAATTTTAACATGTTTTGTTGATTTTATTATTATTATTATTATTATTACTTTTTAATGAAGCTACAAACATTTAGGATCTTAGTGAATATTTTGATAAGCCTGTCAGAAGTGCTGGTTTCAGCATTTTGGTGGCCTTCAGGACGCCTGCTGCTGAGATCGACTCAAAACCTTCCCGCGATCTACCGGTAGACCGCAATCAACGTATTGAGCACCCTTAACCTACAACATAAGGACAGCAATCCTTTGACGATTTTAAAAGTATTGTTTTAGCTTCAAGTTATGTCCTTTATATTTTTAACTGGACTGTGTATATTTCATCTTTCTGTTATGTAAAGGCATCACTCACCTGGTCGTATTTCACAACTAGTAGTTAATAGTTTTTTTTCTCTTTGTAAACTTTAAATGGTTCATTTTGTGATGAAATTTGAAAATAGAACTTTTAGTTTTATTTACTTTAAACAAATATTTTAATTTACTTTTTTAAAACTAAAATTTGTCTTTTTTGTGGCTGAAGACAAATTTTATTTTGTGGCAGCGGGGCAAAAAAGACTCTTTGAATTTAAAAGATTGCTTTTAAATTCCATCCCTAAGTGTCCCGGGATCAAAGTGATGTTTACTGTGTCCTGGGATTAAAGTAAATGACTGTTAAGCGGACAATTTGAGCCTTACATGCTATACATTTGATTTGCTTCAGTTTATTAACAAAGTGCCAACTGACAACTTGTCATCTCAAGGCACTTTATGAAAAAGGAAATTCAAAACATTAATACATCCATTCTAATTAATTCTAGTTAATCAACCAATAAAGTCATGTTCAGTTTATTATTAGCACTGGTGAAAGTTTTAATATAAGGAAACCCAGCAGATCGCATCGAGTCATTGAGTAGCAGAATTCACTCCCTCCGAATAGACATGTAGCAACAGAAGACAACCGCTTGCTTTGCGTCACTAACTATACAGCAATCCCTCATGCCAAGCATGCATGCAGGAAAAAACCTCCCAACATCTCCAACAACATCTGCCACACCTTACTGGGTCTTTAAGAATACAGAGCATACACACAAAACAGAAGCTCTGATCCAGGAGTACTTAGAGAAAACTAACAACGTCTGGATGTAGCTTCTTTAGCAGCTTCACTTCAGAGAGAAACACAGCTTAACAAATAAGCTCACATCTGGGTTTAAAGGTTATAGGATGAAAGAGAACATGAACTGTTAGTTGTGACAAAATCTCTGCCTATTGTTATGTCTGGGAGAGAGATAGGGTTAAACATTGAAAGTCAGAGCCAAGAGAATAATCTATATCAAGTTGTTGGGAACAGCAGTTCAGCCAATGACCCCTCCAGGAAGTTGTCACAGCTAAACAGAACACCAGACTTTGTGTAGTTTTTACAGTAAAAATTTGAGATCGTCTATTCTCAGAGTTTCTCTAGTAAATAACTGAAAGAATAGAAGGTTAAATGTCACGTTATGTCTGTCCTGTTGTTATTTTCCAGGTTGACCAGTACAGAGAACTACTTCCTCAGTGATGGTCTGTATGTTTGTGACGAGCTGCTGGAGAACTCAAAACGTCTCAGACTAAACATAGTCAATGTAAATCCTGTCAAAACATCAACTGGGCCACTTCCAGGTACCTTCAAGAAGTGATAACATCTTTTAAGTTTGAACTAGCTTTATTTGAGCCAAATTTGTTTTCATAGGAAAGATTAGGTGGTTGTGAGCTCTGTTTTCCCAAAATATTTTAATTGGTGTCAACATCTTAACTATAACCAAACAAATATTTTAATTCAAGTCACTCCATCCTTAAGGACAGCGATGTTATCATGTTTCCATTAAATTCCATGGAATTTAATGGAAATTCCATGGAATTTCCATTAAAAATGGTGCCCACACTACCTGTCACAAATCCGTATGAATATGGCATAATTTGTCTACAGGTTTTTTTCTGGTGTCATCATGGATTTAAAAACAGAAGCGTTTTGGAATTTGACTCGCTCTTTACAAAATAATGAAATGGACACAAAATGGACACAAAAGAAAGCATGAATAAACAATGTCTTTAAACAACTGATAATGGCTTAAAAAGCAAGGCTTAAAAAGTAAGGGCTTAAAAAGCATAAACTTTGACCAGCTAATTTATGCAGTAGCCATTCATACTCTTTTTTTTTTTTGCATGCTTCAATGGTATTTTGACATTTCTCTTAAATTTATTCAGGTTCATTCAGATTGAAAGCTCTCCATACCATCAGCACAATCTCCAGCTTTCTACTCAGATTTGACAATGGAAGATGTGACAATCTTTAGTTGACTTACTTATAATCGCTAACTAGTATTGACATTCATGCGGTGTTGGCTTTGCATAAAATAAAGTTACAGTGGAGGTTCACACTTTGTCAGTCTGATTCTGCAACAATTGTGCAGCTAGTTCAATGGGCACAGTGTGATACATTCACTACTTTTACTTTCAATATTTTTTAGTAAGTTAACTGTCCTATACAATAAGGAACTTTGAATAAAAATCTTTGTTTTCTAGATTGTTAACCATTTACAAATAAATGTTACCAATATGGACTGTGATATGAAGTAGCATGTGAACTATGGATAGCAGAAGGAGCAGGTCTAAAAGTGCATAGCAGCCTGCTGAGAAGCCAGTGATGTTTTTTACCTTATGTAAAAAAATAAAATAAAAACACATGATAAACCATTTTAAACTTTTTGTGCTTTTAATATGATGTCAATCCCATACAATTCAACTGCAAAGTAAACAAATATGTTCATGAGAATTAGATAAAATTATATGGCAGGAATTAGACTGCGTTCACACTGCAGTCTGAAGTGACTCAATTCAGATTTTTTCTTTTGACATAATGTATCTGACCTTTTCATGACGGTCTGACATAACAGTTAGGATTCTTTTGAACCACTTGCATATCAGATTCAAATGATTCAAACCTAACGTTCAGGTTGCATTCATCTGAACTGAACGTCACTGATACTCAACAACAATCTTGACGGACCGCAATGAGGGTTAAGTTGTTAATATGCTGCTTCGGTTGGACAACAACTTCAAATACCGTTATGTTTACTTCCGCAAACACTGAGCGCTTCTTCTTTTTAGGGTAGAACACTGAGAAATACTGCGCATGCGGGACACTGTCAGGTCGTTTGCCCGTTCAGTCTGCAGAACACATTCAGGTCACATACGCGTGGTAGTGTAAACGGCTCCAGCAAAAAAAAAAAAAAAAAAAAAAAATCGAATTTGGGTCACTTCAGGCTGCAGTGTGAACGCAGTCTAAGATTGCTTGCCATGCCTCAACTTGGGAACTTTTGCCCACACTACCTGTCACAAATCCGTATGAATATGGCATGGTTTGTCTACAGTTTTTTTTCTGGTGTCATCACAGATTTAAAAACAGAGGCGTTTTGGAATTTGACTTGCTCTTTACAAAATAATGAAATTAATTAGGGTAGGTAATCTTCTGGTGAAAACAATGTTTATTGGTTTGGATTTATGCTTGTACTTGCTAGGATGTGCTTAAGGAACCGAAGACCTTTTTCATGGTCAGGTTTTGGGTTAGGACATTGGTATTTTGAATTGTTTTTAAAGTCATTCATCTTAGTTCCATGTCAAAAAGTAATCCAGACCCCACATTTTCCTACTTAAAGTTTTTATTTGTGTGTGTTCTATGGTAAATTTAAAGCTCTTCTTTCAGTGTTAAGTTACACCTTTTTACAATGATTCCCACCCAATACTTTGGAAACTCAAAGCTATGTTGTTGAACTTTAATTCGCTGTTGACTGTTGTATGAATGGAAGACTCAAGGCTAATGCTGTTGAAATGTATCCACATATGCATTTGTCTGCATGTTTTAAAAGCCACATTTTACAAACACATTTAAAAAAGAGCTTTTTTATGTTTTGTCTTTCAAATATGGAACATTTTTAGAGCTTATTCATTGTCGTCAATTTTTTTTTTATTTTGTTACTTTTTATAACCAATAAGTTTCTGTCAAGCCAAATAAATATTAGAAAATAAATGTTATATTTTTATTTTAATATGTAAATGTTGAAATAATTTAACTTCTCATAATTTGCTTTGACGTTTCCTTGTTCATCTGACTCTGGATTTCAGGGCATGACACTGAGAGAGATTCTGTGACGCATTTATCCAAAAAAGGTCGGACAGATCTGAGTGAGGATGGGGAACCTTCATCTGGAACAACTCCTTCACTGCTGCTAACAGAGGATAGCAACTTACAGAGAAAGATTAGCAGCAATTGCACAGACTTTGGAGATGATGATAAAGATGAAGGATCAACTAGTTACGTTGTTAGGAGATTAGCTACATTTCTCAGTGAAACAGATCCATACATCCTAGACATTGACTTGGATTTCTTCTCCTGTAAAAACCCATTTAAAGAAATATACACGCAGGTATCTCATATATGCTTGAATGTTGTTATTCCAACAAGTTGATCTGTGTTTCCAAATAACACTTTTGTAAATAAATAAATACTTGTTTATTTATTTATAATAAATATTTATTTATTATAATTAAATAAATATGTATTTATAATAAATATTATAAATAATATTTATAATATTATAAATATATGTTGCAGATGCTTTGAGCATCTGCAACCCTTATTTTGCAGATGCTCAAAGCATCAAGTCTGATGCTTTGAGCTTCCAAAGCATCAGATGGACCTCATGATCAAGCAAAAAATTATTAATGCCCCAGGCATTAATAATTTTTGCCTGGGGTATTGACTGACATTTAATACATTTCCTATTCGATCAAGAAGTTAGATTCTGGTTGAAATTGACATAGGCCTCTTCCAGAAGACAAAAATCTGGTTTTCATTGTGGAAAATAACAATTTCAACTGTCATTGGCATTAGAGAAAAATTGCAACGTCTATAAATGTTGTTCTTACCTTTATCAGTTATCAGAGGAACCTGTATTTATCTCATCAGTCATAATGTGATAAATATACATCATGTATTTATCACATCATATAATAAATACATGGGGTTAATTCTTTATAAATTCAAGCTTGGACATTGATGTACATTCATGTAGGGGGTTATGGAGGGTTCGGTGAGGTGGATGAAGGCGGGGTTGGGGCGCCACTAGGTGGTTCGCCCAGGGCCACCTCTGAGTGTGTCTATGCTATTCTTATAAATGTAACCTATAAAATGGTCTTAGTATACTCTGGAATCATAGGCATAATTTCAAACTATCTGATAAATTTTAATTCTTTTCCAGGAAGAGTATTCCATCCTCAAGAAGCTCTACTACTTCAGAGAACCAAGGATTGGTGCTGATCAGGTTAGAATTGTCTAACAGTTTCCTGTAACAGGAAACTGTTTCCTGTCTGTTACAGAAAAATTGTGAAACTTTGTAACAGGAAAATGTATTCGTTTATGTTAAACTGTAGGATAAGAAGTAATTTATGTAATATTGATTTGGAAAAAATTAAGAGGCCACTTTAAATGTTCAGTTTTTCTGATTTTATTCTTTATAGATATATGAGCAAAGAAAACAAGTTCATATTCATTTAGAAACAACAATATTAATGTACTGTTCTGGTAGGCTTTTCCTGAGATCTTTGTAGCCAAACCTTCCAGAATAAACCATGATCCACAGAGCTTCCAAAGCATCAGACAGACCTCATGATTCAAAGATATCAGTCAGATGAAGACAAAAGAATTTCCAAGGAATTAAAAATGATTAAAAATACCATGGAACACAGTGAAGTCTGTCATGATCAAGTGGAAAAAAATATGGCACAACAGTGACATTACAAAGAACAGGATATCCATCCAAGGTTGGTGATAAGATGAGAAGAAAACTGGTCAGGGAGGCTGCCAGCAGGCTGACATCAACACTGAAGGAGCTGATGGAACTTATGTCAAGTACAAGCTGTGTACTAGATGTAACAACAACCTCCCGTGTTCTGCATATGTTTGGAAATCTCCCAAACACATGTGTGAAAATGTGTTAGGGTCTGATGAAACCAAGGTTGAACTTTTTGGACATTATTCCAAAAATATATATTTGGTGCAAAAACAACACTGCTCATCACCAAAAGAACATCATTCCTGCAGTGAAGCATGGTGGTGGCAGAATCATGCTTTGGGCTGTTTTTCATCAGTTGGACTTGGGGCCTCAATCTGAGTGGAGGGAATTATCTACAGTTCCAAGTACCAGTTAGTGTTGGCACAAAACCTTTGGCCTCCTGTCAGTGAGCTAAAGATGAAGTGGAACTTGATCCAAAGCACACATCTAACAATAAAAGAATGTCCATACCAGAATGAGGTGGAAGCTTTGGATGGCCAAATCAGAATAAAGACCTGACTCCCATCGAACAACTGTGGGCTCACCTGTTCACAGGCAATGCCCTTGCAATCAGTCAGATTTGGAGTGATTTTGCAAAGAAGAGTGGGCAAATATTGCCTCATACAGATGGGCCATGTTGACAGGCTCCAACCCAAAAAGACTGAGTGCTGTAATAAAAGCCAAAGGTGATGCTATTAGTTTAAGTTGTGCATATTTATGCAACCAGGTTATTTTACATTTTCTATTTTGTATTTATTGCTTTTAAAGATTTCAGTTTGTTTTTCAATTGCATCATACAGATTATAGGTCACATTAAAGGTGGAAAAAGTTGTGAAATTATTGGTATTGCCATCATATTTTACATCATGAAAACCTGGCATTTGTATAGACTTTTTATAGCTAAGATTTTAATTACATTTAGGTTAGGATTAGGCATGTACAGGCAACAGTAAGGATAAGAATCAGCGTTAAGCTATAGAAGATAGAAGTCCCGTTGAAGATAGAAAGGCACACTATGTGTATATTTGTGTTTGTGTCTGAAGGCAGAGCTGGAGGAGTGTGTTGATCGCCGTATACATCAGTTAGAGGACCTGGAGGCAGCATTCGCTGATCTCCTGGAAGATGACGGAGAACAGACAGTTACACGATTGGCATCTAAACCAGGGTACAGTTCCTCTGTTTTTATGTCATTAGAAAATGTCTGCAGCTTAGCTGCATATCACTGAATGATGACAGCTTTGTACAATTTATTATGCATGTCAAATAATGTTTACTTTTTTGTCCACACATTTCTCATCCTCACCCTGATAGATAGGCAAAACAAGTTAATTTGTACAGTACCAATTACACAGTGAATAATCTTAAGTATAAAAGTTCATTCTTAAAACTGCTCCCAATCTTAAGCTTACTATATTATATTTTTATCTGTGTGTTGGACTAAGAGACCAAACTCTGGCTGCATGTCGCATGCTGGCAGCTGCTGCATTATTAACGTCATCTTTATGCTTCAGTACACAACTCTAAAAATCATCTCTTGTGTCTTGAAACAGTCAGTGTGTTACTTTACTTATTTGTTTTTAGCATGTCTTCATTAGGCCAACTGGTTTCCAGTTTGAAGGCAAGAAATCCTTCACCTGACTATGAAATGGTAAGCATCAAAATATGGTAAGAATTCTTCTAATTTTTCTAAAGCTGCTGTTTACCACCTTGCCTTCCATGTTCCCATTCCAATACAAATTCATTTACATGAGGCTTAACATAAATAAAGCTGCCATGTACTTAAAGTCTGTATAATGGTTCAATAGTACGTATATTGTGCCTGTATTAAAATTAAGTATGTACAGTATGCTGCTGTGAGAGAATGGGGCATATTTCCTTTCAGATCATATCATTCTGTTTTTATAATTCTGTCATATTTATATCCTGAATATCTGTGATGATCTGTCCCCGGCATCCCCAAAGTACGGAAGTTAAATAATTATTAGCTGAATTATTTCAGAAAATGGGTCCAACCAGCTTAAAGTACTGTATATCAGAGTCCCAATGCTGGTAAGACTTTTCAAAAATGTGATTTAAAATATGAGATTTTAATGATTAAACCAAGTAAAGATATCTTTATGAAGAAATCTTTAGATGTTGATGAAAGTTTCTACACCTTTGACTTAATGGGGGGGGGGGGGGGTGCTGGATGGTTGTCAAATGAAGAGCCATTAGAAGGCAGCCAAGAGCAGTTTGTTTTCTTTTTGGCCATAAAACGAATGATGACCAAATATATATTATTGCTTGAACTGCCTTGCTGCTGAAAAAGTGCTATATAAATTATTTTTAGAAAAAATTATAACTTTATCATGACAGTGTGTTCATGTGGTTTCTATAAACACAAAGAAATCATTTCTAAAAATAATAATAATGACAAAAATCTGTTTCACTTAGAGGGGCCTCCTGGTAGCCCCAGGGTCCTAAGCAGCCACTCAACTTATTCCCTGGGGTGGTCCTGACCATTGCGATACAGTAATTTGAATATGTGGTTCTGCAGGTTCATTTTCCTGCTTTGGGTCAGACTCCAACTCCAACATGTAAGGTTAGACAGACGAGTCTTCTATTGTTGACATCTTTAATAAACTTGGGAATAAAAAGTTTCTCTGCCAGTGGATAATTGAATCGCTGCTATGAAACTACAAAAATTGGGGTGAAGTGGAACACTCTGTGACCTGGAGGTGGACGGGGCCTGAAACGTCTCATTCAAATTAAGAAAAAAAAACACAGCAAAACAAGTTGCTCAAAAACGAGCCTCAAAACAGGAGTAATCTAGGGTCTGTGGAGCCTCAATGATGCATTGCAATTCTAATTTACACAGATTATTAGTGAAGGATTTACATGTAAAGGAAGGATTTAAACGCTTTAAAATGTCACTGGCACAATGAAACCCATTACATGATTTAAAAAGATGAACTACTGTCTAAAAACTGACAGACATGGACAATCAGGATAAAAGACGGAATCTGTGTCAAAACATTTTGTTCGCTGCTGTTTTCCTCCTAACCTTTAAATCTGGTTTTATTGCATTTTTTTCCTACTTCGACCAATCACTGCACGACTCAGGTTCACCAAGCAGGCCTGACCTGTGACTCAGTTGAGCTGCCGCACCACATCAGTACCGAGGAGGAGATTGATGGACTGGTTTCTGCTGTGCAGCTTGTCCTAAAGGCTCTGCCCACACCGACTCTGGTGACTATGTCAAGGTAAAGATTAACACTTGGTCCACAAGATCTGATTGGAGAGAAAATGAAGGAGTGAATGGAAATGTCTGTCTTGTGTTGACAGGTCTAGTCTGGATGAATACTGCCCAGCTGAGCAGGTGGATTCAGTTCAAAGAAGAGTTCTGGATGTACTAGAGGCATTGTATGGTGACCTTGATGTGCATAAAGACTACAAAAGCAGCAATAAAGATACTCAGGACTGCCAGCCAAGCACATCTTAAACTGGCACAAACAATTTATCTTGAATGTTTTAACAACTCAAACAAATTTGGCTCAAAGTGATAAAAAGAGTTATTGTGAATTGTCCGTTTCAAACGTTTTGTACTTTTTCCAGTTTTGGTCATTTTGTCCCCAAGATTGGGAAATAAAAATTGCTGTCTTTTAAGTGACGTTTTGTACCCTCGTCAGCAACTGTTGATTTAAATAAATGTAATTGTATGAGCCCAATAAATAGAATTGATTTGACCAGGAATCATAATTTTTCGTGTCAGGCACCCTACCTTAGATGAGGAGAAAAGGAACTAGACAGTTGCCCAGTGGCAACTGTCTAGTTCTTAATCTACATGTCCTAGTAGATTAAGAATTTACCTTAATTTGATTTCAGATTAAGGTAAATTCTGCATTTCATGTGAAAACCAAGGATTCCAAGGTCTGCAGGAAGAGTGGAGAGGCACACAATCCACGCCGTCTGAAGGCAGTTGTGAAGCTTCCACAGTCAATGATGTCTTTGGATGCCATGCCATCAGTAAAAGCTGATTCAGTGACCATGGTGTTCTTGTTCTGATTGGCCAGCAAGCTCCTCTGATCTTTAACCACATGGAAAATATGTGGGCTGTTGTCAAGAGATCAAGCGAAAGATAAAACATTAGACCCAACAAGGCAGATGACCTGAAGGCAGCTATGAAACCATCTGAGCTTCCATTACACCTGTGCATAATCACAGGCTGATGCAGTAATTCATACGAGGAGGCCTGAGTTCATCCTAGAAGTATTCTATTTAAATTATTACTATTTTTTATTTATTTATGGATAAAACACTCCACTCTATTAATTCATTTAATATATTTTAGTTGGCCAGTTGTTTTTGTTCAGCTGCAGAAGCATTACAGAAAATTGCACTACAGTTGGTCAGTTGTAACTTTGTAGCTCTGAAAAAGAAGAAACATTGTAACGGTTTTCTGCTTCTGAGAAGAACAAATCCCCAAAAAATACACTGTGGGGCAAATAAAGTTGCAGAAACTGAAGGACTCCTGTCTGTTTTTTGAGTGCAACAAATGCACACTCAAATTCAAAAACACTTTATTGATTCCAAGGGAAATCAAATGTTGTAACTCATGAATTCAGATTCTTCAGAGTTATTGTAGAGGGTGATGGGTGGAAAGATCTCCTGTAGC
Organism: Poeciliopsis prolifica; assembly: GCF_027474105.1. Taxonomy (NCBI): domain Eukaryota; kingdom Metazoa; phylum Chordata; class Actinopteri; order Cyprinodontiformes; family Poeciliidae; genus Poeciliopsis; species Poeciliopsis prolifica. The sequence continues at coordinate 259,136 of NW_026562519.1, forward strand.
AGCCTGTATTAGAGTGACTCTGAAGAAACCTCTGACTGAAGATTCTCTGTATTCTCAAGCCAGTCTCTTGAAGAGCATGGTCAGGGTTGTCCATAATTTATTGATTTTATGAAGAATCCTTCTTTGAATCATCATCTCCAGAGTTTCCAGTCGTTCCCAGAACAAAACCAGAAGAGAACCAGTCTTCTTTATCAGGCTGTTGACCCTTTTTGTGTCCCTTACATTTCACAAGTTTTGTACTTAAAGTATCGGTTTTTGATTGGTCTAATATGGTATTCTAATGGATCTAGTTTGTGCTTTAAAACAGTTAAACAAATCTACACAGCACATGAATAATAGACCTCTGATCACTACTTGACCACTGTAAAGCAGGTCTCTGTTCACTGAGGTGTTTTTTTACCCTCCAGCCTTGTGCCCATGCATAAAGTTTGTCATTAAACTGTCTGTAAAATGACAGTTTAGTTATCTGAAATGACAGGAAATATTACAATTTTTTTTTACATGTCCTAGTATCTTATTACTTATTACTCTATTGTGTGTATCTGCTCTGTCTTCTCAAACCCCCTGTTGGACATGACAGATAGGTGTGCTCACCCACTTTCTGCTGGAGTTTTCTTCCAGATAAAGAAAATGGGCAGTTTTTCCTCCCCATTGTTGAGACATGCATGCTTGGTATTAGGAATTCTGCAGTTAAAGGTAAAATGCAAGTAATTATCCACTGTTTGATTCGAATGATTGTAAAAGATGAAGGCTGCAAGACAACAACTGGATACATTCTGTTTGGTTTCTTTAGATTGAAAACTTAATTTAAACAATGTGAATAATTATCTGGACATTATATGTGTCATTAAAATATCACCATATTTATGTTTACATTGTAAGTATTTCTTACTCTGTTTGCACTTCTATTAGTTTTTGGAGTCAGCTTTTTTGACTTTAATCTCATTGTACATGTGTTGTATAAAATATGATTTCTGCTCTGTCAGCCTAGTCACTTCACCCCCCTGTCTGCTGGTGGTGGTCAGCTCACCATCATCAGTTTGTGAATGGGTGAATGACTGAAGGTAGTGGGAAGCAATAAATTCTAACCAGGCTGAGGCATCCAGGGGCCACTTATTCTCTCCTGTGACAGTGAAGAAAGCCTATCAACATGTCCTAAATTAGAAAATTAATATAACAGCCTGAATTTACTTTAAAAAATTTTAATGTACAGTCTTTACAGTGGCTGCATTTTTCCCCTCAACGTTTTACTGTTTGTATTTTATTTGATGACTGTAAATCATGTCCAATGTATTGTTGAACATTGAAACAGAATGTCAAAAAAACATTCATTGCCCAGCAGAAAACCATCATGATTTCCCCTAAATGATTTTGTCACTTCACCTTACATGAGTGATCACAGCTACTGCATTACTGCTGCATTTTCAATATTTACTCATGAAAATTAACTTGCAATCAAATATATTCTGTAGATTATGTAGACCACATTTTTCAATGATGAATTGTTATAAAAGAGGAACAATTTATTACAAAATTAGTAGGTTCCCATATGAAACAATACTTGCTCTTATCCAGGATTACAAACATCTGATTCAAGTTCAAATTTAAACATTTTGATATTTATTTTACTGTTTATTTATGACAGATGCAGCCCACAAAAAATTATTTCACCAAATCTAGATACATTTAATTCTGATCCAAAATATATGATGGCATGTCTGTTTTTGGTGTTGGATTTTATCAAATAAATTTTCCCCAAAAATGCGACTTATACTCCGGTGCGACTTATAAATGTCTTTTCTTGCTTTATGAGGCATTTTATGGCTGGAGCGACTTATCATCCGGAAAATACGGTAATTATAGAACCAATATTTATACTGAGGTTGAGTTAAAAGGTATTGTAAAACTTAATCACCATCTGGCTACAATGATGATTTATATTGTAAGTATTGATACAAGCGGAGTGTTTTTCTGCTGCATCAAGCTACAAGTAATGTTAGATTTGCACCATCTCCAGTGACAGCTGTTACTTTTTAAAATAAAGAATAAAGCAAATCAAGCAGAGATACTTACTTGTCAGGCAGAGATGTGGCTAACTGGATCAGTTTTGAATCCTTTCACAGCCCCACCGATGAAGCACTGCTCCGTTATTTACCCTCGTTTTTTTTTTTTTCGGACTCAGTCTAATTCTCTCTTTTTAGCTTGCCTTTCTTTTCTTCTTTTATGTACCTGTCTTGGTTTTTGGACCAGGTACTACTCCAGAAATTATACATTTCCCTGTAAGGTTGGTTTGTTTCTGCCATTAGTGAACCACCAGCAGTGAGTGAGCTGCATATATGACACTCTCCTGGCTCTGATTGGCTGCTTTGATTCGGGAGCGGAGTGTTTTTCTAAATGCCATTAGGGGCACAGAGAAGAGGCATGGGGACTTGATTTTTTTTTTCACAAATTGTCTTTCTCATCTTCTACTTTCAGGATATAATGAGGTTTTTAACAAATATGAAAATAATATTTCCTCAAAAACGTTACTACAGCTTTAAACTCAAAGCACAAAGTCAACAGAGTCAGGCCGCTGCAGCCACGGTCACACGGAATTAACCCTTTCACAATCAGCTCTTCCTGAAACTAAGATCAACGTTCCACATGAAACCGGAAGTTAAGTGTTTTGCCTTCAGAAACAGAATAATTTAGATCTCATTAAAGCTCTGGCTGTTTCCTCCGTTAAACAACATCAGCTGCTAAATTGCATGCAGTCAAACAGCACAATTGCAGTTTGCTTGGTTGGATGGCTTTTATCTTGAAATAAAAGCCATTTATATTAATTGCCTTTAATAAAAAATGTATTAATTGTCTTTAGTGTGTAGACTTGTTGACCTGCTATCAGGCAAATTAATCCTAATGCGTCCAAAACTTGTAATCCAGCAGCAGTGCTGCTGAAGCGGTGTTGTTTAGTTGGTGGGTGTTTGGTGAATTTGTTGCAAGGCTGGATTCTGTTGGAGCTGATGGATGTTTGTTGGTGTAAGTTTAACAGAAACTGCTCAAGTCTGCGACTCGTGTTCTGGAAAAGGTTTGAACGCTTTGTTTGGTTGCTCCGTTCAGCCTCCGGTGTTATGGATTAACTGGTGGCGACAGATGGGAAAGACAGAGGTTTGTTTTTCCTGGGCGTGGCTTTTTAGGACGCCTTGACCGAACCAGGAAGTAAACAATGCGATAAGTGTAAAAGACTACAAATGTCGTTTTTTTAAAGTCAAATCATCTTTTCCCACTTTTCACAAGGAACTCTGCCAACTCTTCTCATCTCTAAAATTCATGGACAGACAACAAGATGCAGAACTGTATGATATGATATACAGTTTGAAACTGCTGGGAAACCCAATGGCTTGTGTTTTGTTTGTTTGGGTATTTATTTATTTATTTATTGCTGTTTTATTTGTTTCTTTTGTCCTCTCTGTGTATATGGAAGCAGCCTGGATCGGCTTCTTCAAGTTTTTCCAGGTTTGTGTACATCTGATGTCGATACCATGTTTGTTGTGTATGATGGTTAAAAAAATATATATATTTAACTGATCAACCACATTCTTAAGTTTCAATTCTCTGTTAAAAACTACACATTTTTGCAAAAATACTATTCGATGCCGTAAGACTCCCATTAAGATCTCGGGAATAACTAATTAGAAAGTAGAAAGACTTTTATCTAACATGGTATGTTGCCTTTTTTTTTTTTTTACATTAATCTGCAAAATCACCAAAACGTAAATTACGCAGAACTTGTCCTGAAATCTGTGTTGCTTCAGAGGTTGAAACTCGTTAAAGGAAGATCGAAATAGATCTCAAGATGCCATAAATACATCTCAAAGCAAAGATTAATCCATGAAAGTCGTTTGAGCCATGGGATTAAAAATAAAATGTTTAAAAAGATCCACTGGCTATGTTGTTTTTACACATCTCCCTCATATATGATATTTCACTTAGATATCCACAGAAACTATAGCGAAATCTTTTTCAACACTGTTTCTGTAACATGTTATAGTTTATATCCTAATTCACATTGCAGATCTATGTGTCGTTCCTTCTTTATTGGTTGATATTTTCCTCGTAATTTAACTAAACATTTATTATTTTCACCTAATACTGCACCATGAGAGATAATTATGAAAAAAATTATTGTCTTATGTACTTTTACATCAAAAACGTGTTAAAATCTTTATTCAAACTGAGATTCTGAACGTGTCACTTCAATCCAGGTTTGCTTCTTAAACCGCGAGGTGTCAGATCACCATAAGGTAGGCTACTATGTGATTTAAATTTGATTAGATATGACGACACCAACCTCATTGTTTTGAAAAAGAAGAACGTTCAGAAACAGTTCGGTTGGATTACAGGATCTGAGCCAGAAACACACACTAGGTGTGAATAACACATTACAGAAACCTGAGAGTCAATTCCAATGTTTTTCTGATCAGTGCTGGTTACAAAAAGCAGAAACCTTCCACTTAGGTTTACATTGCGGCTGTTCATGAGATGAAATTAATTTATTGTGGTGAACCTGAATGAGGATGGGATTGTCAGGTTACTTATTGATCTGGTTCTGATCCAATGAGGAGTTTTCGAAGCGCTGCTCTTTAGGAACTTGTTTTGAAACATTATTGTCACTTGCAACATTAAACACATTTGCTTCAAATGGGATTTAGAGTAAAGTTTTGTAAACGGTTTTGCCACATAGACAGCATTTTTCAACAGGCATTGATGCAGCCACCTACAATTTAGAACAAATGCGGTGCGCAAAGGTTTCAACCAGTTCATCTATAACACCGGTACCAGAGTCAGACTGGCAGCTAAACAAGGTAAGAAGAGATAGACAGATCAGTAAGTCACATATTATGTCGGCTACGTTTAACCCGTCGAAAATAGGCTATGTGGTATCGTAGTTTAAAAGTCTATTGCTGAGGATAAACTGAGGACAGACCTGTCAAATCTTCCGTTTTAGTCGGGAAACTACCGTTTTCTAACCCCGTTTTATGATTACAAAAAGCAGAAACCTTCCACTTAACTTTACAATGTAAACCGCAATGTAAAGGTCCCATATTGTGGCGCCCCAGTACCAGATAGGGGAAACAAATTTTATTAGAATTAAATTAAACACAGATCACCGCAAACTCTTTTGCGCACAAATGCGGCGCAGCCGCTATGGGTCCACCGAACTGCGCAGGTCACTGAGCACCTGAAATGAAAGAATATGCTTAACATACTCTAATATTACACTGCTGTTACACAGCTGTAATCTCACATAGTATCGATAACAATTTATCAGAAAAAAAGCCAGTAATTAAAGTATAGAGACAGAGTAGCCCACAAAACAACGTATTTTATCCTGATTAAACGCCTAACAAAGCCATTTATATATATGTTTAAGCTGCCTGTCATGTTAACTTAAAACATGAAGTAACACAGAAGCTTAATGTTACGCCCTCAAGGTCTGGGGGTTCAGGGCCATAACATAAAGTTGTGTCCAGAGAAAACCAACAAGTGGAATGTAGGCTCCATTTCTTTATCACAAAAGATGGTTTCACAAAACCGAAACACAATACAACGTAACCCAATTAAAACAAAAGAAAAGGACTAACTAATTCAAGAATTGTTAAGTGCAAATTAAATTGCAAAATGTCCAAACAAGTCAGTCTAATGTAAACTCCAAACAACCCAAAAGAAAGGACACCAAGGGAGCACCAAGCCTCCCAAACATCAGCTTCTAGCTTATGTAAAGTCAGTAGTGGGTCTGGCAAAACTGATGCGTTCAGACAAAAAAACTGTGTTTATAAGGAAGTGAATCTGTCAACGGATGCATTTGCCAAAAGAATTCTTGATCTTTTACGGTACAGCGTTAATATGGAGCCTCAAGGCAAACAAAAGGTTTTGTAATTTGGGACCATTTTGATCTTACATCAGAAAATAAGGTGTTGGCTTTCACTTTGTTGTTTAATTTTCAGTTTCTACTTGATCTATTTGAATCCAAATTCAGCTGAAATTGACTCTTAGTTTACTTTCATATTATGTTCTGCAGGTTAAGTGTGACAGAACTGTCTTATTTAAATAAATCCACCTCCTCAGTGCTGAGGCATTATAGGACTCGGCATCAAAATGAATCCCTGATACACATAGGATAAACTCAGGCATTCTACAAGTTACTCAGTTGCTTTTTATAAATTATTTTATATAAATGTATTGTTTACTTATTTTTTTTTCTACAGCAGGAGAAGTTTTGTCAAAAAGCTTAACAGGACTACATTTCAAAATGATGGAAAACTTATTCTTTTAAATGAAAATTTGTGAAAAAAAAAACCCAGTCCAGGTGCAGATGAGCCACATCAACGTCCGATTGGCTTGACAATCCTCTGCTGGTCCAATAGGGTTGCTGCTCTCCTGTAGCCTCCCAGCAGCCAATCAGAAAGGTGTTCTGTCACAGCTGAACCTGCGTAACAAGAGGGAGCCACACAGCCTGAAGAGGCCAGGGGCCAAAGCCAAGTATAAAATAAATTAAATAAAGCTTTTTTAAATTCTAAAATAAAAACTAAAAAACAAACATATTTTACATCCATTTTCTGTACACCCTTGTCTCTAGTGGGTTCAGGAGGGGTGCTAGTGCTTATCTCCACCGAGACATTACAGGCGAGAGGCGGGGTCACCTGAACAGGTCACCAGTCTGTCGCAAGGCAACACAGAGACAGACAGGACAAACAACCATGCACACGCACACACACACACACACGCACGCGCGCGCACGCACGCACGCACACACACGCACAGCCCTGTACACACGCCACATCAATTTAGAGAAATCAATTAGCCTAACTGTGGGAACAACCCAGAGAAAACCCAGCATGCACAGGGAGAACATGCAAACTCCATGCAGAAAGACCCCGGGCCGGGAATCAAACCCAGGACCTTCTTGCTGCAAAATGCAAATTACAAAATGTGTATTAAAATAATTTTAGCAAGATCTAGCAAAAGTCTCTGTATTAAATGAACAAACTCTACAGAATGTCCAGGTTTAGCAACTTTTCAGACAAAAACAGAAATTGGTATCAGCCAAAATCTGAATTAGCCGGTCAGGCTTTAAAGAAATTGGCGATCAGAGATTGTCCAGAAAACTGCAATTGGTGATTTCTTAGTTGTAACTATGTTCTTTATCTTTGAGGATGACTTCCCAAGTGTTGGGTGACCTTAAAGAAGAGGATGAAGAGGAGGAGGAAGATGAAGAGGGTTGTGTTAACCCTACAGAGGTGAAAATGAGTCAGATAGTCATGCCCTGCCACTGTAACCATCAGCAGGAGCTGAGTGTGGGACAGCTGCTGAAATGGATGGACTCCACTGCCTGCCTCTCAGGTGTGCCATCCTGTTAGAAATGACATTTCTTGTCAGCAAAGCTAATCCAGACAGGAAATGACTTTTGTTTCATGTGAGCAGCTGAGAGGCATGCTGGAAGTCTCTGTGTAACCGCCTCCATGGATGACATCTACTTTGAGCACACCATCAGGTAACAGGAAGGCCATGTGTGTATCAGAATAATGTGACATAAAGTACTGATCTGTCTGCTCCATGTCCTCAGTGTGGGTCAGGTGGTAAATATCAGGGCAAAGGTCAACAGAGCCTTCAACACTAGCATGGAGGTCAGTGAAGCTGAACTGTGTAAACAGTGCTAATATATAATCCTAACGATGATGAATTATTTTGAAGCATTGATCTCATTTCAAGTGCCACACATGCAGTGCTTTAATTTGATGAAAAGTAAAAAAATGTGTAAGAGAATAGGGACAACATTTGATTTTTTGTTTTTGTTACATTTGAATGTTAAAGATGATCAAACTTTATTGTGACACCAAAACAATCTGTAATCAGAAATTATGATTTGATTGATTCAGACAAACAAAGCCAAAGCAGACTGGTCCGAAATGTCCCTTACAGTTAAAAACTGGTTGTTCCACCTTTGGCAGCAACAACTGCAATCAACTTTGGGAACTCTGAAAAACTCCTTTTAGCAGAATAGCTTTAATTTAGCCACATTGGAGAAGCATGTTAAATCTCAGTGGGATTAAAGTAGCCCACCATCTACACCTGGTTTACATGTCAAGAGTGTGAGTTTCTCCTGTGTGTGCTGTCCCAGGTGGGGATCCATGTGAGCTGTGAAGACCTGTTCTCTGATCGCCACTGGACTGTGTGCCATTCCTACGCCACCTTTGTGACCCAACGAACCAATACTGGACAAAAAGTAGGTGTAGGTCAGAACTGTTTGCCAAATACTTTTTGAGTCCTCTTAGGACAAAGGATTAAACTTTGCTATCTTCCTAATGTGTACTGTCCTAACATAAAATTGGTTAATTGTAAGCGTTCATTTGGACATTTGCTGTAATAAATGGGACAGGACCACACAATGAGTAAGGACGGCAGAGGAAGGAAGGAATAAAACAATCAGGCTTTTGAAAAATTATCATAAAAAATCATAACAAAATATTTAAATGAAAAGATGTGAAGCTGTCAGGACTCTGAGTTTATGGGTTGGTTTTGCTTCTTATTTAGCTTTATGTTTTAGTTCACTTTAGTGTAGCCCTTCATGGTCCTTTTGATATTATTTTTTGAGGTATTTAGTAAATAGGAATTGTTTTATTGCTTTCCTTATTTTTCAGTGTTTCTAGTGTTTTTAGTCCTGTCCTTGTTTGTCTGAGTCCATGTCAAGTCTTCTTTTATGACTACTGTCCATCCATCCATCCATCCATCCATCCATCCATCCATCCATCCATCCATCCATCCATCCATCCATCCATCCATCCATCCATCCATCCATCCATCCATCCATCCATCCATCCATCCATCCATCCATCCATCCATGCATCCATCCATCCATCCATCCATCCATCCATCCATCCATCCATCCATCCATCCATCCATCCATCTTCTTCCGCTTTATCTGGGATGAGGTTACGGGGGTAGAAGGGAGGCCCAGACTTCCCTCTCCCAGTCACTTCTTCCAGCTCTTCCGGGGGAATAGTCCCTCCAGTGTATCCTGGATCTTCCCCGGGGCCTCCTCCCTCTGAGACCTGCCTGAAACACCTCACCATGGAAGCATCCAGGAGGCATCCTGCCCAGATGCACGAGGCTCCTCTATAAACTATAGTCACCTTTATGACAATAGTTTAATTCTATTTTGTCCTTCTAATTATTTCTTATTTCATCCTCCTTGTAATGTTTCTAGTAATGTTTATTTTCTATTTCAGTTGTTCTTCCATGTCTCAGTCTCTGTATATATGTAATTTTAGTTAGATTATTTCTTTAATCCGTCTAGCTTTCCCTGTAGTATTACTAATTCTTTTATTGTCTCTTGAGATTCAGTTAATCTTTCTTTAGTAATTCTAGTTAGGTTATTTCTTTGTCTAACTCTTCTAGTTTCTCTAGCTCTATGTACCTTAGCTCTTATTGTTGAGATCAGCTTTGTTTCTATTTAGGTTCAATTATGTTTTCCCTTATATCTTTAGTTTCTTCAGGTTTTCTTTACTCTTAGTGTCTTTGGGTATTAGTAGTATTTTTCAGTTCCCCGTTTCCTCCTTTTTGTGTTCCCAGCAGATCTCCTTAGTTTCCCTGCACCACCTTCTCCCCGGCCCTCAGCCAGCTCATGTGCAAATTACTCACACCTGCAGTCACTCTTCTCATGATCATTGTTCCATTTACTGCTTCCCTGTACTTAAGCCCGTCTGTCCCAGTCACAACTCGCCAGTCCGTCTTGTCACCCTTATTGTCATTGCCATGCTTCCCTTCCAGTTTGTTTTTGTTTTTTGGGATTTTTTGTTGGTTTGTTTTCTTCATTGACACATCAATTTAGATCTACGTCTACTTCCTGCTGCGTTTGGATCTGCCACCACACCTCATTATGACAGAAGTGTGTTAATAGGCATAACTATGAATAAAAGAGAAGTCATCAAATCTTCCAAAATGTCTTAAAGGGATGTTTGAGCTCAAATTTTAAACAATTCCCCAAAACTGAATGTTTTATAATACACCAATGCTGAAAGTATGTTGCTTTGCTGTGAATATAGGTTGTTGATCTTGATTTATGATTTTCATTCTTAACTTAAATTGTTTTACTAATGTTGGTCACTTTCTTCACATTATGCTGCAGGTATAAGAACAGAACAATAATACTCTTGATAAATTGATGAAAACCTGTTTGAAATATTTCTAGACAGTCTCCAGTAATTCTGGGGAAAGTGTGGTTTTAAAATTGGACATTGCTGCAGATGAGTGATGGTTTGGTGCTGCTAAACTCTACCTGTGTATTAGTGAGGATGTTAAAAGTCTAGGATATGTTTCTTCACAGGTGACGCTCAGGCCACTTGTTCCTCAGACGCAGAGGGAGCATGTGGAATACAGCGTGGCAGCTGAGCGACGACGGGTCCGGATGCTACACAGCGATATCGTCAAAGAACTCCTGTCCAGTGGCTCTGTGGAGCAGGGTGGGTGTGATACAGAGCGCCGTTGGTCCAGAAGTGTAGAAGTGTTGGTTGAGCGTGTCTTTCTGTACCAGCTGACAGCTCTGCAGTGCATAGCGGGGTGGCAGCAGAGAAGACCAGGGTTGAGAGTGTTGAACTGGTTCTGCCTCCACATGCAAACCACCAGGTTATTTATGTACTTTTTTTCTCTCTTGCTGTAAAGGGAAGAATGATCAATGGTAAAGTTTTTCTAAGGAACATTTGTCATGTGAAAGTAGAGACATCATTGACTGTAATTCATTTGCATTCAGGTGAGTACATTTGGTGGACAGATCATGGCCTGGATGGTGAATGTGGCAACAATTGCTGCCAGGTAACTCCTTACTTTGAATTGATGCTTTTTTCACATTTGTGTTTATAGAAATTAGCATTTTCAATTTGATGGAAATGGTCAAACTATTGCTACATGCAATAGTTTGCAATAGTTTGACCATTTCATCTAGCAATGGTATAGAGAAACTGCAAATGATCAACATTTGCAGTTTCTTTTGAAAAATTTGAAAAATTATTCAAAAAATTAAGTTGTAACACGAGGCCAGTAAAAACGTTGGCACTGTTTATGTCAAAGGCTGAACTGCTGAGATGCAGTAGAGTTTGGTTTGCTCTTGTTCTAATGTGACTGTTTCTGTTACTCTTCCTGTCCTGACCCAGCCGCCTGTGCCAGGCTCATCCAACTCTTCGGGCCATTGACATGTTCACTTTCAGAGGACCCTCCCAGGTTGGAGACAGACTCTTGCTGAGGGCTATAGTCAACAACACCTTCAAAAACAGGTATCCAGGGCTTCTGTTTTGACACAATGTCAGTTCAGATAATGTGAACCTTGTTTTTGGACTCAGAGGGCTCAGAACTCTTTCCAAGTGTCTCATCTATTAGACACTTGCAGGCTAATAGAGGAGACAATTTCTTGCAGTTTGGAGGTGGGGGTACGTGCAGAAGCCTACCAAGAAGAGGGGCCTAACCGGCACATAAACTCCGCCTTCATGACCTTTGAAGTTCTTGATGACAGCGAGAAGCCATGTACTCTTCCCCGAATACGACCAGAACCCCTGGTGAGTTAGCTATACAGGACCTTAACCTCATAAAGAAACAATTATTCATTGTTTGTGTGGAAAGCTGTGTTGACACTGATTGGTCATCAATCTCAATGTCAAATTTATTTCTAAAGCACATTTAAAACTAGAAAGTGCTTCACAAAGGGTAAAAGCAACAACATTAAAAACAATAATGAATTCAAAAAATAGGATAAACTTTTTGCAGCAGGACAGTGCAATCAGACAGGTCTGATTGAACTCAAACTGAAACCACAGCAATGAGTTTGCAGGAGAGATTTTAAAAAACTGTACAGACTCTGCAGCACAAATATGAAGAAGCTGGTTCCAGTCGTGTTTCTGCAGTGGCAGAGCCTCGATCTCTATTGGGTTTTAATCTGGTCATTAGTTGTACTAAGACCACGACAGAGACTTTGGATCATAAAAGTTAAGGAGAACCGTTAGATAATTAGATGCCAAACTTTTATGAGTAAGTAACACCGACATAAATACAAAAATGAGCAGGTAGCCAATGTAAATCCTTTAAACTGGAGTGAGGAGGTCATGCTTTCTGGTACCTGTTAAAAGACAAGCAGCAGTGTTTTGGACTAACTGCAAGTGATGGATTATTGATTGATTGAGTGATCGATTCCACAATACAAAGGATTGTAGTAATGTAATCTGCAAGTAATAAATGTAAGAACAATAGTTGTCAGGCTTTTTGGAAGAATGTAGGATTTGCAATTTGGTCGAACAGATTAAACCAAGTCTTGACTACAGTGGACATTTAGCAGAACTGTCTAAAACACTCTTAGATTCCTGCCAGTGAGGCGGTCAAGGAATTCACTTTGTCTAGGAAGAGGTTGCTCACCAAGCACCATCATGTCAGTGTTGTTTTCCTTTATGTTCAGATAGTTTACAGTTAACCATTCTTTGACATCATGCAGGCAGTTTAATAGAGGCTACAGAAACATTGAAGTTAAAAGGAAAATATGTATTTGAATATCATGAGCAAAGCAATGTAAAGAGATGTTCTATGTCCTAAAAATAGGAGCCATTATCAGAATACCGCAAAAAAAAACAAAAAATGACACTTGAAGTACAAGTGTCATCTTGAGGCATACTGGTGTGCGCACATCATTGCGCAAGCAATAAATTGCTGCTGGTGCAAATCATTGCACAAGCAGCAGAATGATTTGAAGATTGAACAAGAAGTTTTTAGAAGTTCAATTCTGTTTTGAGAAATGCACCAAAGTGACTGAGAAAAACTGTGAATTTGTTTTCTTTATATTGACTTTGGAAGTTGTGGGTGGAGTTATCAACTCTTTGAAGTTTCTATTTCAAGTTTTTAAAAGAACCCCTATTACATTTAAACCTCCACTATGTTAACTTGTCAATTGTTAGTAATGTTAAAGGTCTGCATGAACAAAGATCAGAGCTGTAAACTGATTAGTTGTGAAACATCTAATCAACAAATCACCCATCATAAACCTTTTGAACTTCAGAACTTTGTGTTGGCTCTCGCTGCATGAGCCAAGAGGACGCCATTATAAAAGACACTTGTTAGGGTTAAACACCTATAAACACATATTAAAAAGGCAGGGAAGACAAAAGAGTTAAATTCCTGCTACTCGCGAGGAGAACAGACAGAGATGTGTTTTCAGTTACAATCTCCTACCGCTCTGAAAACACATTTGCCTGCTCCTCTCTTTTTATTGTTTTCAGGATCCCTAATCACAAGGATGCTGTAACTCTGAAAGGAGGGGAAAACAATTCATCATATAGCTACAGCGCTAAATGCCATTTACTAACTAAGACACAAATTATCCTTCCCTAGATAATCTCATTCCAGGCACAAAGTTTAACAGAATATGTAGTGAACCTTCACAGTGACAGTTTTATAGCAATCCAGCAACTCAACGAAGCAGAGCTCTTCACCGAGAGATAACCCTGCAGGAAAACTGTTGTCTCTGCTTTCCATCAATGAGGCCTTCTAAGAAAGGAATCAGAGCAAATCAACAATGCAGAAACATTCTTAATTCTATGAGATTTAACAATAAAAGCATAAAAGAAGATAATACTATAAGATTATATGAAAATAACGAATATTTGATTAATAATATCACAATTTCTCCAACAACACTTGAATTATGAGTTACTATAATTAGATTGTAGCAATGATTATCATGACAAACACACCAGACCTTAAGCAGCTGATTGTCCAAGAAACAGTTGGCCCAGTGTGTGAAAGCAAATCTTCGACTACCTCAGGTTTTTTTTGTTGTTGTTGTTATTTATCTCCGCTGTGTGTCTGTGTGTGTGCATATATTCTTCACTTATAGGAAGGTGAGAGAAGATTCCAAGAAGCAACAGCCAGGAAAAAAATCCGCCTGGACAGGTGAAGGTTTGCTTTCCAGATCGATCGTTAAAGTTCTATTTGAACTTTAATGTTTCAATGACGAATTAAACATTTTTCTGCTCTGCGGTGTAACATGACACTTTGAACACACTTCCATAAGTTTTCTGAAATTATAATGTCACGAATGGGTTCATACTGTCTCATGTCAGAAAAAAATGTGTTTCAGAAAGTACATCATCTCCCGCAAACAGAGTGAAGTTCCTCTGTCTGTTCCCTGGGACCCCAGGAACCAGGTGAGTTCAGTCACTCACAGAGAACATTAAAGAACCAAGAAGACAACACAACACTCATCATCTCAGCACACAGGCTGAAATCAGACACATTTGGCAGTGCTTTTTTATGGATATCAACAATACCTGACACTCATTTATGTAAGACATGTTTATAAGGGAATTCATAATTTTTCAAATGTATAATTCATAATGTTTTTTCAAATTTTTATTAATTTTTATTATGAATTATTTCATTGTGAATTTTTTCAAATTCATAATTCTTCAATAAGGGAGTGAATCCCAAACTGAAACAATTGAACTGCACAGTGACACAGGCAAAACTTCTATAAAGTTTGTAATTTAATTTAATTTGAATTTTGTTTCAATTTAATTTATTCACAATAAATGAAGGAAATAAATATATTCAAAAAGAATTTTAGATTTGTCAAAGAATTGGATATTGTCAATATGTTTAAGAAAGTCAAAAAGAATATGAAAGAGAAAAAAAGAACATGCAGTGATTGTCAGAGGCTGAGCCAATGCTAAACACAACGCCAGCTCAGGTGAACCTTCTGTGAAGAGAAACTATAAAGGTTATGTCAGCAAGAGCTGCAGATACTGAAGCGAAGGTAAAATTGGGAAAATGTGATCTGTCTTTCATTTTCACTGGAACTCTTGCTGAAGAGTTTTGTCTCAACTAAATGTTAATAACAAATTTTACTTTGTACTATAATAGTAAGTAATTACAATTGTCCATCCTTGAAGGCGCAAATGCACAGACTGTTTTTTATTTTGGGGGGATATTTCCCATTTTAGAAATGTTGAGGTAAAACAAGGAACTTATAAAAACCTTTTTGATATGGAATTTGAATGTCTGGGAGAATTCTTTTTTCAAAACCGCTGCTCCAAAGACGACAACTTCTGTCTTGACGAAATTTAATTTCCATATCATAAATCCATCAATATACCATTTTTAATCCAGTTTATTCAGATTATTCTGAAATATTACTCCTTTTATATTGTTATCTATCAGATGTCTTATTTCCTGTCATTGAGCAGTTAGCTGGCTGACTAATGATGCAGATGCATCCCTCAGGCAGTGGCAATGTGTGCTTGAACCATTGCTGAACATTTCAGTACATTTTACACCAAGACACTGACTCATATGGCGACTGTTTTTCATCCTGTAAGCCATGTGCTGTGTGTCTTTGTGAACAGGTGTATCTCAGCTACAACAATGTGTCAGCTCTGAAGATGTTGGCAGCTAGGAAGAACTGGCGCCTCAGCACAGAGAAAGATAAGGTCTGAGGAAGTGCTTTGTGTTTTTTAAAATGAGATGAGTTTATCTTTCCAGTTTCAACACAGAGCTGTGTGGTTTCTTTTCTGTTAGGTCCGTCTGTACACCCTGGAGCAAAAGTCCATGTTGAGTTTCAGGGTGGAAGCGGAGGTGGATGTTCCTGCTCATAGAGCCTTTTGTTTGCTTGCTGACCTAAGCAACAGAACAAGTTGGGACATGCACTATAAGTAATACATCCACACACATTTACAAATAAGTGACTTTCATAAGTCACAATGCATCACCACATGTCTGTCAGCGAGTGTCATTTTCTGCAGTTCCCCATAATTTTGGTGTCTTATGTCACCAACATATCATCCATCCAGAAGGAATAAATCTTAACTTGTGATTATGATCAGCCTTGAATCAATGAAGAACATACAATATATTGAGTTGTCCTTCCTTAGACCGAATGCCATATTTTATTTACTTTTAGTGTGAACTCTGGTTTCTGGTTTGGCCAAAGAGACACACAGGTCATACTACTTGACCAAAATGTAAGGGAACTTAAATACCATTACTCAGTGGAAAAAGATGGTTAAATATCTTGTACTCTTAAATACACAAGAGATTTGACGATAAACTGAATTGAAAATAGTAGATTGCAAACAAGTAGAGCAGTAAGAGAACTGCAAAACAAACTAAGTGGTAGCATAAGATAGTCTAAACTAATGTAAAAGAAAAAAAATATACAATTTTGGAATCATCACAGATGAACAGATGAACTTATTCTTGTTGCAGATGCACAGATCAGAATTTTGAGGTCAAATTCTGGTTTTTGATTTTCAGGAAGTTTTAATGAAACTCATAATCAACAAAGCACCACTTTGAACTGCCTTTTTGCTGAAAATGTGCTCTATAAATAAAATTACCTTATCTTTTGATAATAATGATGACCAATTCTGATCTCTCTCAGAACTACGAATAAGAATATATAGAAATGAAATTAAACATGTTGTAGAAAATAGTTTCCTTTTTCATAACTTCTTACATTGTTGTGCTTCCACAGTCTCTATTTTAAATACCTCACTGAAACTAAAAATGGCAGACTCCCTTCACTCCCCTTCAGCATCCAGACTAAACCAGTGTTCTTAACATTCAGATATGTGGTTATGATTTTTGTTATCGAGGTCAACATAGATCACACTAACAGCATGTTGCTTCAGGATGTTTTAAGACAGATATATGTAGTGATGTAGCAGTTCATTCTTTACATGAAATATTTCTAAATTAATTTCAGCCTGGTTAAAATTAAATATCTTAAACTTAGTACACAGCACCAAATTTGAAGTAACAACTTTCCCTTTTATTTCATTTACTACTATTAATTTAGTGTAGACAGGATGTGGCATGACATTTTGTTTTTGCTCCTTAAGCTCTTATTGGATAGTCAAAACCACACATTAATACAGAATAACTGCCAGATACTGAAAGGTGAATTTGTCAATTGCATGATTCAACAGAAAAAATAACTAAATAAATCAAATACTTAGGTACTTTCTGACAAAAGTACATGTATTAATTTGTCTAAATGGTTTAAGGGAAAATAGCTTCTCCGTTCTCCTGCCCAGAAACAAATAAAACTAAAAGTGGAGTGCAAGTTCACTCTGCTGTTACTTGACTTTGTTTTATTATTCCCACTAATAAAGCGAAGCCAGAGGTGGCAAGGGCAGACTGAAAAGCAAATATTACCAATCTGGATCCTCACAAAGATGGTAAAAACCCTGCATGTGCATCACAACTGCTACACACTGAAGTCACTCAGCACACTCAGGGAAAATGCTGCAGTTCTTTAATACCCAAAGTTTGCTGCTGAAAAACAGTTTTGTTTTGCTGGGAAATTACATCAGGGTGAGCTGAGTCTTCCCTCACATTCATAATATAAAACACAACACTGTCCTGTTCAAAGGCTTCAAAGAGTGAGCTGCTCCACTTATGAACACATTCTTGAAAACCATGGCTATAATTATTTCTACCTGATGATCTGTGTATATCTTTTCTAAACTAGGAAATGTGAGCTGATTCACAGTGTTGACGATGATGACTTTATTTATCGTGTGGTGACACCATCAGTGCATCAGACTGCGGGTGGGTCCCCCACCTCGACCAATCGTGGAGAAGATGTTCTCCAGGATTTCATCCTTTTAGCCTCTAGAAGGAAGCCGTGTGGCCACGGGTCAGTTGCATGTATAGACATGTCCTCCTGAAGTTGACAGGACTGACAGCCACTGTTTGTCTTCCCTCTTCAGAGACCCTTATGTCATTGCTCTGCGCTCAGTCTCCCTGGCAACCCATCCTCCCTTTGAAGGATACAACAGAGGAGAGGTCCTGTGTGCTGGATTTACCATATTGGAGACCAACAACATGTCATTGGTGAGATAATTGGTTAATCAGCTTTTTTTCTTTTTCTTTTTTTTTTTTTTTTTAGGTCCAACCTTAGTAACTTTTTTACTTTTTCCCCAGATCAGTTATTATAACCAGGCATCTCCAGAGGTCCTTCCTTACATCTCCACAGATATTGCAGGCCTCTCCTCTTCTTTCTATCACACTTTCTGCTCCTGCAGCCAGTACCTGAGCAGAAATAGGCAGCCGGCCGCCTCTGAGGAGCTCACAGGCAACTATGGAGCTGTGAACACCAACAGCCCCACCTATCTGTTGTCAGAGGTAGTGCACAGCACCCCACTGTAGACAGCAGGGTCAGTTTATGGGCCAGATCATCAGTGTGTTGCTTTACACATGGAACAGTCAAAAAATGCTACCGTTGGTGTTTTCTGAAAAACACAGATTTTTTTTTTTAATAATGCAAACCAAAGAATAAAATTGAGATTTTAAGCTATTGACTAAGGTTGGAATTTGTACTTTTGTTTTCTTATGTCAAAATTTATTAAACATGAAAATGTTTAATAAATGACATTACAACTCTTAGGAGAGATGATGTTTGCTGTACAGATTTAGGTACTGGAATATATCAATAAATTTTTTTTTTTTTTACTTTGGTGTTCTCTGTGTAATTTTTTAACACTGGTGTATCATTAAAAAGAACAAGAACTTAGACTAGAAGCAACTTTTATTGTTCTGCAAAGAAGAAATTCAGATAAGTTAGAAGTTTATGTGTCTTTTAGTTTTACCTGTGGTAGTGTTTATTATGACTGATACACTCCAACACAAAAAAATGTTTCTTACTAGTAGCAACCAGTAAACAAACTTAATCAAATGAATTAATGAAAATAGATGATTTTATTAAAAATATATTTTTCTGAGCAGTCTCAATTTGCTAAAAAATCTAAATAGTCTCAATCAGCTCAATCTTTATCTCATTACTGCTATTACTGCGAGTGAGGTACAGATATGAATCGCAGTACTATGGGATACTACAAATAGCCCTCTCATAAGCTTCAAAAGGTTTTCAAATACAATGACTGAATTGAGTTCAGTCATTAACCATGTTGTAGGTTAAGAACTACAACATGGCGGAACTCTCAGTGTCTACAGAAGAGGTGTGAGCTGGCCTTTAGATACACTTGTGTTTTGGGTACTTTAGAACTGATTTTATCCAACCACTGTCACACATAGGATTAGTGTGGTCTTTTAAAATGGAAAATTTCAAATTAAAAGCCTCAATATACTTTTCAGAGTAATGCACAGCCTCAGGCAGACTTGTTCAGACTGCTTTTTTCATAAAAACTGACTGGGTGTCTCACAAAGATAGAATTTGTTCTCCACCTCTCTGTCTCACACACACTTCACAGTTGGCAGAGGGCTTTGCTTCCCTTTAGAATTACAATGATGGCTGAAGGTCAGAACTACAGGGATGGCGGAACTCACTTACTACAGAGGAGGGCTGAGCAGAATGTTAGAACTACAGACATGGCAGAATGTTTGGGCATCATATAACTGAGTTAACCCAACCACTCTTACACATGGGATTAGAGTGGCCATTTAAAATGAAGATTACTGAAAATTTCAAAATGAAAGCCTCAATATTCCTCTGAGGCACTGCTGTATGCAGTGCAATATTAGCCTGTATTATTGCATTAGCATTAGCCTTTTCCCTAAAATAATCTTTTAGCTATTTTTCTTCGTAATGTTCAAGACACTGAATGTAGGAATTCAATGTAAGACAACATTCTAATGATATTCCACATGCTTCTGACCAGTGTTGTAGTACTCGAAAACGGTCTTGGTCTCGAGACCGGTCTTAAGACCATTTTTTGATAGTCTCGGTCTTGTCTCGGACTCGACCACATTTGGTCTCGGTCTTGTCTCGGTCTCGGACATTGAGGACTCGGTATTTTATTTCAAGACCGGTCAAGACCACAACTGTGAAAATAACGCTAAATCATCAGTATCAATTTCTTTAAGATCCTTCTTTTTATTGGATGCACTCCTGATTCAAATCCAAGCAATAACCCGTCTCATTGGTAAATGCATGTTGTTGTTTTTTTTAACTGCTGTCGCCCCACCCCCTTTCACCTTGAGCTGCGGACTGCAGCACTTCGATTGAAAGTTACAAGTGGTTGTCTGGGAAGGGGATAAGATGTCGGCCAAATCATCGGTTATAAAATTTGGCTATTTAAATCACAAACAATACATTTGTAAAGCAACATTGAGAAAAAAGCATACAGCGCAATGTAAGTTCTGCAGTGCTTCACTATCAGAGACGGTGGGGACTACGTCCAACTTTTATCGACACCTTGAAAGAAAGCACAAAGAAAGGTAAGCTGTGTGTAAAAGTGATATTAGGAAAGCTAGCAAGTTAACATAAGCAATTTCCTCGGTATCAAAATTATTCTACTCGGCCATCACACAGTTCTTATTTCAATATACTTTATTTATACTAAATAAAGATGTTTGTTTATTCCAGTTCTCTGTGTAAAATATCTAGGTGTTTTTACGTGAATGTGGGTCTTTTAGATCAATTTTAGTGATTTTGATCATGTTTCACATTTTATTGTCACATACTGGCGCTGGTCTTGGTCTTGACTCGGTCTCGACTTCCCTCGGTCTTGGTCTTGACTTGGTCCCGGACCCTAAAAGTCTTGGTCTTGTCTCGGTCTCGATACACTCTGGTCTTGGTCTTGTCTTGGTCTCGGGTTAGGTGGTCTTGAACACAACACTGCTTCTGACAGTATTTAGGCTTACATTAGCATTTTGGCTAATTTTAGCTTACACATTCATGTTAACATACTGAATGGTTCAAGTCCATGTTAGTCAACATGCTTGCAATTCTCCACAGGGTATTGACTAAAATTTAGCTAAGCTTAGCATTGATGCTAATTTTTCGCATCAGAACACTGGGTCCAAACTAATGGGACACTTTGGCCCATCAGAAATTTAACTTTGGCAAGGTTAAATTTCTCCAGAAATTTTCTAGTTTAATCTGCTCTATTCGTTAGAGGAGAAGAAAAACTTTCACCTGAGCATCACCACCCACAGCACCTTCACCTGTGGTTACTGGCATGTGAAGATCACTATATAAGCCATCAATGCCAACATGTATCTATGTGTGTGTCTGTGTGTTCTAACCTGGAAGACATTAAGGAGACTCAGAGGGTTCACAGTCGAATGCTACAGTCTCTCCAGAAAATAACTTTTTCTACATAACCAGAGTAGTTCTATGAACTCCTGGTATTAGTTTTATATCAATTCGATAATATTTGAAAATAGAGAGGGGATGAAAATTTTGGCAGGCTAAAAATACATATTGCCGAAAAATGCATCCCCCTGCTAACTCAGAGAAATAAAGAGTCAGATCAATAAATAAATAAATTCAAATGAACCCCTCCCGCCCCTACATTAATGGATTAGACAGTAAAGGATGATATCAAATGTTCTATATAATGGGCCTCAGTTTTGTAGCTTTAAGCTGTTATGGTGTTGAATGAAACATCTGGGAATTTCAAAGCAGCTGCGGAGAACATGTTCATCACTGAAAAACCTTTGACTCATATGTCTCAATAAAGGCGTAAAAACCGCATTTATTTCAATTAATCTGCGAAATAAAACTCACCGTTTCAGGGCTTACATGGTTAAGAAACGTGATAAAGTTACAAACATCTTCAAAAGTTTCCTCTTCGGTCAGATTTCAGTCCATTTCCTCCTCAATATGCGAGAGGAGGAATCGGACTTGCATCCCCTGTTGATGCATTTCTCGGCATAACCCCTGCTGTGAGGGTCTGTTGCCAGTTGGGTCTCGGTCGATGGTGCCTTGCTGGTTGGGCCAGGATTTGGATCACGGATATTTTTGCTGCTGGTAAATGGATTTCTGTTGCTGGTTCTGTGTAACGTCAGGTCACCTTTTATATTGTTGCTATTAGTTTTTCTGACATAATTTCTAATTGCTTTTTAGGATGCATTTCAGTGGCTTTTCACTGCAGAGTCTGAATGTAGCCATTTGTGTGGCTGAGTAAGGTACCAGTTTTTCATTTTGCCTTATATGGCTTTATTATTGTCGGCAGACACTTTAGTTTTACATGCATTGCAGATTGCTGCTGTTGCAAGGTAAACTTCACCTAGGTGCATTCTTTAGATGCTCTTGGTTAATTGCCTAATAGGCATCCTCTAGAGCTGGAGCTGTATCACAAGCATTACGGAACCAGAATGACAGTTCATATTCCTTTTTTTTATTTTATGAATTAGCTGATTGGGCTCAGCTTTATAAAATTGGGTTGATGCAATGTGAGATTTGCTTTTCTTTTGTTATTTAAAATTAATTTGTTAAATAATTAACAAATTAATGTTAATTTGCATTGCTACTAATTTGGATTACTACTAATTTGCATTGCTACTAATTTGGATTGCTACTAATTTGGATTGCTACTAATTTGCATTGCTACTAATTTGGATTGCTACTAATTTGCATTGCTACTAATTTGGATTGCTACTAATTTGGATTGCTACTAATTTGCATTGCTACTAATTTGGATTGCTACTAATTTGGATTGCTACTAATTTGGATTGCTACTAATTTGGATTGCTACTAATTTGCATTGCTACTAATTTGGATTGCTACTAATTTGGATTGCTACTAATTTGGATTGCTACTAATTTGCATTGCTACTAATTTGCATTGCTACTAATTTGGATTGCTACTAATTTGGATTGCTACTAATTTGGATTGCTACTAATTTGGATTGCTACTAATTTGGATTGCTACTAATTTGCATTGCTACTAATTTGCATTGCTACTAATTTGGATTGCTACTAATTTGCATTGCTACTAATTTGGATTGCTACTAATTTGCATTGCTACTAATTTGGATTGCTACTAATTTGCATTGCTACTAATTTGCATTGCTACTAATTTGGATTGCTACTAATTTGCATTGCTACTAATTTGGATTGCTACTAATTTGCATTGCTACTAATTTGGATTGCTACTAATTTGGATTGCTACTAATTTGGATTGCTACTAATTTGGATTGCTACTAATTTGGATTGCTACTAATTTGCATTGCTACTAATTTGCATTGCTACTAATTTGGATTGCTACTAATTTGCATTGCTACTAATTTGGATTGCTACTAATTTGCATTGCTACTAATTTGGATTGCTACTGATTTGCATTGCTACTGATTTGCATTGCTACTAATTTGGATTGCTACTAATTTGCATTGCTACTAATTTGGATTGCTACTAATTTGCATTGCTACTAATTTGGATTGCTACTAATTTGCATTGCTACTAATTTGCATTGCTACTAATTTGGATTGCTACTAATTTGCATTGCTACTAATTTGGATTGCTACTAATTTGGATTGCTACTAATTTGGATTGCTACTAATTTGGATTGCTACTAATTTGGATTGCTACTAATTTGCATTGCTACTAATTTGGATTGCTACTAATTTGCATTGCTACTAATTTGGATTGCTACTAATTTGGATTGCTACTAATTTGGATTGCTACTAATTTGGATTGCTACTAATTTGCATTGCTACTAATTTGCATTGCTACTAATTTGGATTGCTACTAATTTGCATTGCTACTAATTTGGATTGCTACTAATTTGGATTGCTACTAATTTGGATTGCTACTAATTTGGATTGCTACTAATTTGCATTGCTACTAATTTGCATTGCTACTAATTTGCATTGCTACTAATTTGGATTGCTACTAATTTGCATTGCTACTAATTTGGATTGCTACTAATTTGGATTGCAGTTTTTGTTTAAGTCTCAGATTGCTTCTCGTGTTCTGGGGATCTATGCTTTATTGGATTGTAAATTAGAATGCCTATTTTTAATATTGTAAAAGAATGTATGAGTATAGTTTGTATACTATTTCTGTTTCATCATTTTAAGCCAGGTCTACCTGGGTACCTTTAATTGCGAAACCCTAAGCCATTTGATGTTATTTCAGAGATCTACAAATTGGCTTTAGGGCCACGTCCTGAGGTCACAATCTGGGTTCTTTCCTTGTTCTACACTTGGAAGTCTTGATTAATAGCTACAAGGCTACTTTAGTATGCACTTATGTTGTATAAAATTATGACATTGACATGTGACCTCATATTCATTGTGAAAAGTGAATAATGTGAAAAAATTTGAAATTTTCATGGTAAAAAAGGTGGTCTCATTATTTTATAACTGTATATATTTTCAACTATTTCACACCTCTCTCTCCTCTGTCTCTCGGCTGGACTGGGAACGCCTTGGGGTTTCCCTGGAAGAGATGGAAGAAGTGGCTGGGAAGAGGGAAGTCTGGGCCTCCCTTCTGAAGCTGCTACCCCCGGATAAGCGGAAGAAAATGGATGGATGGATTTCACACCTAATGCATGTGTTGCAAATGTGTAGACCATGTGATCCACATGGGTTTCACATATCTTATGTATCAATGTGTACCACACACGTGGTAGAAAACTTCCAAAATCACACATACATGTGATTCACATCTTTCACATGTGAAAAGTTGGGTGAACCACATGTGTGGTTTTCATGGGATTTTTTGTAAGGGTGAGGACTGGAAATGAGAAACATTGCATCGCATTGCAGGAAGGTGAACTTCCACCTTGTATTTGGCTTTGACTGTTTTCCACGTCTGCAGACAAAAAGCATTGAGCTGCCACCACCATCCCTGGCACTGCTGTGTTCAAGATGATGTGCAGTGTGTTCTTTTCTTATACATTTTGCATGTGTAAGAAAAAAAATATTCATGCAATAATTTTGCATCTATAATGACACTTAGTCTTGTGTAAGTGTCCACAAGAGGACACTTGCACATCCTCTTGTGGCTTTCTTATCATTGAAGATCAAATACTCGTGAACACTGTTTATTCAGAGCTTTATTTTCTTTTCATTATGCCATTTTGAGTTGGTCAATCAAATAAAGTCTCATTGAAAGACTGTAACTGTAAATATAAAGTTTCAACAGTATGAGGACCTTCATTTTTAACCTTAGCATTGTTTTCCTTCATGATACATAATGCAAACAGAATACATACTTTGAGAACTAACCAGGCTTTATTCACTTAACTTTATTAAAATCAAGGTGTGATGGTTTGAGAAAAGAAATAAAGCCAAAAGCTCCTCACTGACAGTAAAGATAATCTCCATCAACAAGCTAGATGAGGAAGTCCAACCTCATGTTTGTGTCAAATAGTTTCTTTTATTTGCCAGTCATCATGTAGAAATTTGATTTTCCTCCCTGTTGGGCCATGAGCTTCTTCATAATTCTAAAAGTTTCTCCAGTGTCCTCCATGTCCATCTCCACTAGAAAGTCACACTGGTTCCTCTCCTTCAGGGAGGGAGGTTCCTGTGGTTCTTTGAGCAGTGATGCTGAGGTTAGGTGTACAGCCAGCCTTTGGGACAGGCCTGTCAGTGTTGCTGGGATCAGAGGAGGCCAGTTCTGCTCAGTTAGGACCACAGTGACATACGGAAACAACTCCTCCACTGTGGACACAAAATCCTGAAATACACAGATGACACACAGTTCATGCTGCTTACTTCAGCTGAGTAAGCATGGACTGAAGACCAGTAGGAACTAGTTGTATGCATTTGACTCTTAACCTGATAATCAATTTTTTTTTCCAAATTACCTTTCAAAGGTTATTATTTGTAAGCATTTTTATGACTTGTTCAAATATTTCAAAAAGTCACATTTTATGTAATGACTTAAATAATGATACACACATTTGTGCTGTAGCTGCTTTGGGAACTCTCCATGCTGATCCAGATGGGCCTGTAGAGTTCCTCGGCACAGTAGGCGGCCTGCAGCAGTTTGAGGGAAGCTTCCAGAAGCTGATGACCATGAACCCGAAGATAAACCCCCCAGGGTGCATCAGTCCTCTGCCCAAGCAGTTCAAAGACCCGCTTCAAACACACAATGCACACACGTAAAAAGGTCCTCTTGTGTACACCGCATATTTTCATTGCTCCCTAAACTTTGTGTTGAAAGGTACAAAATACAGTAGTTGGTTTACAAAATCATAGCTGAAAACTCTTGGCAACTATTGGCATATACACGTAAAACATTTTATGCCTAAATTGGATTTTCATGTGAGAGACATAAAAAAGATAGTAAAAAAGAATATCTCAGAACTCTGTTCCACTTATATCATCAACTTCATTGACAAAAGATATCACCTTTTAATTGTAAAAAGATGATTTGGACAAGACAAACCCAAATGAACTTCCTGGCTGAGGTCTACTGCAGTGATGTGGAATTAAACGATTGGTTCATCTCCACTTATTTACCTGAAGTGTGAAGGGCTCAGAGCTGGTCCCAGAGTCTCCCAGCACAGGAACTCCAGGTTGATTTCTGTCAGAAATTACATGAAGAACCAGCATCCCACCATCCTCATCTGGAGACACGCAGACGCAGTCGAGAAATGAGAGTCAGTGTTCAGTGCATTAGTACTCTCCTTCTTCAGAACTCGGTCAGTATTTCTGACAGGACTTTGCTGTGATGTGCAGATTGTGAACAAATTTCAGTCCAGCTTTGAGTGAGCAGGGTGTTTTTGCTAACTGGATGAGGAGAAATTTGTAAGAGTTGTATAATTTTCTACATATTGGAATTATGAAAAGCATTCATAGTGAGTGTACAGTCACTGAAGTTTTACATTAAGGTCAAGTAAGTTCATGCCAGGGTCAGCAGTATTTCAGGAGTGACTGGACTGAGACAAGGTTTCCTTCCTGCATGAGTCTGACTAACAGATCTGAACCAGGATGGAGCTAGAAATGCCTCCAGCCCAAGACTTGGATTCACATGTGAGCTGAACCAGAAATCAATTAAGGACAAGGTTTACAACAGCTAAAATACATAAAATACAATAATGGACAGACTGTCCCTGGAGTGACAGGGACAGACACTCCAGGGACTGTCCCTGGAGTGACAGTCCCTGGTTAAGTAAAAAATGTAAAAAAAAAAAAAGTAATAAAAGACTTCAAAGAAAAAAAAAATTCCATACTATACTGGGTAAAGCCAGATAAAAAATTATTGTCTTATTGTCCTATAGCATTAATTTTTTTTTTCAAGATCTGATAGAAGTGTAGCATTAGGGTAAGAGAACGATTGTGACACACTGCTGCCTGGAAAAAAATAAATTGGAGCATTCCAACAAATTATTGGAAGTGTTATTTCACCTTTACCTGAGAGCCGTGCCAGCAGGAAGGCCTCATCAGCGACTGAAAACCAGCGCACTCCCAGACTGCTGTGCTGGGTGACATCAGTGAAGAAGTCACTATTCCAGTTGTGAACTGGATGAAGAAAATCCATCAGATTTCCTCCAGGATAAAACCTGCGAACGCCACTGTGGTTTCCTGGAGACACATTCAACATATTTCAAAAACACTTCAGTGAAGACACCAGTTTTCCTCAAGCCTTTTTTCATATCTAGCTGGTATGTGATGTAAACAACTACAACTTTTCCATGGTAACACAATGTACAAAACGATATGTCAGTGCAGTAGGCACATTAGCATTTCCAAACCCAGTCATAATTTCTTGGCATATTTTTGTTTTAAAAGAAGATTTTTAAGAATTCCAAGTCAAAGTTATGCTTCATCATTTACTCCCTGTATTTTTAGTTGTCACTAATGTTTTCTCTAATTTTTTATGTGTCTGAATATACACACAAGCTGCCTGAGCACACTGAGGCCACACACCAGTATTACACCTTTTATAAATCTGGGATCATTTAAAGTTGCATGGCTTTTCAAAAGAATCATATTACAGCAGCAACTTCCATGTGTTGGCTTTTTATATAAGTGATTTAAAATTAAAAAGCAAAGACATTCCTGTTCATGAGACGCATAGTATGTTATAGTATGTAAGAGTCCTACTCTGGCCATGGCGAGAAATGAGACAGTACACCTTTCAGACATAACTTTTTGTTCACATTAAAACATTCACATTGTGATACTGTATACATTCTTGTAACTCTGTCTGTAAAATATTTAATTACACAATTTTTTCACGTCTGTCTTTCTCACTTCTCCAATGGTTGCACACTTTGACCAGGTTGATGGCTCCGCCTGTTTCTTGCTTTCACTTTATGTACATCAAGTTCACTATGGTTCACTTCAAGACGATTTCTGGATGCTGTTTTAAACTAAATCCTCTTTCACAATCAACACTGGATGCTTGAAATGTAGCACAAATATCCGCAAGCTGTCAGATCTCCTTTACCGCCTCACATTTAAGTACTGCAGCCACCATATCTGAGAATGTTTACATTTTTGCTTCATAATGTACTTGAATTCAACATATAGACTGTTAATGGCCTCCATAGATTGTGGGTGGGGGAGAATTGCGTCATATTTCTTTGCCAGTGTAAATAGAAATGCCTGTTGATCCATAGTAAAAACTGATGTCTGAGCTCAGTGCTTCCATGTCAAATTCATCCTCTGGAAAACAAGCATCCATGTGATCATAGAGCTTACTAATAAACAGAGTAATCTCACCAGTATTTCTGCCATCACCTGATGAAGTCTCCATTGCCTCTTTGACGTGGTTACTCCACTGTACGTTCTTCGCCTTCAAGTATTGGGAATGTAACTTCTCAATCTCATTGGAGAATTGTGAGGCGCAAAACTCTCAAATATATGGATAAACATAACAAACCACAGAGATGAGTTCTTACTGCCAGCCATGACGGGTCAGGAGATTTATTTACACATCTACCACAGATGCATCATGCAAAACATTGTTTCTCAAATCTCAAAGTACAAATCACCAAAAATCTCTAGAAAATCTCCAAAAAATCTCCACCGTTCTACAGACATTTTTATAGCTTCCAATGACGTCAAGGGTCAAGGGTTTGAGAGAAGTTTTGACCAATCCAAATATCTATGTTGGTTTTGCGTCAAGATTCTGCCTGCCCATTGATTGAGTGTGTGTTGGAGTTTCCCCGAAATACTAATGACCTCTTGATCTGAACATCTGCTCCACACCAGAACTGCAAAACAAGTCAATTAATCACAATTGTTGTTCTTATTTATCTAAACAGTTTACTTCCCAACCCGAGTTTTGTTCCAACTTTTGTGCTTTTCCCAGGTCAGATTGACCTTCTGGCGTCAGCAGTCTTTTCCTACAAAAACAACTCCTTAAAAAGTATTTCTGCTCTAACAATCTTTGCTCTTGCAAAGCAGAGTCCTTCCAGCACAGTCAGGTTGTGTCTTTGAATGGAAAGGTAAGAGTTGTGCCATCTCTGCTAAAGCATCTCCCTGAGTAGTGAGAGTATCTTTGAACTTGGAATCACTCAGCTTTTTGCAGCAGTACTTTGCCACTGGATCTTTGTTATCAGTGAATTCTCTTTTGCAACATTGTTCAAGCACAGTGTCATTCCTCAAAACAGCATTCACAGCTTGATGCTGCGAACCCATCACACTTTGTTCAGAGGCCTGAACGAAAGAGTATCTTCATCAAGAGTCCTTGCTAGATCCTCGTTTTTTTCCTCTTCACAGTTAACCCAGAGAAAGTGAAATACACAGTTCTAAAAAGAGTTTCTACATCTCTCATCAAAGGCACATCTTTCCAGGCATCATCAATGTCCAAGTGCTTTCTATGGGCCACACAATGTTGTGTCAATTAGGTATGGTATTTGGCGCTTTAACAATCTGCAACTCCATTGCATTTTCCTAGCATTACTGAAGCACCATCAGAGGTTAGTATCACCATTCTCTGCATGTCCAGTTCATATTTGAAATAAAATTGAGTTATTGCCTCCACAATATCCTCAGCAGTGCATCCTGTCAGCTGGATGATGCCACCAAACACACTCTTTTATTCACATCATTTTCCTCCTTGCATTTAATATACATGACTAGCACATTCATCCATCCATTGTCTTCTGCTTATCTGGGGTCGGATCATGGGGGTAGCAGCCTAAGAAGGGAGGCCCAGACTTCCCTCTCCCCAGCCACTTGTTCCAGCTCTTCCAAGGGAATCCCAAGGTGTTCCCCAAACTCCCGGAAAACCTCCCATAAGGCTCCCCAAGGGACACGGTCGAATGCCTTCACCAAGTCCACAAAGCACATGTGGACCGGTTGGGTGAATTCTCATGCACCCTCCAGGACCCTGCTGAGGGTGTAGAGCTGGTACAGTGTTCCACGACCAGGACGAAACTTTCTGAATCTGAGGTTCGACTATCCGATGGACCATCCTCTCCAGGACCCCTGAATAGAGCTTGCCAGGGAGGCTTAAGAGTGTGAGCCCTCTATAATTGGACCGCATCCTCCGGTTCCCCTTTTTGAACAGGGGGACCACCACCCCACTCTGCCAATCCAGGAGAACTGCCCCTGATGTCCATGCTAATTTGCAGAGTCGCATCAGCCAACATAACCCTAAAACATCCAGAGCCTTAAGGAACTCCGGCCAAATCTCATCCACCCCTGGGGCCCTGCCACCGAGGAGCTTTTGAATTACCTTGGCGACCTCGTCCCCAGAGATCGGAGAGCCTGACCTAGAGTCCCCAGGCTCAGCTTCCTCAATGGAAGGCATGTTGGTGGGATTGAAGAGGTCTTCGAAGTATATACGTAATAATCGAGACATAAAACTGATATTGTAACGGACTGAATGTTTTTGATGTAATCTTTGCACGGCTTGCGGGGCACGGGGTTAAGCACACCCGTTGCAACAGCAACGGGTGTGCTGTGGCAACGGTTGGAGGTTTTGAGTTGATCATCTGTTCGGGTTGTTTTACCTTTGTTTACCTTCGCTGTGGTTCATTACAGCCACTGTAGTTTCTAAATGTTCAATAAATGACAAACTTGGACTAATTACCTCGTTCATTTGCAGTAAATATCACACCAAACATCAGATAGGACAAATATATTTGATAAAGTTTTAAACAAATGGCTTCCACCACAATGATTATGTGAAATTAAATTAATTATATCCCAGATTTAGAATATTTGCCTTTACCTCTGCAGAGCTCTTTGGTTCCTCCTATCAATCTGTAGTTTCTCATATTGACGTCATCAAACCAAATTTCAGATCTACCATAACTGACTGATACCTGATGGCCTCAGGTTTGTAACCAGCTTCTGACTGAGAAACCAGCAACCTGCTTCCAGTGTCTGAATCTCACTGAGGAAGAAACTGCATTAGGTTTTCCATCACTTTATCATTTCTGATATAACTGATGGATATTCGTATAGAAAATGAGTCAATAGGGTTTCATTTGCAATTTTTATGTCTTTGTGTCATGAGGTAAATCTCAGCCGGCTGGTGAGAGAAAAAGTAAAGAAAAAAAATATTTTGGGGGGCTGAAATTATTTTATGGGGCCAAAATATTTTGAGGGCCAGAATAAAGTAGTACCATAATTTGTTGTGAGTTCATGCACTGTGTTGGTTTTGTTCTTTGAGACAGGTGATGTTCATGCACAGATTATTTTGTGCACCAATAAAAAAAGGAAAATACCAATGTCTGGAATTTAAAAAAAAAAACAAACAAACATTTTATTTACCACTAAAGAAGGATTCAGTGAATGTGCATATGAAACTGGTGGGTTCGGTACCTCAAAAAGGGTAAAGAACCACTGGACTAGCATGTTGTGTACTGTTATGTCTGTGCTGTCATCTACTAAGAGGGTATACCTGGGTGCATTTTTGACATTGCACATAGACTCATTCTCCATGATCTCATTGATTGAGTTTACAAATTCAAAAGCATAGTTTTTGCTTCGCCAGCTTTCCAGTATTCTCTCCTACTTTGCCATGTGATCATGGATTTGTCTTTATTCTTTGTAGAATTCCAATAGCATTCAAATTACTTTTCTCCTGAGGTAGTCCAACTTCCATCCTATCCACATTTTTCCCTTTGAAAACACGCTTGCTACATTGGCTTCGCTGCATGTTTTGCAGAGTAAACCTTTCTCACTCGAAACCGAAACAATGTCACCCAGTTTCACTACTTGTTCTTCGAGATTTGCACAAGCTCTGACAGCCATTCCATCTTAAAGACGCCCATTCTTTTTTAACTTGATGAGTGGATGTCTCACTGCCTGAGTCTATTAACTCCATCAAGCTTTTTCTACCTAGCAAATCTGCATGCCCGTGGGTGCCACAGCTCTCACGGGCATAAGTGGACCGTATCGTATCATTGGCTGGACACCTGGTTTGGTTTATATCATTGGTCCAAAGTTACAATTGATATCTGAGCTCAATGCATAGTTTACGTTGGATTTTATTTTATGAGCTTCATAGATTTTATTGTGCGCTGAGAATGTGCGAGCGGTGCGCAAGTGCGCAGCAGCTTTGAGGTTGTCATTCTCTGAATTTGTGAAAATAATGCTCAGACAAAAACATTTATTTTCCATATGTAAACAAATTAATTTGTGAAGTTTTCTGTTATGGGATTATTCCATCTACATCACAAGTACTGCCTGAACAATGAGCATGATTCTTTACTTGCGGCCTCTTTAAACGCAGTCAGCGTAGGTTCATAGATATCGTAGTAGACTTGTGCAGGTTGGGTGTTGTCCCGGACAAACAGCAGGTCACTGACGGTTGGATGATCTGAACCCTGCCACAGAGTCAAGCTGAACCTAAAAAAACATGCACAGCTTAAACTTATCAGAATGACCAACTTTAAGATCCGCTGAATTTAGTTGCTGAATCAAGCTTCAGGTCTGTCCACACATGTCTGTGTGACTGATACGCTGTGATCCTTGTAAGGATGGTGCTGTTTGGTACCTTGGTGACTGGCTGAGGAGCCAGCTGATGTGCTGCCATCCTCTGTGGACCAGCAGAGCATGAACTGGGAATGTCACCTACAGAGAATCAATGTTCAGCTGAATGACCAGAAAGTTACTGTTACAGTCCTTCAGTAATTGCTAAAAAATAAAACTGTGCTATACATTTTTTAGGAAATTTGAAAAATAAATGTTTATTTAAATACATTTGAATAGCATAAATGGTGAATGTCATTTCAGGGGAGAAATTCACATATGTTACTCTTTGATGGGGCAGACCAGATTAACACAAACAAAGGTGGCTACCATTGTTATGTTGACCTAATCTCTCTCTCTCTCTCTCTCTCTCTCTCTCTCTCTCTCTCTCTCTCTCTCTCTCTCTCTCTCTCTCTCTCTCTCTCTCTCTCTCTCTCTCTCTCTCTCTCTCTCTCTCTCTCTCTCTCTCTCTCTCTCTCTCTCTCTCTCTCTCTCTCTCTCTCTCTCTCTCTCTCTCCTCTCTCTCCTCCCTCCCTCCCTCCCTCCCTCCATCCATCCATCCATCCTCCATCCATCCATCCATCCATCCATCCATCCATCCATCCATCCATCCATCCATCCATACATACATACATACATACATACATACCGTTTCATACCCTAGTGGGCTAGGGAGGGGTGCTGATGTCTCAGCTATTGACCTAACGCAATAAACTGATGAGATAAAGTCAGATTTAATTCCTTCTGATTTTGAAGGAATTGTGTATAGGTTAAAGCAGCAAATTAAACTAACATTCATCTGCTGTTTCAGCTGTGCTGACCTATGACAGAACTCTACACCCAGTTTTACCCACAGATGTTTATTTCCTCTCACCTTCTGAGGGACATCTTTGATCAGATGATACATGTGTTCCACCATGTCTCTAGAATACGTTTCCATAGTAATATGAGGAATATAGAGAACCTGTCAGAAATATAGTGATGTTAACTGTAAATGAGGACGCAATCATTCCTTATAAAAATGATCTATTACACAGACAAAGGATTCAAAGCTGAACCTCAGCCATTAAAGCCCTGACAACAGTTTTGCATCAGCTTTCCTTTCTAATTAGTGACATTTTATGGAAATACACTCTACTAAAAATACAACACAACAAAAATATTCCAGAACAATGTTCTTTAGTGAAAATGAATCTAAAGCAGAGACATCTGTTCTTAGATAGTTTACATACTGATAAGTTTGGCAAAAAACTAAAACACCATATCAGCACATCATACTACCTGTTAAGCATGGTGGAGAGGCTGATGACTTGGGCTTATAACAACACAGGGCCTGGCTCTAACCTATTTATTGATTCAACATTGAACTCTGGAAACTGATAAAATCATAAGTAACAGTAAAATAATTCCACTGAATCATCAACAGCACAATATCCACATGGCAATCTCATGGCAGATTGGGTCTTGTTACATTTCTGGGTCTTGGCCAAAGCTTTGAAGATTCAATTTACATGCATGTTTTAAGATGCTTACTTTCCAAGTCACATCTGGCATGAGCTCAGTTTGTGAGAACACAGACAGCCTCTATTCCGTGACCTTTGCATGACCCAGAAGACAGGAGATCCTTGACAAGAGTCTTCACTTCTGCATCTCAAGAGGCAAAATGTAGACTAACAAGTTTGTGTTAGGTTTGGAGTTTGAGACTCCTGTTCTACAAGTTATTGAATCATAATTCTGTTGTGATTGTCTGCCACCACCAACACAAACTGGATACATTTATGAAGAGTGATTTAAAGAAAAATATCCTAGGGACTAGGAAGGAACCAAGATATTGACTGCAGAACTGTAGAAGTCATTGCAACACTCACTCCACTCACAGGAGTTATAATGGCTGAAAACATAAAACAAGAACATCAAAGTGATGTGTGATGTTCTTGTTAGGTCATGAACATACACACCTTCCATCCAGGAGACAAAGTCACATCTGGCAATGTCTTCTGAATCAACTGAAGAAATCTGGGAAAGTGATGTAAAACAGCAATTCACTAACAGCTTTGCTTCATAACTGATCTTGCTTAGCTAGCAACAAGGTTTAACTAAAGAGAGAAAATAATCATTAAAGACTTGGCATCAAAGTTTCTACCAGGTCCAGTAGATAGACACGTTATGAAACCAACCAGTTTTCTGATTTGTTTGAGATGAAGGAAATTCATTACTCCGACGTTCAAAAAGATATCAATAGCTTAAGGAATTCTGAAGCACATGTGTGATTTAGACACTATGTTTTTAAAAAATACAAGAACTCCATTAAATCCATAGTTAATATTTTCATCAGAACAGGGCAGTTTCCCAATGCATGGAAAAAAGCTTTGGTGAAACCTTTTTTTAAATCAGGAAGGCCACATGACTTCCTGACAATAAGTCTTGTTCCGGTCTTGTCAAAGGTGCTGGAGAAAATTATTCTAGAACAATTATTATTGTAATTAGAAGGTAACAATCTTCTGCATCCTCTTCAGTTTGGCTTCTGACGTAATCATTCCACAGAAATTGCTATAAGTCTGCTGCTTGAAACGGTAAAACAATCACTTGATAGGGAACAAATCACTGGTGCCGTTTTCCTTGACTTGAAAAAGGCGTTTGATATGGTGAATCACAATTTACTGATCTCAAGGCTTTCATCTTTTAATTTCTCAGAATGATCAGAATGAGAACGATCCTAGACCAAGACAAATATGATTGTTTTGCTTTCAATCATATTTGAAAGATTGTGAACAATGTGTTGTCATTATTAATAGTAAATAAGTCTTCTGCAAAATAGTATCAGGGATTCCACAAGGAACTATCCTAGGTCCAGTCCTTTTTAGTCTATATGTTAACAGTCTTCCTGAAATTTGTCCTGAAGTTAATCTGCAAATGTATGCTGATGACACCATTGTTTACTCAAACTCAAACCATTAGCAAGTCTCTATAATCGGATTTAAAGGTTTTATATTAAAAGCCATTCAGATTCTATTGTCACATTATGACTAAATTTGGCATTTTGGACTTTCATAATAATAATAATAATCTTTTAAAATTGATTTTTCAGTATTTAAATGGATATGCATCCATTAAGCGATTGCATACAGAGACTGCAGGGCAACAGCAGATCTACTAGAGCAGCTTTAGAGGGAAATTGTAAGGTTCCCTTTTGAAGAGCCACTTTTGCTCAAAATGCTCTGTCTGGGGGAGGATCTGCAGTTGGAACTCACTTCCTCTTGATTTAAAGTCCATATCCAATTTCAGTACATTCAAAAAACAAACAAAAATCTGGTTATGTCAAAAACAGAACTGTATCCATGTTTAATGTTTTATGATTCACTGTTTGTTTGTAGATGTTGTCAACATTATGTTGTGCTACTTTAAATAATTATCACTTAAATTTTTTAGAGGTACTTTTTAAAAGCCCATCTAGGGACAAGTGCTGCGAATTAGCTGTTGCTATTGCACTAAGATGCAAATATGGGACTACTGTTCAGTTTGTCTATGTAGATGTGTGTCTGTCGCTATCAAATAAACTTAAACTTAAAATAAAAGTAACTAAAATAATTTCACTTTTAAACTGTAAGAATTCTGACCTGGTTCCATTGACTGGAGACACAAAGTTTGGTACATTGGGACCTAGAAGGATGTCTGCATTGAGCCACACAGGCCTGTTTATTCCTCTGCTGCTGTTCTTTTGCTTGAGCAGGTCCAGAGAGACACCCACAGAGTCCAGAGCCTTGAAGTCAAGTTTTATGCCTGAAAGTTGATGCAAACCAATAAAACTTCAATCATATCTGCCACACAAATACTGTTTCTTTGGTGTGATCTGCACCTTTTCGAGAGTCCAATACAGCATCCAGCCACTGGTCCAGGGTGTTGTCACTATGGACATCAGGAGGGTGAGCCATGATCGGTACTAGTTTCTGATTGGGAGTTCCATAACCCTCCAGAGTAACGTCTGCCTCTAGGATCATTGCATCAGCTTGAAGGAAGGGAAAAAAACAGCTGTATTTTCTAAGAATCATACTTTGTGATGAGTATTTTGTTACAATTGTTCAGAATATAAACCAAGGACAAAATACTGCTATGACTGCATCTATGTGCTCTTACATGCCAGAGCCATGTTCATTTGCTCCTTGCTGTTGGCTCGGTGGAACCAGGTTGCCAAGAGACCATCTTGTTCACTGATTTCACCTGACTGAACCAGGAAGTCCAGCATGTCTCCACCAGTTGGAAACAGTGGAACTGGAACTGGGTCAAACAAAGAGTCAAATACAAGCCATGAGATCTGTCAAATGAATCTACAAAATTACAGATTTGATTTCAATGACTTAAAATGAATGATTAAAAAGCCAAATGACCGCACCAATCATCTTAGCAGTCAGACTAATAAACAAAACTTCAAAAGGTGTGTAAATTTATGATGAATACTAGTTTATTTTTGAGGCTATTCCTTTTCTATAGAAATCAGTTCCAAACTGCAGTCCTCAAAGGCCAAAATTTACACTGAAATGCCATCGTAGGTTTGAATAACTACGCTGATAGGCCAACTCCTTTTAGCACAATAGGTTTTTCCACTGTCCCATCAGACCTTATTTTTTAAAGCAAAAATTAAATTCATTGGAGCACCAGAAACACACAAATACATAAGATCTGGTCTGAATCCATGTGCCTGGAAAACACGTAATACTGCCTCTTTCAAATTTCTTTCTTGGTTGTCTTCCATGAGGCCCACTTTGGCTCAACTGATGCCAGATGGTGTGGTCTGCCACTGATGTACCTTGACCTTGGAGTTCACCTTCAATTTCTGCCGGTTCTTCTTGACTCTTTGCATACCAGTCACATAATCTTTCTCTTTTATTTGTCATCACTGCAGCCGTGGCCAGGAAGATTGACTGCAGTCCTGTGGACCTTACATTTCTGAAAAATCAGTGCATCTGTAGTCACAGGGGCACTGAGCTGCTTGGAGATGATCTCATAGACTTAACCATTAAACATGCTGCTCTATCATTCTTATTTTAATCTCCCAGGACAACGCTCTCCTTCACGTCCTGTCCTCCATGTTCAGTGTATTACGCACCATGTCACCAAACAGCACAATGACTTCTTGGCTTGAAGTTATTTTAATAACTGTGACGGGGTTCTTTTATGACTTGGGCCACCACAAAAAAAATGACGGGCCAAGGCCAGGGATTACTTTAGTGAGATTTATTTTTTTATCAGTGCAGTGAATCAACAGTGGCAAATGCATAATATTTACAAAAATGTCCAAGATGATTTAAAAATCAACACAGCACAGCAGTACCTTCAAGTCGCAGCTCATCACCTCCAATGTGACACTTCTCAGCCTAGGTGCAGACTGCCCTCTATGAAACAGAGCCCTGCTTTTATAGCTACAGGCTCCGCCCAGAGGAAGTCCCATCAAACTAAACAAAACTAAACAAAACAAAAACTAAACAATTATTTCTAACTCAAATCCTTGAAATAACAATAACAATAAGGAAGAAAAAATAAATAAATTTATAATCAAAATACACCCAAACAAAGAACAAAAACAACCAGCACATTCTGATGACTACACGTCACATAATTGGCTCCCGGTGCGCTCCAAGCTGGAAACAAATTCCCCCAAAGAAAACCGGAAAAACATGTACCTGAAAATAACCGATTAGAATGAACGTCAAACGAAAACACCGTGTGTGCACACACGATGAATCGCCTCAATCCAAACTAAAAGGAAAAGAAACAGGTAAGTTTGAATTGTGCATGTTTGCTAACAGGGACTCTCCGATCGTGACGGCTCCTCCGTCACACCCACCCCTCTCCTCTCCAAGGTTGGCGAAATTCGGCAACCTAGAAAGAAAGTCTGCCACTTTATTAAGTCTGCCACTCCTATGACAGATGTTAAATTTGTAAGGTTGCAAGGGCAAATACCACCTAGTCAGACGATGGTTACTGTCTTTCATGGTGTTGATCCAGGTCAGGGCCCGATGGTCTGTCTCCAAATCAAATTCTCTGCCCAGCAGATAATATTGAGACTTTCCAGAGCCCACTTAATTGCCAGGCCTTCTTTTTCCACTACAGAATACCTCACCTCTCGAGGTAGTAGCTTACGGCTCAGGTAGAGTATGCGTTGCTCCTCTCCAGGATCTCCTTGAGCCAGGACAGCTCCGAGGCCAACTTTGGATGCATCTACCTGGACCAGGAATTTCCTACTAAAATCAGGACTTCGAAGGACAGGAGATGAACATAGATGAGCTTTCAGAGTGTTAAAAGAAGTTTCACACTCCTTGGTCCACACAACAGGATTCTTCTGATCTTTCGCTGTCAAACTGGTGAGTGGAGAAGCAAGTGTAGCAAAATGAGGCACAAACCTTCGATACCAACCAGCTAGTCCCAGGAATGACCGCACTTCCTTCTTGGTTCGAGGACGAGGGCATTTTTGGATTGCTT
Organism: Poeciliopsis prolifica; assembly: GCF_027474105.1. NCBI lineage: Eukaryota > Metazoa > Chordata > Actinopteri > Cyprinodontiformes > Poeciliidae > Poeciliopsis > Poeciliopsis prolifica. The sequence continues at coordinate 298,258 of NW_026562519.1, forward strand.
CCACTTTGTCCATCTGTGGTCGCACCTCTCCTCTCCCTAGCTGGTAACCCAGGTATTTGGTCTCCTGTTGTGCCCAAACACACTTTGATATGTTAAGTGTCAGTCCTGCTTCTGCAATCTTTTCCAACACTCTTGCGAGATGTGCAGCATGCTCCTCCCAGCTATTGCTGTAAATGATTACATCATCGAGGTAAGCAGCACTGTAGTCTTCACTTCCTCGCAGTACTTTGTCCATTAGCCGCTGGAAGGTGAATGGAGCACCATGCAGGCCGAATGGCATAACAGTAAACTGAAACAGACCAGAAGGGGTGCGAAATGCTGTATACTGTCTGCTTGAAGGCTCCAAGGGAACCTGCCAGTACCCTTTACACAGGTCAAGTGTGGTAATGAATTTTGCTTTTCCAATCCTTTCCAGCAGCTCATCCACCCTGGGCATGGGATAGGCATCAAACTCTGAAACTGCATTAAGCTTTCTGAAGTCAATGCAAATCCGCAGTGAGCCATCTTTCTTCCACACAATGACCACTGGACTGCACCATTCAGAGTTTGAAGGTTCAATAATACCTGATGTTAGCATGGCCTCGACTTCATCTCGCAGCTGTCCCACCAACTGCTGTGGAACTCTATATGGGCGTTGACGAATTGGCTGCTTCTCTTTCAGTCGAATTGCATGCTCAATCAAGGTGGTCCGGCCTGGATTGGAAGAAAAGAGAGGAGACAGTTTCTGAAAGATCTGCTGAAGTTGTGAGGCTTGGTGTGAGGTCAAGTGACTGAGGTTGGGGGTTGACTGTCCAGCCTTCACTTCAATACCAGGAACCTCTTCTTCCTCCTCCACTTGTCTCAACAGGCATGATGTTTCTGGAGCTGGACATGATGGTTCTTTCCACTCCTTTAGCAAGTTCACATGGTAAGCCTGTGTAGCTTTCTTTTTCTCAGGATGGTAGACTTCATAGGTGGTGGGTCCTAGCTGTCGGCTGATAGTATAGGGTCCTTGCCACTTTGCCAAAAGTTTGCTGGTGGATGAGGGCAGGAGAAGCAACACCTTCTGTCCAGGACTGAAGACCCTTTGCCGTGCCTGCTGGTCATACCACCTCTTTTGCTTGTGCTGGGCCTGCAACAGGTTCTTCTCAGCTTCTTCCTGGTACTCAGCAAGCCGACCTCTCATCTGCAGCACGTACTGGACCACACCTTTGGCACTAGATGAGGTTTCTGATGCATCCCAGCCTTTCCTCAGCAGGTCTAGAGGTCCTTGAACATCCCACCCATACAGGAGTTCAAATGGGGAGAACCCGGTTGATGCCTGTGGCACCTCACGATAGGCAAAGAGAAGGAATGGTAACCAGCGGTCCCAATCTCTGCCAGTGTCATTCACAAACTTCTGCAGCATCCTCTTTAGCGTCTGGTTGAATCTTTCAACCAGTCCATCAGTCTGTGGATGGTAAGGCGTTGTCCTGATGGCTGAGATCCCAAGCTGTTTATGAAAGAGTTTTAGCAGATTAGAGGTGAAATTAGTTCCCTGGTCGGTCAAAATCTGATCTGGGACTCCAACTCTTGAAAATAGTTGGACCAGAGCTCTAACTACTGTAGGAGCAGTAATTGTGTGCAGTGGAAAAGCTTCTGGAAATCTGGTGGCATAGTCACATACTACCAAGATGTACTGATGACCACGCCCACTCTTCACTAGGGGTCCAACAATGTCCATTGCAACCTTACGAAAAGGAGTAGAGATGACAGGTAGTGGCTGGAGGAGCGCCCGATCTGATTTCCGAGCAGGACGAGTCTTCTGGCATGTAGGACAAGAAGCACATAATGCATTAATGTCATTATACATTGACGGCCAGTAAAAACGTGAGCTGACACGCATAAATGTTTTGATGCCCCAAGTGCCCTGCCCATGGAATGGTGTGTGCCAAATGCATGACAAGTGCCCTACAACTAGTTGGAACTACCAACCGTTGTTTTTCATTACAAGCATACAACACGCCATCTTTTAACACAAACGTTTCTCTTCCTCTCCACTTAGCATTAGTTTTTTTCCTCCACTCTGTCAAATAAAGGTTGTAAAGACACATCCTGTTTCTGTAAAGTAGCAATATTTTCAGGTATCTTCCACATGTCATCCACTGTTAAATCTTGTGACACATTTCCACCCAGCAGTAGCTTTTTCTCAAATTTTTTTTGCTTTCTGGATTTTCTAGACAATTTTGGAACCTCAAACAAACTATCATCAAAATTAGGTAAGGATTCAACTTGTTCTTTGGCCTGAGAACGAGTAATCACAGGACAGGACGCATTGCTAACTTTGTCCCCCTCAGTTTGTACCTCTCCCAAAAGGTGAAACATCACAGGTAAATCTGTACCCAAAATGACATCAAAAGGTAGGTTTTTCACCACACCAACAGTTAGCAAATATGGTTGATCATCAACAATGACAGTCACTTCTGCTCTTGGATACACATGACAATCTCCATGCACACACAAAATCTCAGTCTTCTTTTCATAGTTCACACATCCAACAGATACAAGACTCTCTTTTATGAGTGATGTGGAACTACCACTGTCTATTAATGCAGTCACCTGCAGTCCATTCACAATCACAGTTTTCTGAGTTCTAGTTTCAAAGTTTTTGACTCCAGTCTGATTTTCAGCTCTAGGAGCATAGCAGGAACCAGTAAACTTTGTCTTCTTTATTGGACACACCGAAGCCTTGTGGCCCGGCTGCTGGCAATAATAGCAAATTAATGTCTTACCATTAGGCGGTGGATTCAGAGGACTGATGGTACCTTTAACCTCCTGGCTTGGATCTCTGGCATACCGTTGATGTCCAGCCGGTTGAACAGGACGTGGTACTGGATTGGAACAACGTGCTCCTCCTCCTCGCCGTGCATTCATGTACTGAAGAGCCAACTTTGCAGCAGTCAGACCATCCTTAGGTTCATGTTCCTTCACCCAGGTCCTTACATCCGGGGGCAGAACGCTCAGCAGCTGTTCCTGGATGATGAGCTCCCCGATGTCCTCTTTGGAACACTGGTCTGGACGGATCCATCGTCGGTAGAGACCTCTAAGACGGTGGTAAGTTTCAGTAGGAGTTTCACCAGCAGGTGTACTTGTTGCTCTGAACTTCTGTCTGTAAGTCTCTGGTGAGATGTCAAACTTTGCTAACAAAGCAGTCTTCAAGTCCTTGTAGCAGTGAGCACATTCCTCATCCATGGCAGCATAGGCCTCCAGCGCCTTCCCAGAAAGGAGTGGAATGAGTCGGCACGCCCATTCACTTTCTGGCCACCTCCAGGTCTTAGCAATGCGCTCAAACCGCAGCAGATAGTTTTCCAGGTCTTCTCCTAATTGATAAGGAGGAATTTTTGGATCAGTGGTGTAACTTATTGGCTGGGGTTGCCGGCTTGGATCACCATCGTCACCACCACCATCATCATCGTCATCACTTTGCTCTGCACCAGCTCCTGGCTGAAGGTGAGGGCGTGGTACTTGCTGTGGTTGCTGCAAAGACATCCTAAGATTTTGCAGTTCCTTGAGCAGCCCTTTCTCTCGCTTTTGCTGACCTGCCATAAAGTCCTTCATCAAAGTGAAAAACTCACTGCCAAACGCACTTGATCCACTGGGGCCAGGCTTTGTTTCACCTTCCTCATCTGATCCATCCGACGTCGGCATGCTCTCCAATGCTTTGTCAGCCATCTGCTCTTCCATCTTTAATTGTGATAGAAGACCAGATCTTTGCTTCACCAAACGAGACCCTCTTCCCCGGCTTGTCATAATCCCACTTCTGACACCATATGTGACGGGGTTCTTTTATGACTTGGGCCACCACAAAAAAAATGACGGGCCAAGGCCAGGGATTACTTTAGTGAGATTTATTTTTTTATCAGTGCAGTGAATCAACAGTGGCAAATGCATAATATTTACAAAAATGTCCAAGATGATTTAAAAATCAACACAGCACAGCAGTACCTTCAAGTCGCAGCTCATCACCTCCAATGTGACACTTCTCACGCCTAGGTGCCGACTGCCCTCTATGAAACAGAGCCCTGCTTTTATAGCTACAGGCTCCGCCCAGAGGAAGTCCCATCAAACAAAACAAAACTAAACAAAACAAAAACTAAACAATTATTTCTAACTCAAATCCTTGAAATAACAATAACAATAAGGAAGAAAAAATAAATAAATTTATAATCAAAATACACCCAAACAAAGAACAAAAACAACCAGCACATTGTGATGACTACACATCACATAATTGGCTCCCGGTGCGCTCCAAGCTGGAAACAAATTCCCCAAAGAAAACCGGAAAAACATCTACCTGAAAATAACCGATTAGAATGAACGTCAAACGAAAACACCGCGTGTGCACACACGATGAATCGCCTCAATCCAAACTAAAAGGAAAAGAAACAGGTAAGTTTAGAATTGTGCATTTTGCTAACAGGGACTCTCCGATCGTGACGGCTCCTCCGTCACAATAACCATTGTTGGATTATTAGTCATTATCAGAAGGCTGCCAACTTGTTTGTCCATTTTGTAAATACTATGAAATAACAGGGCTTCCTATTTAAACATAAAAGAAGTAAACTAAAGATGTGACCTCAAAGTGCGTCTCTGATGACAGAAATGGTTATTGTTCATATTTATAGGTTCAAGAAAAATCTGAGCAGTAATTGGTTTTAACTCCAGTTTTATCACTTTACAACAGCAAAAATTGCAACGTTTTTAGATAGGTTCTGACAATATTACATTAAGTACATAACTAATCCAGTAGCAGGAGATGAAACTGATAGAACCATCTATTCTAGAAGTGGTTGTGCTTTACCTTTAACTTAACACATTGGATACCTACTTGCAGGCATTTTATCAATAAAACTCTTTCAATTTAGTGATAACCATAACCACACTGAATTCATATATTTTGTATGTGAAATTTACTGTCATCTCAGGACATAGCTGGATTTTAATTTATAAGAACAAAAAGTGAACAGAATAACAGAGTTTGTACCTTTGGTTCCTGGTCTGGTGAGAATCACAGCAGGGACAATAATGATGCCCAGGATAAGAAGTCCAACAGCAGTTGATAACATTATCAACTGTTTCTTGGTTAGACAGCCCAGATAAAAGTCTTGTTCTTGCTTTTGATTTTGGCCTCCATCCTTATGATCAGGCCTCATCCTGGAGGGAAACAAAATATGAAATACCTGAATGGTCTGCTTTCAATTCATGCTTAAAAATGAAGCCCTAAAGTCTCCTGCGGCTGCACCTTCTTAGATAACATATGTGACATAAAATAACGTTAGCACATCATGTCTAACACCAACCTGCTTTGACTGCTAGTCTTCTTTGTTCTGGTTTCTCTCTAGTCTCCTACTTTGTTTTCTTGAAGCTTTTCATTAACTTGATGAAAAAGATTCTGACATGCAGTGTTTGAGAGAGCTTACGAATGTCTCCTATTTATATGCATCTTATCTAAATAGCAGAGTCCACAGTTATTAAGCAGACAAGGTCCATGGGCAATTTCTACAGCTGTGTTGTTGTGATATGCAGTCACGTTGTCTGTACTGTAAAACATGAGGTGTACAGTTATTTCAAATAACAGAGGCACAAAACAGGATTGAGAAAACAACTAATTTGAAATTGATACATTTCCTCAGCAGAGTGCATCATATAGACTTCAGGCTCAGACTCACCGTCTGAGCCTGAAGACATTGTCTTCACATTTGGATAGTTGCTGTTTTGAGATGAAAATATTTTACTAAGTATACAATTTTAATTCATCCTTGATAAGCATAGTGACTTTTATCAGTCAATGTTGACATTTGGGCAGATAACATCTGCTTGTTTGTGTAATTGTTGTATACTACTCAAATTTTGATAGAAAAAATGTGTTTTATTTCTAGCCTTTAGCCCTATTACATTGGCTCCACCTTAACATGCACTTTATCTAGAGTGGGCCAGCATGTGAATATTCTACTCTTAAGAGTTTTTAAAGCACCTGTCTGTGAACGTCCAAAATACTGTCATTGAAGCCAACATGCTTTTGGCTTCAATGACAGTATAAGTCAGTTCATTCATTCATTCATTCATTCATTCATTCATTCATTCATTCATTCATTCATTCATTTTCCGGTCACCCTTCTGCCTAACGGGGTCGGGAGTTGCTGGTACCTATCTCCAGCTGCCTTCCGGGCGAGAGGCGGGGTACACCCTGGACAGGTCACCAGTCTGTCGCAGGGCAACACAGAGACAGACAGGACAACCAATCATGCACACACACACTCACACCTAGGGAGAATTTGAGAAGGCCAATTAACCTGACAGTCATGTTTTTGGACTGTGGGAGGAAGCCGGAGAACCCGGAGGGACACACACAGGGAGAACATGCAAACTCCGTGCAGAAAGACCCTGGGTCAGGAATCGAACCCAGGACCTTCTTGCTGCAAGGCAACAGTACTACTAACTGTGCCACTGTGCAGCCCAGTATAAGTCAGTTCAGTTTGGAAATTTAAAAAAAAAATCTTTTTATTTCACTTTTGCTGGGCTGTTTCACCTGTTTGCAGCTCGTTTCACTGTTTGCTGCACTTTTGCACCTGTTGATCCCCGTATCTGATCAAGTCATCATCATGGCGTCACCACTTCGCAATCTGTCACAACCAGTAGATAAGCAGATGGAGGAGGGAATCTGTTTCAGGTGTTGGTCAACTCAAATTGTGTGACATGTGTTGATGGACAAATGAAATACAGAGAAAAGAAAACAGGGTTGAATAAAGAAAATATACAAGAAGGAAGAACAGCTTTGACATTTGGCCACAAATTCATCCATATTTAAAATTGTTAGTTGGATAAAAATATGTTTTCTTTGTTCTTTTTTTTGTCAACTGTGTTCCCTTGCCCTTCTCCACCTCAGCGGTGGAGGAATTATGGACATTCCTGACCATCCTCTTTCATGAGATCGTCTAGGGAAAATAGAGTACCTTCAGTTAGAGGCTTTTTCAAATTTGTTGTAATACAGACCACTACAAAAGATCTTTCCTGACAATAGCCATCACCATGCACAATAACTCTTTGACGTATCTGAATTAATTTCCCTTTAGGATCAATATAGTATTTTTGATTTTGAATTATTTAATTATTATTTAATAATCTTGAATTTTACTTTTTTTTTTGTCAGTCAGCAGAGAGAAGTTTTCCCATTTGAAGGACCGAGTGGCATTATTAACTATATTTATAAACTGATATAGTTAATAATGAAAGCCTAATTATAATATCCTGGTCAGGACAAGCACCAGCATGGTGACCATGCAGGTTAATGTCATTTTCATACTATTTTTAATAAACGAAAGCAAGTTATTACTAAGATATTAGTGAATTGTTTAGTTTATTTTGTGTTTGTGTGTGTTTTTAAAGAAATTCTGACTGCTGTACAGAAAAAGGACAATGAGCATACTTTGCTAGCATAAATCCTTATTATGATCAAATCATATTATTCTTTTTCTTGACTGAATTTTGCTAAAATGTCAAGAATGTTCAACTGTGGTGTAGTGATTAGGAAATATATGTTTTTAGTTCATTATGGTCAAATTAGTTGAATTAATGTCAAATTTTTGGGCATTAATTTGAAATTAATGTCAAATTAATGTAAGCTTATTTTTGATAGTTTTTTTTTTTAAATGGAGGACGAACAATCAGTTTCCATGGCTAATATTATGAAATAAGTTAAATATTTAATTTTATTAAAAAATAAATAAATAACAACACACAACTTCATTCTTATGAAAATCTTTAAAGAACAATCAATGTGTGCCTGTTGATTTCACAAAGTAACTAAATTACTGGAATTACTCAAGGCCATTGTATCATTGCATGTTGTATCCATCCATCCATCCATCCATCCATCCATCCATCCATCCATCCATCCATCCATCCATCCATCCATCCATCCATCCATCCATCCATCCATTTTCTAAGCACCCTTCTCCCTAACGGGGTCAGGAGTTGCTGGTGCCTATCTTGGGGCATCTAGCCTTTGATCCACTCTTCTGCTAGGTGTCAACTCTTTCCCTCTGGTTGGCACCTGTGGTCCCCTTGTCCTCCTGTCAGGGCAATTGTGACTGCAAGCATTCTGCTCTGTTCCGGGGATTCTCTGGTTCAGTTCCCGTCCCCCTTTGGGGTCGTAAAGTTCAGTTCCCGAGACTCTGGGTTGTATCCAAACCACTCATTCTTCCTACCAGGCTAAGTGTCACCCTGGCCATCCGTCTCCAAAGTGACTAACTCATTGCTTCAAAGATGAAAGAAACACAGATCCCAGGGGCAAACAAAGGTTTCTCAACCCTTATAGTCTCCTAATCTTGAATATTTATATTTGTATTTATCTGAAAACCTAACAGAAATCAATCAAATGCCAACAATGAATGTTAAAATTCATTAGAAAACAATTCTCTCGGTAGTTTGTTAGTTAAAATATTTTGAATTGCAGGGGGTTATACTGCTTATGTGGTTTAAAAAGTTTTTCTTGTTTTCTTCAGAAATTTAGAATAAAATTCAGTGCCTGGTAGAAGTTTTCAAAAAAATGCCTCGAAAGCACATTTAGTCTCCTTGGATACGTTGCTTGATATAAAATGTCAATACTGGGAGATTAGAAAAAATTTTATATATATTTCTCCAGTATTATTACTAGATCACTAAATGTTTTACTTTGTATTTAAACTTATTATTCTGTTTTATTTTTCTTAGAAAGAGGAGTTTTGAATAATTTGTTATTTACAAAATGCTGTCTTGTTCCATTGCAAATTTGGAGCTGCAATATATTTGCAAGCTGATTACATTTTCAGAAAGAGTCAGCAATACTAGTAGTTGTGTGGTGATTGAGAAACTTATGGTTTTTGAGAGAATTATTCAAGGGTATCAATTCTGTTGAGATTCTTTGTCTCCATGGAAATGGTAATATCAAAAGAAACATTTGGAGCAATATATGATTGTGTGAACATTCATCTAAGTTTATTGCTAGATTGCGTGCAGCCCTGATCTTCAGACTGATGTAGTGAATTTATAGCAATACCTTTAGCCATAACTGACGCATTTGAAGTGATATTAACATGTGATAATTAAACTTTGGGGCATGTGTCCACACATCAAGCACACATAAAGAATTGTATTATTTTTGTCTGAATTATCTCTAGACATTGTTAATTAGCTTGAATTATCTAAGTGTATTATAAGCATATATTCTGGAGTCAAAGTTTGAATGCTTTGAAGATAAAAATCTACTGGTGTTAATCACGTAGGAAATGACATGTACTGTGATTTAATAGATCTGAATATTATTGTGGAAGATAACACTTCTGTAAAATATGGAGAAAAAACAAGCCAGTAATCTGAGATTAAAGTCAAAATTCGGATTTTTCCCCCCAGTGGCCTTAATCCTCCTTCCTCAGACAAGGGCGTATTTTTGGAAACGAGTCCACATTCTGTGCCTTGATCGAGCAACGAAACCTGGAACTTTCAATGGCCACTAGGGGTCAGTGTTTGCCCTCTTCACCGCAGTGGCTTTGTGTTGCCCCGACAACAAGCCACAACAGAAGCCGTTCCATCATGTCTACTTCTGTAGCAAAAGAAGGGAAAAAGATGAGATGTACAGTGATGCTGAAGCCGTAAGTTGACAGCTCAGTTTGTAAACATCAATTTCGTAAATATATAGTTAAATAAAAGCAGTGGTAGCTGTGCTAATTTCCCGTTATGGTGTTTCGTAGCTCTCGACGGGGCAGCAGCTTGCTCGCCTTGTCCAGCAGACGGAGTTTTACTTTCAGCGGTAACAAAATTCTGGACAGAATGGCGGGTCCTACTCCGAGACAAGTTGTTCGGGTAACTTACACAATGAATTCGACAAATAATTACAAGTTCTTGTTAACCACATAAATACCTGAACTAAGGCGCTGGGTGGCGCACCATGTACAGGTATTATGGTCTTCCCCTTCTTCTCCCTATTCACTATTAAATTAAGTGCATAACAAAACCTAAAAAAATCAAGCCGAATATTTACAAAATTATGGCATATTAACTATGCTGAAATGTGTAATATTTACTGAGTAAGGAATACTCACCAAACACATTTAAAGAAATGTGTTTGGTATTTTGCTGCTTTTGAATGTTCAGAGGTGTTTACTGCAACAGATATGGCTGACTGTTCTCCTATATCTCGAATTTCAGGTGTTTGATGAGGAAAACAATGATGTGACCCCTCAGCCATTTCACCGGGCAGATCTCGGAGCAGAGCCAGGCAGCAGGTTCTTGGTGGATGAACTCTCTGCTGGCTCAACATCAGACCAGACAACATTCACTGGGAGCTTCCCTATGCCTTTTTCAAGGTAAGAGAGCTCAGTACTGTGCACCAGCAGGAGGTGGGGAGTTGACCTGTTCAGGAGGGGTCCAAGCTGCTGTATGTTTATTATTGTCATTTGTACAGACATTTTTTTCAGTTGTACTCCACCTTGTTGCTCATAATAGTTCTCTTCAGTTCCATGTCTGAAATTGATAATGATGTAATGGCGTGAAGAAAAAATGGTGAGCACACGCCAGCCAAGTTCCAGATGAAAGTGGCCAAAAAGAAAGATGCACCACATGTAGCATCAAACCCAGATAGCAATATTTAGTACCCTGGTCCTCCAGAATGCAAGTAGTGATAGTGAAACCTTCAGTTGAATGAAAAGCTCCAAAATTTAAGATTTACATGGTTTTCTATTCAGTCATAAGGAGGAAGTCAGAAAATCAATTCCTTGAAGACTTATTAGACCAGCCCCCTACCTGCTGATTTAAAAGCACTCCATCGTGAAACTAGACACTAAAATTCTGACTGCCTTTCATTGCGGTTCATTGTAGCAGAAATTTCCCGTAGTTGAATTAGCTTCACTTCTTTTTGATAAAATTAGCCTGTATATGTCTTTTTTGAGGGGCAACGTTTCACAAGAGCTGCTGGTCATCTTCTATGCAGCCATTATGCAGTTTGCCCTGTGTTTATCCATCATTTTGTGGCTTGACTCTGCCTCAAAATAGGATGGGTTTAAATTGCAATGAACAATTAGGTTTGCAGAGACCATTGTCATGGCTGACCTTCTCCACATTCAGAACTTTTACAGTATTGGGAATAATTCTAATTTTTATCATCAATGTAGATCTTTTCCTTCAGGTCTGCACTATAAAGCGCTATTTTCAAAAACTAACATTGTTAAATCATGTTTAACATGAGCAATATGTCATATGCCCATTGCTCAATGGGCATATGAGAAATATGCCCATTGTGCCCAACAGCAGCAATGGGCACGGCTAGCTAAAAAGTTGACTATATTGACTTAACTTTTTAGCTAGCATTAACATTAGTTTATGTTTAACAAACTACTGTTTATGTTAAACTAATGTTTAGTAGAGCTAATCATAAACATTAGCTCTACTAATGCTAAAGCACTAGTAGGACAACCTAGGAGTTAGTGGCAGGTAATGCTAAGGCACCAAATTCAACCATGTTGACACTGCCATGTGTCATTAGAAAAATGTGAGAAAGCTCTCAAAACCATTCACATACAGTATTGAGCTCTTCAAAATTCAAATAAAACACAATTCAACACCTTTCCTGTCAATCTGTGTTAGTGTGTTAGTGAGGAAGAGGCTTTGTTTCATGATGACTATGTAGTAACATCTACTCTGACATTGTTTTTCAGATCAGTTTTGGGTAGCAGCAGGATATCCAGCCAGTCAACCATAGAGTCTGTGAACGAGGAAATGGAGGAAACATTTTGCGGACGTGACTTTCCCTTCAACTTACCAGGTTCATCGCCACGATATATACAGTAACTTGCAAAAGCATTTATGAACTCTTCTGGAAGTTGCCATATTACAACCATAAACATAAATATATTTCTTTGGAATTTGATGTGACAGACCAGCACCAAGTGGTAAACAATTTTGAGTTAGAAAAAACATTATACATGATTCAAACATTTTTTTACGCATAAAAAACTGAGAAGTGTGGCGTGTAAAAATATTCAGCTCTCTGTACCATATTGATGTAGTTTTGTCCATTCTTCTTTGCAAAACAACTCAAGTTAAGTCAGATTAGATGGAGAGCATTTGTGAACAGCAGTTTTCAGATCTCGACTGGGTTAAGGTCTGGACTTTGACTGGGCCATTCTAACACATGAATATGTTTTGCTTGAAACCATTCCATTGTAGCCCCTCTTTATGTTTAGGGTGGTTGTCCTGCTGGAATGTGAAAATCCACCCGGGTCTCATGTCTGTTGTAGACTCCATTGTCCTGTATTTGACTCCATCCATCTTCATATCAACCCTGTCCGTCTTCCCTGTTCCTGCTAAAGAGAAGCAACCTCAGAGCATGATGCTGCCACCACCATGTATGACAACGGGCATGGTGTGTTCATTGTGATGGGCAGTGTTAGTTCTCCTCCACACATAGCGTTTTGCATTTCGGCCTAAAAGTTGAATTTTTGTTCTGGTCTGACCAAAGCTTATTCTTCCACATTTGTTGCATCCAGCATGGCTCCTGGAAAACTGCAAACTTGTTATGTTTTTCTTCTTGCCGCTCTTCCAGAAAGATCACATTTGTGCAGTGATGACTAATAGTTGTCGTGTGGACAGATTCCTCCTCTGAGCTGTAGATCTCTGCCTTTGGTCCAGAGTCACCAGAGGCCTTTTGGCTGCATCTCTGATCAGAGCTCTTCTTGTTAAACGTCCAACTAAAGTTGTTCAGCTGGAAGTTTATTGTCTTATTACTGTTGTTCCACACACGCTTTCTATTTCCAGATGATGTACTGAACAGAGCTCAGTGAGATGTTCAAAGCTTGGGAAATCTTTTTATAAACTTTGATGTTTTGAGTCAAGTATATATATATATTTTGCTATTTCACAATTCCATACCACTTTGTTTTGGTCTTTCACATAAAACTCAAAGGAAATATATGTAAATTACTATGGAAAAGTTCAGGAGGTATGAATACTTTTTCAAGCCACTGTATTTAGAGATGTACACTCCGACTGTAACTTTTTGACCTGTTTCCTTGGACTGGTTTTTTTTTTAACTTTAATGCTGTCTCTTTGTTTTGAGAGTGTAGATCATTACCAAAAGCCTCAGGTTTCCGAAAGACAGCCGACTGTCATGATTTGAGTTTTTCTTTGTGTTTATTTTGAGTTTTCTGTGTCTTTGAGTCTCCGTGTTGTCCTGTCCTGTTTCCGTGATTACCCTCTGTGTATTTAACCCCACCTATGTCCTTTGTTCCTAGTTGTTTGTAGTCGTATGTTCCCAGTCTGGCTGTCTGTTCATGTGTATAGCCTGTTCCTACCAGTGCCGAGCCTTCCACTCTTCTGTGCTGCCAGGTTTTTGGGCTTTTTGGATTCTGTTTAGACTGTGTAAATTTGGATTTTCAACATTAAATCATTTTCTCCATCTCAACCTGGGTCTTACGGTTGAGGTGGACCACAATCACCACTCTCCACCACAATCCATGACACCGACGTCTCCAAATGCACCGTGTTTCTTGACTGGCAAAAGTTGAGAGCTCAAAGAATAAATCATATATTTTGTTTTACTCCTTTCATTATGCGTGTTTCTGTTCTTGCTGAAAGACACCTTTTTAACATTGTTCTGTTTTGTAGAATCTTTGTTGCCTGATGAAAAGAGGAAAAAAGGCTCAGTGAAAGAAGAAATGACACAAGCTCTGTTGAAAGGGATTAAAGACATTTTAATCACAGAAACAGACACTATTTCTCTGCTGGACATTCCCCCCACCTTAGTGTCAATGAATGCTGATGATGCAGATGTCATAATGTAAGGGAAATTGTTTTTTATTTTTTATTTTATTTTTTTTATCAATATTTAAATCTTTTTCATCTCTGATAGGAACAAGCTATCGTTAACTCAACATTGTTTTGTATTGCAGAGAGAGAAATAAACAGTATTCTGAAGTTTGCAGAAACAGAGGAAACAAGGAGAAGTATGTGGAGCGCGCCATGCAGACACTGAATGGAGCAACTAAGAACAAACAGATTCAGAACAACCTCATGCTCATGGTGGACACAGGTTTGGTTCAAGACAATGCATTCATTATAAAAAATATAACACACTGCAAAATATACCAAGCTCAAAATTTTTTAAATGTTTTTTCCCATTATATAAGCGAAGAAAATCTGACAATGGAACTGGTATATTTTTTTAATCAACATTCAAGAATTATTGACATAAAACCTACATATTGCCGAACAGGGTTTTCCTCAGTGTATTATCAGCCTGGTGGGCCACCAGGCTAGGTGCTATTTGTTTATTTTATATTGTGTTTTTCATAGGGTTTTTTTGTTGCCTGATGTAAAAACATTTTGCTTGACAATGTCAAACATTGATAAGTTTTAATTCCTGTTATTAAACGTTATCAAACACGCCATTTTGAAGTAAAACAAACCTTAGAAACATGGGTCAACCATGATAAACTACCCATTTAAAGATATAACTTAGTTTTGCACAAATACAAACATTCTAGCATGATTGTTTGGCTGGACCGTCCAAGGTCGCTATCAAGCTAATTTTCTATTTGCAGCTCAACAAATCTTTTCTAGAAACATTACATTGCCAAGACATATGCTGACATAAGACCAGTTAGAGTTTAAAATACCAGTAAGAGCATTTGAAATCAATTCTAATAACTTTAAAATCAGTGTAATGTGAGTTTGCTTTCTGGTCCTCATCTGCATTGTGGCTCTTGAGATCTGAAGTAGCTTTTTGTTCGCACAGCAATCTGTCTTGCTGTTATAAAAGACTGAACTGAATCTTATGTATTGGACTAGGACTGAACAGAGTTTTGATCGAGGCTGAATGTTTCATTGTCAGTGTTTGAAGTTGAACTGGGAGTTTTTCTGTTTGAATTTCTTTGACAAAAAGTAAAACTTTAGTTTTGCTCATATTTAACTGAAGGAAAATATATGCCATGAATTAATACCTAAAATATGGTTAAATATTACACTAATGGACAACACTTATATTGTTATATATCAATCATGTCGCCCTGGATTCCACTCTGACTGCAGTTGTAAATTGTCCCACCAGGAAAAACAGGATCATTGATTTACTATACACCAATGTAAAAGCTGGATATAAGGCTGTTGCCCTTCGCCCCTTGGGCAAGTTGGACCATAACTTAGTGTACATACAGCCTGAGGTGTATTTATTTATATTTATAGATTTACATGACATGACATGATTAAAATCTCCAGATATAATTCGGTGGGCTTCAGGATGTTGCAACTGATAACATATTATGGACTACAACAGCCACCCTCTGCAAGCAGGTTCAGTGGGAGATTGCTTCTTCCAAAGTGCAGGACCAACAGAATAAAGAACTCCTTTGTCCCTTGTGTAACGAAACTCTTCAACTCCTCACTGGACGTTTGAAGGAGGGCTAACAGGAGTACAATAAAAACAGAGTGAGAATGTCAAAAAAAAAAGTTGAAGTATTTGATGTATTGGTGCTGTGTGGGAGACTGAACTACAATTTCCCTGAGGGTAAATCCCAAAGGCATGAATAAAGTTTCTATTCTATTATATCTATTCTAATAGGTCTGATGACATCAGGAGATGACAAAGAGCTGTGTGTTATCAGCTCAGCTATGAAAATGATTACATGTATGCCGTATCTGCCAATGATCCTATATAAAGATTAAAGGGAGTGAAATCTAATATTGAGCATTGTAGGACACCATAGTTTACGTCATAACATGCGTTTGTATAGTTTTCTTTATAGACATTCATGTTTAGTTTTTAATCACAAACAAAATCCTTCCTACAGTGGAAGTGTTTTTAATAGAATGTCATTCCTATCTATAGCCATGATTGTGTCCGCCTTCAACATGTATCCACCTCCAGAGCAGAAAGTGATGGTTTACAGCCCTGAAATAAAACAGACCCATGATGCAGAGACTACTATGGACTCCAGGAGAAGTCCAGACAGGAGTCTGTCCCTGACCAGCTCAGCTAGTACAGGTAACCTGGTCCAGGTAACAGAGTTGAAGTCACGTAAAAGCGATGTTCGGCTTCAGTTTGGTTGTTTTAAAACAAACGTAACTCAAACATATTCCTTTACAGTTATTTCCTCCTGCTCACTGAAAGATGTAGAGACAGTTGGGAGCAGTTTAAACACACTGGTAGACTTTGAGATCATCATGACGTCAGATAAATTCCAGTACTCCTTACTTCTAATGGAGAGGACCATACTGCGGAACTACTTCCAAAGACAGCTGGCTACTTACAGAGGGCTGCCTTTGCTGGAAGGTAATTTCAGACTTTTGTACAAAGATGCATGAATATATATATATATATATATATATATATATAAACAGAGACACATCTACATTTTTTCAGACCCTGATAGACTGGTGAAACCTAAGGAAGAGGAACAGAGAGAAGCAGAGATTTCCTGCTCTCCAGCCCTGCAGTGTCTCTGGGTTTTCCGTTGTGAGCTCACCAGAGGCTGTAGGGTCAGTAGCATGGCCTGGAACAAAAAAGACCCTGTAAGACACACACTACCTACCTTATACATGTACAGAAAAATTGTGAGGTCAGAAAAACTTGTAACAGGACATACATTGAAATAATAATTTCCCTCTGATCACGACTTTATTAAGTAGGAATCTAGAATGCAGATTTTTTGGCCCCAAGTTTCACCAGAAAGTCTTTTATTTTTCTATTGTCATGTCACATTTTTCACACAAAATACCACTGATGAGACATTGCCTTCTTTCCTAATTTCCTTTGTGAATAATTATCATAACTTGCATTTCTGGTTGTTAACTTCTGTGCCAAGACCTCACAACAAAAATTCTGATATATAATTGCAGTTATTGCCACTGATATTTTCACCCCATCATAACATTGACTCTAGTGTTCTTGTGCTAGGACCTCCTTGCTGTAGGTTACGGTGAGACTAACTACAGAGATCATGAACCAGGTCTGGTGTGCTGCTGGTCTATTAAAAACCCAACGGTATGACTGACTTCAGTTCATGTCTCCTCAGTAAACAAATGTTTGTGTATTTTCATTTATGAAACTGGAGAACACATAGGTTAAGGCAATACTCACACACTGCTGTCAAATCACACGAGATGTTCTGACTGTACTATTATTGTAATATTAAAAGCCGGTCTTAATCCGGACACTTTCATTCCCAAGGAAGTAACCTACAACATCCGATTCCAAAATCAGATAGCTAATCAGAAAATTAGATGCCTTACAGTACTTGGTTGTTTATAAAAGACCTTTGCGGAGGCAGAAATTACACATCATAGTGCATACAAAATGCAATATCTCTCATTTATTCACAGGAATGACAGCAGATATAGTGGCACAAACAATTCACTTCTACACTGTGTTCACGTTTGATCATGGAACAGTTGCAACATGCAGGGCATTGACATGCAAAGAAGGTGCCATCATCTGGTCTAGTGTGGGGTTAAAAATCCCTTAGACCTCCACCATGTTTTCCTTTATGTTGGCTATTGACAACATTTCTTACCCAACTCGATTCATTGCAGTTGTCTCCAATAAAGTGAGGGTGTGTTTGTGTGTGAATGGGTGAATGACTGAATGTAATGTTAAGTGCTTTGAGGTCCTCTGGACTTGATACAGGCCATTTACCGCTTCACTGACAACAAGTAGCTCTACATATCAGTGTATAGAATTTTTAGCAGCCTTTGGACTCGTCATTTCTATTACATTTGTTCTGTCTTGTCATTGTTACGGTCTCTAGTTGTCCTTCAAGATAGGCTTTGGGCTTGCTAGGTATGTAGAAGCTTCAGGTGTTTGCCTTCTTCTCTTCTTGCAGTGGCCTGAGCGAATCATTAACTGTGACAGCGCTGTAACAACTGTGGATTTCTCAGAGAACAGCCCTGGGCAGCTGGCTGTGGGGATGTATGACGGCAGCATTGCTATCCACAATGTGCAGAGTGCAGATAATAAGTCACTTTTCATCAGCAGCCGGTGAGGAATGAGTGTTAGTGGATGGTGCAGCTCTCTTATCATTATTTAAAGATAAGTTCAATTAGAGGTGCACCGAAATGAAAGTTTGGGCCTGTGGTGATACCTAATATCAAGATTGCTGTCATAACTATTCCACACTGTGAAGAAATGACCACACTGTTGAGATTCCTTCTCTGCTTCAGTTATACAACCCACAGTCACTATGACAAGCCCTCTCTTAACAAGATGGAAATAAACTTTGATAAATAACACCAATGCCAATGTAAATGGCAACATATGGTACATCCCTGAGTTACTTTCCTATGTTGCTGTTCTGTTTCTTCTGGTATGCAGTGAATGTGCCAAAAGACACCTTGGGCCAGTGTGGCAGCTCAGGTGGAACCAACAAGAACTGAGCTTCACTGGAGAGGAGAAAATTGAATCTCTGTACTCTGTGGGTGCAGACGGCAGAATCTGCAAGTGGTTTGTCATCAATGGTGGCCTTGACTGTACAGGTACTGTACTCCGCCGTAAAATCTGCCTTTTCAATTTCCAGCTCACAGTGCTCTTCAAGGCAAAAATGAAACAATACGTTATTCCAGGCTTCTATGGGTTTTCCTAACATATATATGTGAAAATCAAGATGCATATCCATATGTTCCACATACAAGATGTTAAGATACATGAAGAATTAATATGGATATTTAAAGGGACAGTGTTATATTAAATCAACTTTTTTGAGATTTACATCATGTTATCAAAAACATATCTGGAGAGTTGCCTTTATTCTTTTATGTTTTGAGAATTTCCCATGACAACCATTCAGCTGTGCAAAACGCCTGGGTGGACCCTTCAAGATGCAGCCCTTCTAAACTCCATAGTTACTCAGTTCTGCCAGATTAGCCAGTGTTTGTTTGTTTGTATTTTATTTTGATCTGAACAGCACTACTACTACAACTGATGTCATATTTTACAAAATGTTCCAACTGTTTGTTTAAAAATTCCAATAAAGAGACTTTTTTTCTTGTATGAGTTAAGAATATGCTCTTAATAAGATTAACAACTGAATATTTGACTTGTTATTGTGTAGACCTGATGAAGCTCAAGAAGATGAATAATACCCTGAGAAAGACTGAACAGAACAAGCCAGAGAAGAAAGTAGAGTGTGTGCTGTCTGTTCTTACCCCTGGTCTGTGCTTTGACTTTCATCCAAGGGTAAGTTGCTCCAGAATATCTGTAAGTTACTAGATGCTCATATGCCAGCTGATTCATAGCATGTTTCTGTTTGTGGCGCCATGCTCCTGCAGGACTCCAACATCTATTTGACTGGTACCTGGGAAGGTAACATCCACAAGTGTTCATGCTCCAACTGTCACCAGTTTCTGGAAACTTACAGGAAACATTTTGTAAGTTTGACATAGTGAAAGTCACCTCCTCTTTCTGAGACTTTATTTCTTCCACTGCAGCGAAATCTACCTAAACTAAGTCAAACTTTCTTACATATACAAACATAATGTTACTATGGTGAGATGTGATTAGGAAATGTATCAAATTATTTTAATTCAATTCCAAAAAAAAATTTCATTAAGGGCAGTGCAGTAAACAATGTTACCTGATAAAAACAAGCAATTGTTGTTTTGTATGAAGGTTTTCTAGCCACAGGCTAATTTGCAAACCCTATCAGGCCTGTCACAATAAACAATAATCAGTTATTTTCATGATAAGTTAAAACTAGCTCAACAATTTCCATTTGAATTAGATATTATATCTTTCTACCAAAAACTGGGTGATAAAAGTCTTGAATAATTTGTTTTGGTCTCAACTAGCCTTTTATTGAAGGATAATTTTGTTTATAGAAACTTCATAATTCATTACATTTGGTATTTCTGTAGTTTTGCTTATTTATTTCAGAAATGTAAAATGTCTTTTAGTTCCAGTGTTAAATGTTCATGAGAATTTAAAGTTTATTGATCTTTGAGAATGTGTTCATGCATTATTACACCTTTACCATCATATTGCTTAAAAATTGTCTTTAACAACAATATTATCAATAATTGTAATAATTTCTGGGACAACTTATTGTTGAGTAAAATGTTTTACTGTAACAGGTCTAGATGATTAACAGCAATCTATCATTTTTTAAAAATAATCAAATACAAACATTTGGACCAAAAAGTGTTTTCATTTTGAATAAAATTTGGTTATTTACTGAATCAATAAATAAAGTAATTGGTAATATGTTGAGGAGCAAGTTCTACATTTTCTTGGTGGAAACTGGAATGTTATGGATTCCAGAATTCTGCTTCACTTGGTGACAACGTGTTGGAGTAGCTCTTTTTGAAAATGTATTTTTAAATTGTCAAGAACATTTTTTGTTCTTCTGGTAAAAAGTCAAAACTGAAAATGTTTTGAATGAAAAACATGTTAGCATAGCAACACAACAGCTGTAATTTGCCCTCATCAGGGAGTCTCCGTACATACCAGATGTATTTGTAATGTTACTGTGTTATTTTATTTTCTTTTTTACCCTTTTCTTTTTTACATCACAATAGGATCTATGCACTCAGAACAGTAGCTACGTTTCACAAATCCCAGCTCTGGTGGTTTGTTCTCTCCCAACCACAGCAAAATGATCATTCTCTTAGAACCTGCAGTTGTTGGTGGTCATTGCAATGGAACAGTAGCACCTTAGAACATAAAGACAAAATCGGCCTTCTGTTGCCTGAAGAACATCTCCAGGATTAGAGGACTAATGTCTCAGCCAGATCTAGAGTAACTCATCCATACGTTTATCTTCAGTCACATTGATTATTGCAACAGCGTCTTCACAGGCCTGTCCAACAAATCAATCCTCCAGTTGCAGCTGATCCAGAAGCTGCTGCTCCTGTTCTCACTAAAAGGAAGATAGAGACATAACAGCAGTCTTAAAGTCCCTCCACTGGCTCCCTGTAGCTCAAAGAATAGATTTTAAAATACTGTTAGTTTATAAATCACTGAACGGTTTAGCACCACAATACATCAAAGATCTGCTGGTTGTTGTATCAACCTTCCAGACTCTCAGGTTCTGGTTCTGGTTGCTCTGTATCCCCGGAACCAGAACCAAATTAGGAGAAGCACCATTCTCCTTTCTCCGCCATTCAGCATCTATGCACAACAAATTTGGAACAAACTTCCAGAAAACTGTAAAACAGCTGAAACACTGACTTCCTTTAAATCTCGACTAAAAACGCACCTGTTTAGAATGAATTCATTACTAATTTAATGATGGAACTTGACTTCATGTCATGTTTTGATTGTTGATTCTATGTTGCAATTGCAATAGCATTGTGCCAGAAGCCCGTTGAAAGGCTGTTAACACTGTTTGTAAACTGCTTGATTGTGAGCGTGAGTGAGAATAAAAATACCACCACGTATTTTGTTCCATATAACACAGCAAACCTTTCATGGATACAAAGGCAACAAACCCCCACTTGATGACGTTGTGTTTTTGTGTTTGTTATAATGTAAGGGACTTTGAAATGGCTTGCAGCTGAATTGTGCGATACAAATAAAACTGGATTGATTGATTTATAGAAATCTACATTGCACTGATTCACACTAATGTGAAGCAGTAATCCTCAGACTAAATAATTTGAGTGACTTTTTTGTGTTCTTGTTGTTTCCTGTCAGTGTCCTGTGAACTGTATCACATGGTGTCCTCTCCATCCTGATGTGTTCCTAAGCTGCTCCTCTGACTCCACCATCCAACTCTGGAAGCAGGACTGCATTAACCCTTTGTTAAGCTTCACCTCCAACCATCCGGTGGGGGAAGTCAGGTGGTCTCCAAAGCATGCCACAGTATTCGGTGCAGTTAACGAAGGGCAGCTTGAGATTTGGGACCTGAATTCCAGCTTGTAAGTCTGAGGAATTTGCTTGCTTCACTTCACTCGGCCAGTACGCACATCAGCATGCAGAAAAGAACTCGAAAGCGAACTTGATTTCATAACTTCTATCTTCCAGTTTGGATCCGGTAATTGTACAGCCTGCTGCTCCTGGACTGAAGATGACATCCCTTCTGTTTGCATCCCTCACAGACTGTGTTGTAGTAGGAGACAGTGATGGCCAGGTGACGGCGTACCAGCTGCAGAACTTCCATGTTGGAGAAAGCAGCCAGGTAAATCACAAAAACATGTCAGGTTTAAATAGGTGGAAAGATAAGGGACATAAATAATTTGATCATATTTTCAGTGATTATGAAAATGTCTCTTTTGAAGTACCAAAATCCAGACATGGAAGATTGTCATTCAATTAACAGACTTCAGAATTTAGTTAGCTCAATTTGGCTATTTATCACCAAATATTGAGCAATTAAAGTCAGAGCAAGAGGAATGTTTATGACATTTTATTGCTGGCAAAGATGTAATGGCCCTAATCCACATGGGGTTATTTACAGCACACACAATTCCTGGTAAGTTTTATCAGCTGATGCATTACGATTGTCACAGCTATTTGTTAGCAATGTGGTCAAATCTGTATCAATTGATAAAAGCTTCAGCAAACAATTGTTTCTCAATGGCTGAGGGTCCGGACCCTTTGGACAAAGCAAAGCGTGGTACAAGGGGTTGGTTTTTATCACAGGGTCCTTCATGATAAATAAACCATGCTTGTTCAATATACAACGCTTTTTTTATTCCATCAAAAAGCAACAATTGTAAATGAGATGTAGAAGACTATAGCAGAGAGACAGAAGATTACCAAGCCAGATATAGTTTTAGTTATAGATAGGGAAGTGCGATGCGGCATAAAATTATATTGTGATATGTATTGTGATGGGTAACAGCAATGGTATGTTTTTGGTATAAAACTTATGATGTAAATGAAAACAGATACTAATTGAGTGGAATATTTATACAGTCATCAGTTAGCTAACATTATTTGCATCCAACAGCATTACTCAACTTACATTACAGTATTCTGTAAGAAATACTTATTATTAAGAGCTTCTATGAACACAAAGTGAAATCACAGTAGTTCATTGTTTTAAATCATCTAAATCACATGTGTCAAACTCAAGGCCCGGGGGCCAAATCTGGCCCTCCGTAGCTTTTTATGTGGCCCTCCACAGACTAGACTAAACACTAAGTGTGATTAAATATTATATTATCAATCATATCAATGCAGTATTTATCTGTTTACTGCCAATTTGTATCAATCAATCCCTCCAGTTTCTTGAGAATTTAGTTGATGTATGATTATAGTCCATGATTTATACAGCGAGTGAATAAACAGTCACATTTATTATTAGTTACTGAAGGAACTGAAAAGATCTTCAATAATATTATGTGATTTTAAGAATTCATTGACATATTAACAGTTTGTGAACAGGTTTTATCAACACATTCTGGCACAACTGGCCCTTTAAGAGCCTTCATGATCTTGATTTGGCCCAAAACGAAAATGAGTTTGACACACCTGATCTAAATGGTTTTATTGTGTCAGTGACACGTTAACACACCCAGAATGTGATTTGGAACCTGATGTTTCAGGGAGATGTTATTCAAGACCTCTTCCGCTCTGCAAGAAACATTGATGTAGTGGACACAGAGCACCATGATGCATCTCTAGTGTAAATGTATCTACAACTCTTCAGCTGCACGGTAAATCCATCCATCCAGCAGCTTATCCCTGCTGGTGCTTATCTCCAGCAGTCATTGGGTTGGAGACGAGGTCCGTCTGGTTGCCAGTTCATCACAGAGAGTGAGAGTTTGATTGACAGCCTCATTTTTGTGGGGGAAACCGGGGTACCTGGAGAGAACCAACGTATGAATGGAGAGAACATGCAAACTCCATCCAGACTCCAGGTTAGGATTTGAACCCCAGGCTTTCTTGCTGCAAGGCAACAGTACAATCAACTGCTCCAGAACATAAACCACAGGAGCAATTTCAATGAAACAAGGTACTTCTGGTGAATGGGAGTCACTCAGGCTGCAACAGCACCTTACCTGGTCAAATTAATATGTTTTACTAATATCCATTATTTTATCATAATTATTATCTTAATCATGTTTCTCAGTATTTAACTTACTGATCATGGTTCAGAGCTATCAATGAAAACAGACTGATTCTAATCTCAGGCTAACTGGTGCATCTCTAATAGTTATTATTATCTTGCTCAGTTATTTATTAGCCAACAATGTTGTGCCAGTACAGTCTTTGATTTGGTCAGCATGGCGATGTAAATAAAATCTTTAATAAAAAACAGTAACATATAGCAGCCAATCTCAAGCCTGGTTCTGTTGGATGTTTCTTCCCAATGACAGGGAGTTGTTTCTCTCCACTGTCGCATTGAGCTTTTCCTCAGGAAGAGGGAGACTGTAGAAGGAATGGTTCAGAGCAACCGGCTGGCTTTCTGACTGGAAACTTTAAAAAGGTGTCACTTAATGATCAGCTGGGCCTGTCTGTTTTGTATTAGAACTGGACAATGAAATGCAATGTTGATGGTGACATCTTCTCAGAGAATTCATTTTACAAGCATGATCACTAGAAAAGAGTATTTGTGTAGATTACAGCCTGTACACACTTGAACAATTCTGAGCAACAACTAATCGCTAAATCGTATCACAGTAACAAAAAACGCATTCTTACATTACGTCAGCCTTTATTCTTCATTTAAGGATCAAAACTCTGCAACACTGTGAGGAACAAACTCTACATCAAGAATAGGCCTGTCACAATAACAAATTTAGCTGAACTATTAATTGTCTCAAAAATTATTGTGATAAATGATAATATTGTTTGAAGACCTTTTTTCACTGTTTTAATAGAAATGACGTAATGATGCATGCGATTTCCTGCCAAATATAAATATACTTTATTTTCAAAAGAACACTTAACACTGGAACTGGTTAACAAAATAAAACAACCATAAATAAAAATAAAATGAACTCGGTCTCGGTTAACAAAAAATGCACTTGAATAAAAACTAAACACAATATAAAACCACAGTAGAAATAAAAACTACATTCAACCAAAAGAGTACAGATTATGAAGTCTGTATATCATTAGATTTAAATCAAGTTGTCTGTTCCAATCCCAAGCAGATTTCAGGTTTTCTCCCAGGGTGTCAGCAGTATGGTTATCTGGGACATATCTGGTCTCTAAACATTTAGAGTGCAAGGTCCAGTTAGCAGCTATATAGTGAATGGTCAGGCTCATATCAGGGGTCATATATGAACTTGACCACATATCCAACATAGCAGAGTAAAATGAAATGTCATTTATCTCCTTCAGTATGTCCTCTTTAATACTGCTGTACAGTTGTGGAATTGCCGTTTGTGATATGTATTTTTTTCCAGGGATATGGGATCAAATGTTTGCTACATTTTTCGAAATGCCGGCTTTTCAACAATATTAAATGGGAGCATCTCTTTAGCAATTAAGCGAACTACGCTGTCTGTGAGTGCACACCACTTTGCGCCCTCCTTTTTGTACTCTGTCGATTAATTGCTTCAACGATGGTGGACTGTCGCAAACTTGAAGACGGAGATGGGCCACCTGTTGTACTTTTTGTCCCCAGCCTTAAAAACTTTGTCCTTTAGGTGCACGTGTCCTTTTGGTTGTATTGCTGCTCTTAATTGCTACTGTTTAGTGACAAATGCGACATACCGGCTTGCAAAGATTCAGCGGTTTGCCTCGGTCATTTGATTTGAAACCGAAATACTCCCACAC
Organism: Poeciliopsis prolifica; assembly: GCF_027474105.1. Classification (NCBI taxonomy): domain Eukaryota; kingdom Metazoa; phylum Chordata; class Actinopteri; order Cyprinodontiformes; family Poeciliidae; genus Poeciliopsis; species Poeciliopsis prolifica. The sequence continues at coordinate 323,966 of NW_026562519.1, forward strand.
TGCTGCAGTTGCGTTCGGCTTTGAAACCAGTTCCGTTTTGAGCTTTCCACCCCAATATGAGAATAGTGTTTCTTTACCTTGCTAACTCCTCACAGGGCTCTAAAGCTGCAGAAGTACAAAGTGATGCGTGCGCTGACTACCTGATGCAATAGTCCACTCCTCCTCCATTCCTCATTTTTTCCCTTCTTAAAATATTAGGAAGTGGATAGCACCGTAGTTAAGCCTTCTCATCCAGCTGTTTACGATTCTGTAAACTCCATCAAAGACCTCTGACCAAGCTCACTATCATCGTAACAATTCTGAAATAAAAAATATTATTTGCAAAACAAGATTATAGATTAGCAAAAAAAAACAACAAAAAAAACAAAACATAAAAAACAACCAGAACTTGAACTCAGCAAATACTTAAAAATGTTTTGGGATAAAAAATCTGCCAAAAATGTTTATGATGATAGAAAGTATTGGTATCTTGACTCCTACATAAAATTTATGCCGTCCAAACCGACTTTCAGGAATGTTGTCATGACAACAGAAAAGGCATGAGTTGAGAACCTTCATGGGTTCTCTGCCTGTCGTCAGCCCAGGCAAAGATCTCACTTTGCCCATTGTAAAGAACAAATCTTGTCTGAAATACCACATATAAAGATAATAATCAGCTTAATTCCATGAACTGTTCAGTGTTACATTCCACTGTCTTGGATCTAGTTTCCTTTTTTACCGTCACCAAACAACATAAATTATCCACCATGTGGCGTTCTAGTGCGGTTTTCAAAACTTTTCCGGTCCATCTTAATTTACAAGGCAGCACATTGCATATTCTGAACAAACATGCTTCATTTATATGAGGCCTCAAACCATAAAGTGCATCTTGGTTGTTTTCTGTTTCTTCATATCTTTGATTGTCTAGTTGTTGTTTTTTAACATTGAAGGCAAATGCACATGAATTTATTATTATACTCTAAGCCTGTTAATTTTAACATGAGAAAGAAAAGGTCTAAATTGGTCATCACAGTACAGGATATAACACTGAGTTATTTTCTCCTTATGTTTTTAAATTTTAAATACTAGATTTACTTCCAGTTAGGGGAGGGCATTTATTGTATTGTTGTATCATATTTATTGTGATAAATTTCAAATTTTGATTTATTGTTGCCACAATAAATTCCAATTAATGTTTAACAAAAAAAACTGTCTATATTGTTGGAATTGTTACGTTTGCTATTTTCTCCACTGTCTGCTCAATGAGACATTCTAACAAGTCTTTTTGCATGACCCTACTTCAAAAAAAATCACCATCAAAAATAAGCCTAACAGAAGCAAAAGGTTCCCAGCAGAACATCAATCATTGCATTTGTCCAGCAGGTGACAGTATTGTGATAATATTCAGTTGGTTTGCCTCTTGCAGATGGTGGTGATGGGTGTAGTGAAAGTCAGGATGAATGACATCACCATACCGAGCAGAGTCTTCAAGGTATTCTGTTTGTACCACAAAACATGTTATTTGTGCCACACTTGAAAACTTCTCTTAGGTCATCTCTAAAAGGTCTGTTGTCAACATCAAGAGTTCAAAGGTCAGAGAAAGCAACATGTTGCTAGGTTAATGTTCAGACAACCCCTGTCTGCGTCACAGACAACCGCTAACGGTTGCTCATGGGTAATACAGAAAAAATATCATTCTTAACAACTGATTTGTTCATCAAATGTTCTCACAAATCAATAAAGCTCAAATCAATGAAGCACAGTTCAACGGCTTCATGAACACAATGTTTAATGCTTTCCAAGACTCTGGCTGATCCAGTTTTGCGATCTGCTTACTGTCAGATCCGTAACCTTGTACTCCCAGCTGAGTTCAGTGAATCAATGCAGGCCTGGTGCTGAATAGACTAAGGCTGAAAGGACTGAGGGGAGAGGCATGCAATGTCAGAGAATTAGAGATGCAAAGACAGAACAAGAAGAAATAGTGTCTGTGTCACACAACAGGACAGTCATCACCCACCTCTTGATCTGTGTGACAGTGGAAGAGCTTCTTCTAAGCTTCTTAGAAGAAGATGGAGGAAGAGAAAGGCTGATTTTAGGTGACTTGGGGGGGGTGAGGATGGAACAGTGGGACACCTTTGATGTGTTTGACCTGAAAGAAAGACAGATAGAAATTTTACATCTTTATGTTTGCATGCACACTGAAGATAGATGCCATATGACACCTTATGAGGTCACCTGCATTCCTGGTGACCTCAGAAGGAAGGAAGGAAGGAAGGAAGGAAGAAAGGAAGGAAAGAAGGAATGAAGAAAGGAATGAAGGAAGGACACAAAAGATTAGGGTGATGGCAAGGAGACATTGAAGACATGATGATAAACGTTCCAGGAGAAATGTGCAAAAAGCTGGTCAGCAATTATATGAAGGATTTGAGTACTGCAATACCAACTTAAAAATTCATTCTAAGCATTGTGAAATGTGGTGGAGAAATACTGCTACTTCCAATTGGGCTGCTCAAGGTATTTGTCCACGGTTCTAAATTACAGGATATACTTCCTGTGGAGGCACAGGAAGGTGTGCCCTCACAGGGCACAACTTCCTGTTGTTCCCCCACAACAGAAAGTTGTTGTGGGGGCACTGGTGACTCATAGGGAGTCAGCAGTGAGGGGTGACTCCCTATGAGTCACCCCTCACTGCTGTCTCGAGGGGTAAGAATTAAAAGCTACAAGGAGCATTTCTTGCTCCTTGTAAGGAACTTGTTAACTGACCCAGGAAGATGGAAGACTAAATTCAAAGCAGATGCACACTAATATTCTATTAATTAGAATTTTCAGCTTTGAGCTTGAGGAAGGGTAATCACATGAAACCTGCTGCTCTATGAGCAGACAGTACCTGGAAGAGGAGGAAGCTGATCTTGGTGTTCGTTTTCCCTTCACTGCTCTCAGATTGTCTCCCTGGGTCAGACTGGTTTCCTTACAATTGCTCTGTTCACATAAAAAAAAAAACAGTGTTACTTTGATTACACTTCTACACTGCTTAAAAACGATGCCAAAAACGTGAATGACTCACTTCATCCAAACTGTAAGATTTGCACAGAGTGGTTTTGATTGACAGATCATTCATGCTTGTAACCAGATGAGGCATTGCTTCTCGTTTGCCCGGTGGTACCGGGTCAGAACCAGGCAGATGATACTGTTGCTGCTGTCGATTGAACCTCTGCTGAGCAAGCTTCTGTTTGGAGCGATGCACGTCTCCCTGAACCCACAAGCTGTGCTGTTTCCTGCATGCGGACACACACACCCACACACAGTCGCCCATGCACGCACACGCATACACACACACACTTTCTCATATTACACAATGATTTATAAAATACTCCAGCTAAAAATATAACTTAGCATCTTCTCATCAAGTTGCATCTTCTGGTGATTTTTTTGGTGAAGTGGCCTCATAACTGATGAAAACAATTAGCAGTGCTGAGAAATAGATGACCTCCTGCTGGTTTTCAATCTGTATTAGTCAATAGGATGGAAATTTATTCACATCAGATTGATAATGACATTGACAACGGACAAAGCTTTTATTAATAATTAAATAAATATTAAGATATATAAGGGTTTGTTTAAAAAAAAACTAAAGGTTAGGACAAATATTTAAAACAACCACTTTAGCTAGAGGAATTTCTGTGAGGAATAATTGTTGTCAAGAGTTAAAACTGATTTCCATTCTTTAAAACAAATATAGAAAAATCTTTTGCTAAATAAATACAAGGTCTTATTATGATTCTTTATTTATTTTTTCTTTGTCTAACGACAGCTTTGGAAATATGTTTTAGGAAAATATACTGGATGATTCTGTTGTTTCGAGTAAGATAACGGATGTAGAAAAAAGTCAAGGTAAAATGAGCCTGTACTCCCACTTCACCTTTTTTACTTCGTTTGCCATGATAATCAAAAGTAGAAGAAATAAAGATTTTAAATATTTCACTCTATTTGTAGTGAATGTATGTAATATAAGTTTCACTGTCTGTCATGAGTGACAGTAAATCTTGAACTTTTCACCTTGTTTAAGGTTTTTCGGGCATAACAGCAGTTTTAAAGTCCCTCCACTGGCTCCCTGTAGCTCAAAGAATAGATTTTAAAATACTGTTGTTAGTTTATAAATCACTGAACGGTTTAGCACCACAATACATCAAAGATCTGCTGTTGTTGTATCAACCTTCCAGACTCTCAGGTTCTGGTTCTGGGGATGCAGACCAAACAAGGAGAAGTAGCTTTCAGCATCTATGCACCACAAATTTGGAACAAACTTCAGAAAACTGTAAACAGCTGAAACACTGACTTCCTTTAAATCTTGACTAAAAACTGACCTGTTTAGAATTGTATTTGAAATGTAATCAATTACTGATTTAATGATGGAACTTGACTTAATGTCATGTTTTGATTGTTGATTTTATGTTGCATGACTTTGTGTTTTTGTGTTATGATGAAAAGCACTTTGAAATGCCTTGATGCTTAAATGTGCTGTACAAATAAAATTTGATTGATTGATTGATTGATTGATTGACTTGTTCATACACTCCAAATGATCTATTCATGAACAGGGATTGAGTTAATACCGATCTAAAATATGACAAATTATTCTAGAAACAGGCATCATCAAAATAAAAATTTCAAATGTAGTTTTTCTTGTTCAGCCTTAAAGTCTTAAGCTTACTCTTCTAAGAAGTTCTGCTGGGGACCAATGATTGATCCGGGTCGGCAGATCCTGATCCAAGCAATGGCCTCAGCTGCTGTCAACCTGAAGTGCTTCATCAGATAGCAGGCAATCAGGGTGCCTGTACGGCCCAAACCAGCTGAGATTGGAAAGTGATACATTTAGCTTATGCATGGCTCTTAGAGTGCAAGAAAAAAATAACGTCCAACCGAACCTTTACAATGCACGGCTACAGCTCCCTCTGCGCTCTCACACACATGCAGGAAACGTCTAACGATCAGGTCAGAGGGTGTTGAGCCATCCATAAAGAAGAAATCATGGTGTTCAAAACCTGCGTCCTCAAACCGTCGACTCTCATACATCTTCTTGTTCAGGCGGACCACATCAGTCACGTTGTTTTGGCCGAAGAATTCAAAGTACGCCTCAGGTGCATGGAGAGGATAACCTTAAAATTCACAAGGACAAGCCAAGATGGACCCAGTTACAGCGGGTTTAAGAAATAGCACTTGATGGATACCAAGATTTCAGAGTTGACAATTAAAGACATTGTTTATCCAGTCTGACTGAGCTTGAACTATTTTACAAAGACGAAGCAAACATTTCGGTCTCCAGACTTTCAAAGCTACTAGAAACAAATTCCAGAAGGCCTGCAGCTGGAATTGGAAGGAAAGGTGGCACTGCAAAGTGTTGACTCAATATAAAGTACACCACAACTTTTTAGATTTGCCTTCACTGAAAATGTTGAAAACCAAATATATTTTCCATCTTTTTCTCATTTTTGTACTTTGTTACTTTGTGTCACATCAAATCCAACCAAAAAACATTGAGATGTAACTATATAATGATGAAAGATGAAGGAAAACAACAAAACGTCCTGACTTATAAAGACGTATTAGTTTAGCAATGCAAATCAAGGAAGACTGTTCCCTCCTTTGAAATTCCTTGCAGTAATGAGAAGTCCTGGACTCACCGTTCTCCACGCTGTTTCGAGCATGAGGGCTGCTGAAAGCCAGAATCTTTCCTGGGATAATCCAGTTCATGTCTCCATTTTCAACTCGCTGAAGTCAGACACAGCAAAAAAACAAATGGAAGTTACTGAATAATGTGCATCAACTATTCACACATGAGATATCAAAACCCTTTATAGTTTTGCTGACAATTACTATCATGGAATAAACCCGTCAAACTTAAGGGTTGCCACAGCGAATCACTTTTACCTCGTAATGTTCATATTCCTCAGGACTAAAAGTTTCAAAATCCAGGAAGCTGTGCTGCAATGCCTGCAAGAGAGACTATGTTCACTAGAACCAGAGAAGCCAAGATGGAAACATGAGGAGAGGCGAGATGTGGACACTACCACACTACCTTATGTATTCCCTGTAAACAGTCCAGGACAGTGAGGCTGAAGGTGCTCTCTGCCTCTGCTGCATCCCTGTGGGACATATAGACGTTAGCATGTCGATAAGCTCAGCAAAGGTTTAGATTAGTTTAATATGGAAGTATTCATCAGCCAGAGCTTGTAAATAAATATAGGAGCAGTATTTTATTTATATCAGAAAATGTTCTTGTTATAGCTACATAAAAAAAAGAAGAAAAGTTAAAAAGTTAAAACAGTAAAGAGAGTAAAGGGAATGTTCATCAGTGCAGATGGAACTTCTGCATAGGATGACATTAAATAACGTTATTATCAGATCACTGCTGCAACACGTTTATGCACATATGTAAATTCCTTAGCATCAGCACATTGCTTGACAAAAGTGTGTCTGTTGCAGTTTTCACACAAGGTTTTCATTGCAGATAAAAATGTGTATCTGTTACTGCGTCAGGTGAGCAGAAAGGTGATACTGGACTGTCAGATAAGGTCTATTTCACAGTTTTTCTTTTAATAAATCTTCCCTTCAATTGACTATAGCTTAAAATATTAACATAAAAAATGTGAAGTAGATAACAGAGGGATGATTTGGGTTTCTGTCTTTGTGGTTTCATTACTAGATCTTGCCTTTTGAGCTTATTCTATTCTGTTACCGTAGTTTCTCTGTGCATTTATTCTTCTCCGTGCATCTGGACTTGTTCCTTTGAATTATTTATTTATTTCTTGTTTCCTTTCCACAGGTTCTCCTTCCTCAGTTCATTGTTCTCCTGTGATCCATCTCCTGATTTCCCTCTGTCTGCGCTCTCAGCTGCTTCCGTTTATTTCTGATTAGCTAGACTGGTTTCTTTGTCTCTCTGAGGATTAGGCTCTTCTGATTATTCCATCAACCTCCCATTTAATTACTTGATTTTCTGCTTTGTCCCTGAGTTACAGCTGGTTTACTTTCTCTGCTGTTTTTGCCTGCTTTGTTGTTACAGTTTAAACATATTTTCAATAAACATCATTTAGTAATGGGCTGCACAATTGGTAGTACTGTTGCCTTGCAGCAAGAAGGTCCTAGGTTCAATTCCTGGCCCAGGGTCTTTCTGCATGGAGTTGTTCTCCCTGTGCACCTGGTTCTCTCCAGGTACTCCAGCTTCCTCCCACAGTCCAAAAACATAACTGTCAGGTTAATTGGTCTCTCTAAATTCTCCCTTGGTGTGTGTGTGGGTGTATATGCGTGCGTGCGTGCGTGCATGCGTGTGTGTGCATGGTTGTTGGTCCCGTCTGTCTTAGTGTTGCCTTGCTACAGACTTGTGATCTGTACAGGTGACCCTGCCCGGAACATTAGAAGCACCACTCCTAATCCCACTAAGGACAAGGGTTAGAAAATGGATGAATGGATCAATAACGATCATCAGGGGCAGGGGCAACAACAAGGCAGCAGCAACAACTTTACCAGCATGGAGATTCTCATTTGTGTAATTATTTGGGAAAAAAGAAACACAAGGTTTCTTTTCCCACGTAATTAGAAGCAGCATGATCATCCTGAACTGAATCTAGTGTTACACACTCGGTTCAGATGAGCCACTAGTGTAAAGTAACTAGTTAACTGGTTAGATTTCCAAATAGCTGGATTTTGTTTTTGTCAACAAGCTGCTAACTGGTGCATGTTTGTGGGTTTGTACCTGAATGGCAGGTAGGGAGTGTTATTTCCTGAGATCAGAGTCCTGTAGGCTTCATCTGGACTCCTTTTCAAATAGATAACCTATAGAGTAAAAGTTAAACTGGGTTAGTAGCAATGAGCAACTAGACAAAGAAGTATACAATGGAGTGATGAATGAGGGGGAAAATGAAATGATATTTACAGAGTAGGCAGCAATGAGAAATGCAGCGTTGGCTCTCTTCTTTTGGTCATAGCTGGTGAAATGAACCAGTTTCTTTCTAGACATTGTGAAGGACTAGCCAGACAAAAAACAGCCAAGGAACAAAAAATCACTAACAGATAAATAATAAAGGCGAAGGAACAAAATTTGAAATGGTTAAAACTTTCAGTATAACCTTGAGCTTCTTGTTGAGTTTGCAGCAGTATTTGTAGAGCATTGCGAGATTCAGCGGCCCAAAGTCTGCATAGAAACTAGAACATAAAGTGATGAATGTTACCTAATTCTATTTGGTTGTTTTTAGTTATCAAACAGTAAAAAAATAAAACAACTTGTGTAACAATGAGATATAGTGTTTCACAATGTAAAAATGGATCACTTAAAATCCAACATGGCTGGCATTTACTTTCGCAGTCTTTGTGGACGTTAGTAAATGTTAATATTAAATGTTAGAAAGCAGGACCTAATCAGGATACATGTTCGTTTTCAGTTTCCTGTTAATCCTTCCAGACCACATGCGCTCTCCTTTGGTGATTGCCTGATCGTTGGCCACACCTGAACCGGGTCGGACTATCAGACACACACCCAGAGTAAACTGGATTTAACTGGATTATCAAGAGAAAATAATAGACAAGTAGAAAAAAATGTAAGCGCCACATAGAAGGGACTCTGGCTGGCAGATATTCCAGCCATGTCAGTAATCTGGCGTAAAAGATTTGCTGAAGGTGCTCCATGGCACCATAATGGGGTGTTTTGTGTTTGTATGATGATTTTCATGTTCATTTAACCTTTAGCAATTTATTTATTCAGATTGAGTTTCATTGTTTGTTCTTAGTTTGTATTCTTTGGGCATTTCTGAGTTTATTAGTGTTATGACTTTTTCCTTTAGTTATAATGTTAAGTAAAAATCAACCTTGAAACCATACAAAACATAAAATCAACATAAAGAATAAAATCAAGATTCTCTGAAAACCTCAGAAAATAGAAATGTTTTTAGTTGCTTTTTAAAAACCTCAACAGAGTCAGAAAAACGGAGCTGTAAGGGCCAGCTGTGGGGCCACCGACTGAATGGTCCGGTCCCCTTGAGTTTTTAACAGGGTTCATGGAACAACCAGGAGATTCAGACTTGGAGAACAAAGACCACAAGCAGCAGAATATTTAGCCACAAACTGATAAGGATAATCAGAAGTGGCCATGTAACACTCTATGTGTCAGCAAAAGTACTTCAAAACAAATTCTAAAATCAACTGGGAGTCAGTGTAGTGACTATAGAACAGGAGAGATATGACAGAATTTACTGGATTTGGTGAGAAATCTGGCTGCTGCATTCTATATTGACTGCAACCATAAAATTGAGGATTTATCCAGGCATCTAAAAAGGGCATTACAGTAGTCCAGACGAGATGACACGGAAGATGATGAGGGGAGAGCAGGTGCTAAGTGGACCTGTTCAGTCAATCGTTCAGCAACCAGCCAGAGCCAAGTGGTAAAAAAAACTTGGCAGTTTTCTTCCAAAAAATGCATGCAGATAATGTTAGCTATATGATTAGTTAATCCAAGTCAAGTCCAAGAAAACTATAATCAAAAAACCCCCAAAAAGTATTATAATCCTGGTCAGGATATGGTGATAGTTGAAACAATTATGGAAAAAATATATTTTTGGAAATGTTTCTTGTAACTTTTGCATACAGTAACTATACCATAGCTTTAATGTAGCTGAACCAGTTTTGGATTTTCTATTAGACCAGTCTGATAGAAATTCATTACTAATGAACTTAGGTGTCCTCTTTGCTGCTGTAGCAGCATGAATTAAATATATTTATCATAATGTGACTAAAGTGTGCAGAACACATTTTCCAGAGTCACTTATAGTTTTAAGAAGAAATACTTTGCTTGATGTGCTGACTACACATCCTGTGTTAAAGGAAGAACGCCCTGCCTTCTGCTGGATGGGATCTGATGGGATCAGCAGATCATCCATACGGGTCTCAGGTCTCTGCTAGTCTTGCATGACTCCGTTGCTGATATTCAAACTTTAAGAGTGACTGAAAGAGAGGATGTCTTTGTGGTCTTTGTATGTAATTAACTGGTATAATTCATTTGATGTTGATGAAAAGCTTTAGATTCTACAGTATTTAACCTCTTATTTGTTTCTGTTTAAGATTTATTTTATTTACATATTTATAGTCCTTCTGTTAGTAATGGTGGTTTGAAATAAAATATTCTTATAAATTTGGTACTTATGGCTAGAACAATGGCACTTTGTGTTTATTTAATGTCTGAAGATGATGACATTTAAAGGGCCAGACGTGAAGCCTGATGGTGTCTGCTTACATGATTAAGTGTCTGGTCTGAACGCCATCATGGAGATTGTTCTAAATCTCTGCATCAGGCGGTGCGTTGATCTCATCTTGGCCTACATCTCACCGTGGAGCCATAAGCACGGGCTAACCTAGAAAAAGGCACTTCCACCAAACTGCTCATTAGCATCAAAACCTGAAAATTTTATGAAATAGAAAATCTCCCTGATCAGATTTCAAATACCTTGAAAAAAAATACAAATACTTGCAGAACGTCAACTCAGGAAAGAAGTCTTATATCGTCACCTTCCTAAACAAAACAGTTTACATAGTTTTTTGTAATATTTTGTTTATTTGTTTTGCCTAAAATATTATTTGGAAAGAAACAGGTGGAGATTTGTTTTTGTTTTTTTAAAGCAAAAAATTATTTAGGCCAATATTTGATGAAGGTGAGAATCTGAATCTTTTTAAACGTTTAAGATCCAGCGATGAGTCTGAATAAAATCAGAGAAGTGTGACCTGTGGTTCGATTCCCCTCACATACATGCTTGGTCAGCTGGAGACAACTAGTTCTGAGTTTCTGTGTGCGTGTGTGTGTGTAGGTGTGTATGCGTATATTGATGTGTATTTTTCTGTTTGGTCTGACCTTGTAATACATCTGGTTTCTTCTCTCGCTGTTCTTTAAAACCAACAAACATAAATTCTCTTTCATAAGACTACTTGGTTTGACATATTTTTTCCCAGGCTGTTTGCACCAACAGTCTGACAGTCTCAGGTGAGAGTAGAGCCGGGCTGCTGCAGCTCACAGGCTGCAGCTGAGTGGCTGCTCACCTTTCATAGATGAACTCCTCATCAGTGCTGAAGAAGTGTGTGTTTGCAGTGTTCTTTGGTTTGACACGAAGAGTAGCAAAGTACAGCCGATCTGCAGGGTACAGGACACACACACGCAGAAAGACAGGATTTTATTATTATGGCAGGTGTTATGGAATTGGACTCTTACAGAATTGGACTGACTGCAGCAGCCCCTGCTGTGGTGTCTTGGTCTGGGTCTCATCACGTTCAGAAAAATCAGATGCACATCCAGCTTACTTCTGAGTTGACTAAAACTTAGGGTTTATATTTTAAGGTCAGGAATTCTTAAGAAAGGATCAGTGCTTGGATTAGATAACTCCAACTTCTCACACCAACTGCTTCACATGGTAGAATGCCTCCAAAACTTTTCACCCTGAAATGCAATATTTACCTAACCTCAGTCTAAGGTGGACTGAAATTATGTTAAAAATAAAATTATTCAGACTTTGAAAAATCAAAAACTGTAAACAGGAACCCAGCTGAAGAAGAAGAAAAAGGAGAAAAAGAAGAAGAGGATGAAGAAGAAGAACATATTTTTTATAATCAAGCTGTCAGGAACACTATTTCTGGTTTGTGATTCCTAAAATAAAAAATGATAGATTATTTTAAAAATATTTTGTACACTCAACCTTGACTGTCACCCTCAAAATACTAACAAGTCAACCCTCCATGACACCAGTATCATCATGATAATTTACAATTATGTGTTTTTTTTTTTTAAATGTCCATTCTTTTGTTTAATAATTAACATCTATGTTTAAATTATTTTCTTTAAATAACCTGTGGCCCCCACCAAGAGCAGCCGGGGGTCAGCCCTATGAACGGCTAACCCCCTCATGAATCTTTTTAAAGATAAATTTCAGAAAGTAAAGGCTGACCTTTGAGGAGTTGTAACATGTTTTTGACTATAATTTTTTAAGTACCTTCCAGCACACCTTCGTAAATGTTACAGCAGTTAATGAAACATTGGAACTTCTGAAAGTTCTCCTGACAGAAATTAGAGAAAATAAAAAGTAGTCACCTTAAAATTGAATAATTGACTATTATGCAGCTCCATATTTTTACTAATAACTAAATCTAATAAGAATAAGCAAGTAGCATTTATTGCCATATGTATTCATAAATGATCAATTATAGGTAATATTTGTTAGTGAGACAATTCTCAGTATTGCTGAAATATAATGGATGTGAGGTTTATGCATTGAATAATCATTATTTGACACTCAATGAATATTCTTGCTGAACTTACCTTTGATAAATTCTGCCTGTTCGTATTCCTCTGCCATTTGACCAGTTAGGTTGAAGTGTTGCTGTCAGTGGAGTCTGATCAAGCCTCTGTTTCACTTAAAAATAAAACAGATTATTTCTCAGTCTGATTTAGCTGATATGACACCACTTGTAGCCAAAAGCCTGGGGGTCCACAGGAGTCTGTTATCCCACTGCGTTATCTCTGCCTGGATCCTGCACTGACACTACTGACTGTAGTGACTCCTGAAGTTGGTTTTAGTTTGGCTCCGTCTTCAAGATTCTGTCTTCTCTCTAGTTTCCTACAGCTGAAAGGCTTTCCAGAACATTCCATCAAGCCATCCTCACACTCAGAGAACGCTAATCTCTCTGCTGATCTGGACTGCTGGGACACACACTCACACACACATTCACACACACTGTTCACCTACCCAGAGCCCAGCAGGGCTGGGTAGGTGAACAGTTTATGCATGCTTATGCAGTAATCCCTTTTCCTTTATGAAATATTAATTCTTTCATAATATTGTTTCTACATTTGTGTATCACTAAGCAACCTCTGATAGCTCCCAGTCCCAGACTGGTTCAGCTGGCCTGTGGCGTTTTTGTTCTGTCACCTGAAGGTGCCAACAGTCTGAGCTCCATAGCTGTGAGCTTCACATGGGACTAGCTCATTGACACTAAGTGTTTGTACACTTCTGACCAGTGATGTAGTTCATGCTAAAGTCTAACTCATAGTCAGACATAGATGTTCCTCCATCGGACACAGCCCTATTTCTGTTCTTAGCTGCTCCAGTTAGCCAATTAGGCATAAGATTATATCCATGAAGGAAGGGAATGAGCTGAGGACACTTGAGGACACCTGTCCAAGAGTGGAAAGTCAGAATAAAGACAGTCTTTATTGAGTCCAACAATAGGACACCTGGTCTCTTAGCTCTGCCACACTGCAGCAAACTGTTTTCACAGTTTCATTCCACACACAGGAGTAATGGGGCAATGCTATCATAAGCAGGAAACGGAAGTCTTCATGGAAAAGAGCGCCCTCTTGTGGCCATTTTGATGATGAAGTGGGTTTTGCTCCTCTCACTGTCTGGTGCTGTAAAGGTTTTTTTTTTTTTTTATAGTTGTTTGGTGAATGCTGTCCCTTGTTTCTTGCCTCTCCTACCAGTAACCTCGCTTTTCTTTTGGAGAATGTGTTTTAAAACAGTATTTAAATAGAATTTAATAAATTGATTTGTAAATTTGGATCTCAGATGTTATAAATATCTGCATATTTGAACCCATGTGCCTTAAAAAAGAAGGTCCTAGGGTGGTGTTACTGAGCTGCTAAGTTTTTGGATACAAGAACTGAAGATGCATAATATTCATGAGCTCCATCTAGTGCTGCCACATGCATATGAGTGTATAAATGTGAATATGGTTTCAAAGTGCTCAGTAAAGCACTTTACACATGGAGATGTCTAACTATATAACTATATAAACCTCTGTGTGGACAGAATTGTCCCCACCAGAATAATGGTCACTGGATCACCAGTGACCTAAAGGAACTGATAAAGCAGAAACAAAGAGTCTTTAGGGAACGAGACAGAGAGTTACTGAGGAGTACACAGAAGATGCTCAAAGTCAAGGTTAGAGACAGCAAAGAGGAGAACAGGAAGAAGCTGGAAAATAAACTGAAGAGGAACAATATCAGAGATCTGTGGTCAGGCTTCAAGCAAAAGGAGGAACGGACAGATGGAAGTCTGGATAGAACTGAACACATTCTTCAACAGGTTCAGTTCAGGAACAAGTTCATCGTCATTTTCTCCTGTCTTCAGCCATTTTTCCTGCTTTCCTTATCTTTTTCTTTCTTCAGTTCTTCTTCCTCCGCCTCAGTAATGGATTCTTCTGCTTCAGCTAATTTGTCTTCAACCAAATCAGGAGATGCTGCTGCTCTCTTTGCCTTCAGCTTCTACTTTTCAGTATCTATAAGTGAAGAGGCAGCTGGAGAGACTGAACCAGAACCAGGTTGCTGGTCCAGATGGTGTCAGCCTCAGAGGCCTGGAGGCCTGAAGCTGCAGAGCAGCTCTGTGAGATTCTGCAACATCTTTTAAACCTCAGCCTGACCCAAGAGAAGGTTCCATTGTTATGACTTATTTATAATATGTTAAGCATAATTTATGATTATTAGTCTCTAAATCTAACATGAATGTACATAATTAAAAAAAGGGTGAAATTAAACATATTTAAGTGCAATATTGATTTATTTTGTAGAATGCTTAACACGATCTAGTTTTTTCTGTTGTCACCGTCTTGCCTTTTATTGATTTCGGTTGCTATGTTACGACCAGCTGTTGCAGCTGTCATCGTCTTTCGCTGTTTTTACTCAATAACAGCGAACAGAAATGTTCAGTAAAAGACACTTGAGCCTCTGTTATGATTGAAGAAGCTTTCTCTTCTTTGGTACTAAAAATGACTTTATTGATTTTGCTGAACGAAGTGAAGCTAACTGCTCAGTCATTAGCTTCACGTGATCATGTGGTTGAAGAGTTGAGCTTCTTGCTTATTCTGCATATTTAATGAGTACTCACTGAAGTAATGTCTCAGAGTGTTGACACATTGAAGTGTCACTAAACTTTCCCATCTGCTCTTCTCATGTTGTGCTGCCACAACCCAGAATTTGTTCCCAATTCTACCAGATTGTGAAAATAGAACACAAAAATCCAAAAGAAAAAATGTTCAGCATATTTAAAATGTGGCTATGGCCATCTTCAATCAAGACTCTCAGCAGTAGAGCAGCTCATTCATTATTTGAAGTTTCACACCCCAGGTAAGTGTACAGAGATCTTTTCTAGGAGCTATTTATGATTAAATGTCCCATTACAGAAAATCTCTTGGAGGAATGGAAGGACAGCAACACTCCCAAAGAGGAAGAGAGATGAGTGTTTCAAAGAATGAAACACTTTGGCTGGGAAGTCACTCTAACAAGTGCAGTTTGTCCAACCAGGACTGTTCTGTTAATTTATGCAAAGCAGTACATCTTGTCTAAATTTACTCTGAGATGTGAGAAAGATCTTGAGTAATAGAAACATATAGCACAATATTTTCTTCTTATAAACATATATTTAATATTCCAGGTTAAATTAGACTGTAAATAACTACTAAATGGTAAAATTATCCTTCTTGTTCATTGGTCCAACAGTGACACCTAGTGTTTGATTTGTGCCTTTACTTTGAAGAACGTTAGATTTCTTCTTCGCGTAATTTGTGTTATGCACTTCCTGTTTTTGCTAACCACGACGAGTAAGCGTTAGAACCTGAAGGAAACCAAAGAAAATCTGTAAAATAGCGCCATTGGAAAGCAGAATAAGGTATGAATATGCGCAATTGTAATTTGTGATAAGACGTGTTTATTTAAAAGTAGTAGAACGTCAGTTGTTTTTTGTTTAGAAACGAAACTGTGTATGCTGAGGAGTTAAGGACACAGCGTATTTTTTGTACGTGTGGACATTTATGTTTATTTATACAAGAGTTAAGCATGCCCAACAGTTATGTACCTTTTATTTCATGCTACAGTTTTCACGGTGTCTATGACAAGAAAAGTCAAGATTAAACTGCACCCGTTTGTCTGGCTGTTTATTCCAAGAGGTCGCTACAGTGAAAACTCATCGCAAGAGACCAGATCTTTCCGCAGTGAAGCCGACACCATCCTACCTGTAACCCAGCTGTCGCCGCTTGCATCAATGATGTCACACAGGCAAGATAAATGGACAATCACATGAACAAGCTCACAGCATAACTGAATTGGCATAATGTGTCAAAGGATAATTAAAAAGTCTTCGGTGAACCAATGCAGAAAGCAAATAAGATGTAACTTCCAACAGAGAAAACAGATAATCCTGTAGACAAGCCAATCAGGTCTAGCTCCAGAGAAAGAAAACTAACAGAAAAAGGCCAAGAGATGGACATCCAAGAGAACAAAAAACGTGAGAAAGCGTTTCACAAGGTTTATGATTCTTGGAAGTGGGTAGCAAGAGAAACGAGGAAACAACTAAAGGCCCTCTGTACATTAGAAGACCTCAATCATTTATAAGAAAACATTCAAGCAAAGTATGATGCTGTAAGAATGCAGTACGAGCCCATTCTATGTAACAGTAACACCACAGCACAGATTGTCAAAAAGATGGAGGCTTGTGTTACGCTCACAAAGGAAATTTGTGACCTTATAAACAATCGTACAGAGACTATTGATAAAGATTATA
Source organism: Poeciliopsis prolifica (assembly GCF_027474105.1). NCBI lineage: Eukaryota > Metazoa > Chordata > Actinopteri > Cyprinodontiformes > Poeciliidae > Poeciliopsis > Poeciliopsis prolifica. Next base: position 340,525 of record NW_026562519.1, read on the forward strand.
ATAGTCATCTTGAGAAAGAAAGAGTGAGAGAAACATTTAACAAAGATGAATATGGCTCTATCTTTGGTCATACTCAAACTGAAACTGTAAGCTCATCAAAATCATCAGAGAATTCAAGCAGCCATTCCAGCTCATCTAATACTAATAACAGCAAGGCAGATGCGCAAGCAGAGCTTGCTGCTAAAGTGGAGCAATCAAAGGCCACCAAAGAAATTCAAGCACAGCTCCAAAAATTAGAAAAGGAATGGAAACTTAAAGAGTCAAAAATACTGTCAGAAATGAAGCAAAAAGAAGTGGAAATGCAACAACAAAACGGAAGCGGTTAAAAGAAGAAAAGGAAATAGCTGTAGCAGCAGCTCATGTGAGGGCATATGATGAATTTGAACGCTGTGAGAACAATGTTGAAGATATTAACTACAGAACTAACCCTGTCTTCTCTAGAGATAAACCCTGCTTGAATCCAGAAGCTACATCGTTCCAGCCGTACCAATCAGCTCCTGAGGTGAGAATAAATCCAGAGTCATCCAATCTAGCTGAAGCAAGTTGTCATCCAAGTTGTCCAGCAATCTTGCTGGAGAAGCACGCAAAGCTGTTGAAGATTTATTTTACCGAGACTCAGAAAGTGCATACATTGGAGCTTGGGAAGTTTTACAGGACAGATATGGGAACGCGTTTATTATACAGAAAGCTTTTCGTGACAAGCTTGCAAGATGGCCAAAGATCAATGCAAATGACTCACTTGCACTACGTGAATTTTCTGACTTCCTCCAAGGTTGCAAAGAAGCAATTCCACATGTCAAGGGATTAGCTATCAACAGTGACTGTGAAGAGAACCATAAGTTGCTCAAAAAATTACCTGAATGGATTGTTCACAAGTGGAGTCGAATAGTTGTGGATGAACTTGATGAATCAGGTGATTATCCAGATTTTAAATGCTTCACACAGTTTTTAAGCAAAGAGGCAAAAATAGCCTGTAATCCCATTACCTGACCCCTGATAGGAAATTTCAAGTTTGCAGATGACAGAACCCAAAAGAGAGCCAAGACTTTCAACACAAATGCACAACAAAAGAGTTTCAGTCATGGGATACAAGATACAAATGACTATAAACCAAAATCATCTTGCTATGTTTGTAAAAGTGAAGCCCATGGAATCACCAGATGTCCCGCTTTTGCCACAAAGAGTGTTGAAGACAAAAGGACATTCATACATGAAAATCGGATCTGCTTTGGATGCCTGAGAAAAGGTCACGTGACCAAGGAATGTAAGAGACGACACACATGCAATATATGCAGACGTCGTCATCCAACCTGCTTACATGAAGAGAGAAGGAAAGACATGTGGAGACAACAACAAATAACTCCACTTCCACAGAAGAACATGCAAGCCAAGAAACACACAGAGTTGTGTCCCATACATTAACTCAGCATGCTTCTGCCACTACCAGTATTGTACCAGTACTTGTGTCTTCACTACAAGAGCCACACAGAGAAATACTAACATATGCAATGCTGGACACACAAAGTGACTCAATGTTTGTGTTAGAAGATGTCATTGACAGACTGAATGTGGATTTCCATCCAACAAAGCTGAAACTGAGTACTATGACTGCTGTTGACACAATCATTTCCAGCAAGAGTGTCCATGGTCTACAAGTTCGAGGACTTAACTCTGAGAGTCGCATCCAACTACATCAAGCTTATAGTAGAGATTTTATCACAGTGGACAAGTCTTATATCCTGACGAAAGAAAATGCATTAATGTGGCCCCATCTAAGAAACTTGGCAGATAAATTACCCCCCCGTTCAGGACTGTGATGTAGGGCTTCTCATTGGATACGACTGTCCAGCTGCTCTAGCTCCACTTGAAGTTATAACAGGTGATAAAAACCAACAATTTGCACAGAGATCAGAACTAGGATGGAGTATAATAGGCTCATCAAACCCCCACCTAGACAGACAAGGAGGTCAAAGTTTTGTGCATCGACTCACAGTAAAGGAACTACCAATCCCATCTTCAACTGACATTTTAAAGGTTTTAGAGTCTGATTTTATGGAGAGAAGTTACAAAGAAAAATATGTGTCCTGAGATTATGTTAATTTTATACAGTTTCTCAGTAACAACATCACACAGAGGGATGACGGGCATTATGAAGTGCCTCTCCCGTTCAAAGGCAACGGCCCGCCTAACCTACCAAACAACAAAAGTTTGCCTGCAAGGTCTTAAGAAAAAATTTAAAACCAGCAAACAATACTATGAGCAATACAAAACATTCATGAAAGAAACCATAAATAAGGGTGATGCAGAGCCTGCCCCTACAACATCTGAAGGAGAAACAGAGTGGTACCTTCCACATCATGGCATCTACCATCCCAAAAAACCAGATAAGCAGAGAGTTGTTTTTGACTGTTCAGCCAAATTCCATGGTGTTTCTCTTAACAACACATTGCTTACTGGGCTTGATTTAATCAATCCTTTGTTAGGAATACTATGTCGCTTCAGGAAAGAGTCCACAGCTATAATTTGTGACATAGAAAGAATGTTTCACCAATTTTCTGTCACTCCTGAATCCAGAAATTATCTCAAGTTCCTCTGGTGGAAAGGTGGAGATTTGGAGAAAGAACCACAGGAGTTCAGAATGGCATTTCACCTCTTTGGAGCTGCTTCATCTCCAGGATGTGCCAATTTTGGGTTAAAGCATCTGGCACAGCAACACAAGGCTAACAATCCTCAAGCAGCCACATTTTTTGAGAAAAACTTATGTGGATGATAGCTTAGTAGGCCTGTCACGATAACAGATTTTGCTGGGCGATAAATTGTCTAAAAAATTATTGCGATAAACGATAATATTGTTTGAAGACCTTTTTTCATTGATTAAATGGAAATTACGTAATAATACATGCGATTTTCTACCAAAGATAGATACACTTTACTTTCAAAAGACACTTAACACTGGGACTGATACACAAAATAAATAAAAACCAAAAATAAAATAGATTCTCAGTCTCCATTAACAATAAATGTACTTGAATAAAAACTGAACAACATAAAGCCAAAGTGGAAATAAATACTGGATTCAACCAAAAGAGTGCAGATTATGAAGTCTGTATATTATATTGCCCTTCAGTAATCATTAGATTTAAAAAGAGAAGAATCCAACTTCCTGATGCAATAGTTCAGACTACAGAATTTTTTTACTCCAAACGACAATCTTAGAACGTCATTCGTTCTAAGATTGTCACTTGTGTGTTACGGTAGATCGTCGAGCCGCGATCTAAATCAAAGATTTATCCAGACTGGGAGAGTGACGCAGCCTGTTGAATGTGACCGGTAGCCAATCAGAAAACGCGGATTCTCCTCCTGCTTTCTGAGGGGAAACACGGAGGGAATCCCGAACAGCTGACACGATGCAACCCGAAGTCCAGCAGACATCGGAAACAACATGAATGTTTATTCAACAGTTCGTGCAAAGGAAATATAAATAACTAGAGGAGGAGTTGGAGCGAAATTTCTACCAGAAAACCCGGCAACTTTTCAGCTGTTCTTCGTTAACGTGACATAAATAGGTTATAATGATTTTCATTCAGTCAGACTGACACTAGCCGCATGCATTGCAGGAAGATTGTAGTAATGAAATGATTAATGCCTGGTTTCAATATTAGTGAACTGGACTTATTATTTTGTGTCCATTGTTGGACACAACACGGTTCGATCGAACCGTTATAGCGAGGCTTTCTGTCAGCTAATGTGTCTCTAAGGTTTTGATAATGGGCCGACAATCCGCGACATAAAATCGTGCAGCGCGCGCTGGGCATTACACTGAGGAAATAAGGATGGGAGGGTCAGTGGAGAGCACCGGAGTTGAGCCTTTTTTCATTCAGTGTCATCAACAGTAAGAGAAAAAGGCCGGAAGAAACGATATAGACGATAATTGAAATGACGTCGATAGTTTTAATTTATCGTGCGATTAATTGACTTATCGTTTATCGCGACAGGCCTATGGCTTAGTCAGTGTGCCATCAGTTGAGGAAGCCTAGAAGTTGATCATTGAATCACAAGAGTTGTGTAAGAAAGGAGGCTTAAGGCTTCATAAATTCAACTCAAACAAGGAAGCTGTTCTCACCTGCTTGGATTCTTCGGAAGTAGCAGCAGCCATTGAGCCCCATGGTTTGGATCCATCCTCATCTGAGCGTGCACTAGGTATTCAGTAGTTGATAAAAAATGATACCTTTGTTTTTAACATCGGCTTAAAGGATCAACCTTCAACCCACCGCAGCTGCTTGTCCATCATTGCTTCGCTTTATGACCCTCCTGGCTTCATTGCTCCATTCAGCCTTAGTGGAAAACTGATTCTTCAAGAGCTTTGTCACAGAGGGATAGGATGGGACGATCCTCTCCCAAAGGCAATATGCCACGGTGGGAGAAATGGACAAATGATCTACTGAAATTGAAAGAGATCTCAATTCCCAGATGTCATCACCCCCCTGACTTCCACAACATTGTCAGAGTAGAGCTGCATCATTTTTCTTATGCTAGTTGTGTAGGATATGGTGCATGTTCTTAACTGAGATACACAAATGACAAGGATGAAGTCCACTGCAGTCTTGTCATAGCAAAGGCAAGGGTTGCTCCCTCAAAGATCACAAGTATCCCAAGATTAGAACTTGCAGCAGCAGTGATTTCTACAAAGGTCAGTGTCATGCTAAGATGTGAACTTGACCTAAAGATTGATCAAGAATTTTTCCGGACTGACTCACAAGATGTACTAGGGTACATCAATAATGATGCTCGCAGGTTCCATGTGTTCAACTGATTAGTTGAACACGTGGAACTAATTAGAGATAACAGTGATCCTAATCAGTGGCATTATGTTGAAACGTCAGAAAACCCGGCCGATCATGCATCCAGAGGTCTTTGTGCTTCAAATATTCATTCGACAAACTGGCTGCAAAGACCAAGGTTTCTTTGGGAGCATGAGTTACAACTGACACCCAGCACTCCAACAGAATTACTTGTCGGCGATCCTGAAGTAAAGACAATTCAGGTGCTCGCAACTGATGTCAAAGGCAGTAATGATATCCTCAATCACCTAAATCGATTTTCCTCTTGGACAACACTGCTCAAGGTGATTGCAAGAATCAAAGCAACAACATAGCGAACATGTGACTGTTGACGAGCGTGACAAGGCTGCTGAAACAGTGATTAAGATTGTACAACAACAAGCCTTCCCAAATGAGGTAAAAATGCTTAAAGGTGAAAAGAACATTCACCTGGGAAAGGTTGATCCCAGACCAGATGGGATCAGTTGTGATCCCATCTGGGCTTCTTTGTGTCAGTGGAAGATTAAAGCAGTCATCTCTCTGTCTTAAAGTCAAACACCCAGTGATACTACCCAACAACAGTCATATTACTAAGCTGATTGTGTCTCACTACCATGCTAAGACATGTCATCAGGGTCAAGCCCAGACACAAATGGAGCTTAGAACCAATGGCTTCTGGGTCATTGGTGGGAGTAAGTTGGTGGCCAAGATGATACGCAATTGTGTGTTTTGCAGAAAACTTAGGCTGCCAACAGAAAAGCAGAGAATGGCTGACCTTCCTAAAGAACGTGTTGAATCCTTTGCACCTTTCACATATAGTGGCATGGACTGTTTTGGCCCTTTCATTGTGAAGAAAGCCCGCAAACAATACAAAAGATATGGCCTAATTTTCACATGTCTCTACTCTAGAGCTGTCCGTATCAAAATGCTCGAAGACCCGTCTACTGACTCTTTCATAAATGCACTGAGATGCTTCATCAGCATTAGAGGAGCTGTATGGGAACTGCACTGTGATCAAGGCTCTAATTTTGTTGGTGCCAGGAATGAGTTCACACAAGCACTGAAACAATGTGACACAAAGTTACTTGAAGTTTTCTCAAAGGACAGTGTGAATTCCCCCTCTGCCAGTCATGCAGGTGGTATCTGGGAAAGACAGATCAGAACCATCAGAAATGTGTTGAATGCTACTTTTGCACAGTGCTCAGGCTGACTCGATGACGCCTCCCTCAGGACATTATTATATGAGACCATGGGTATTGTCAACAGCCGCCCATTAACAGTGGATGGAATCAATGATCCGCGAGCATTAGAGCCCATAACACCAAACCATCTCATTATGATGAAATCTAAGGTTTCTCTTCCTCCCACTGGAGTGTTTGTCAAAGAGACTCTCAGCAGTAGAGCAGCTCATTCATTATTTGAAGTTTCACACCCCAGGTAAGTGTACAGAGATCTTTTCTAGGAGCTATTTATGATTAAATGTCCCATTACAGAAAATCTCTTGGAGGAATGGAAGGACAGCAACACTCCCAAAGAGGAAGAGAGATGAGTGTTTCAAAGAATGAAACACTTTGGCTGGGAAGTCACTCTAACAAGTGCAGTTTGTCCAACCAGGACTGTTCTGTTAATTTATGCAAAGCAGTACATCTTGTCTAAATTTACTCTGAGATGTGAGAAAGATCTTGAGTAATAGAAACATATAGCACAATATTTTCTTCTTATAAACATATATTTAATATTCCAGGTTAAATTAGACTGTAAATAACTACTAAATGGTAAAATTATCCTTCTTGTTCATTGGTCCAACAGTGACACCTAGTGTTTGATTTGTGCCTTTACTTTGAAGAACGTTAGATTTCTTCGCGTAATTTGTGTTATGCACTTCCTGTTTTTGCTAACCACGACGAGTAAGCGTTAGAACCTGAAGGAAACCAAAGAAAATCTGTAAAATAGCGCCATTGGAAAGCAGAATAAGGTATGAATATGCGCAATTGTAATTTGTGATAAGACGTGTTTATTTAAAAGTAGTAGAACGTCAGTTGTTTTTGTTTAGAAACGAAACTGTGTATGCTGAGGAGTTAAGGACACAGCGTATTTTTTGTACGTGTGGACATTTATGTTTATTTATACAAGAGTTAAGCATGCCCAACAGTTATGTACCTTTTATTTCATGCTACAGTTTTCACGGTGTCTATGACAAGAAAAGTCAAGATTAAACTGCACCCGTTTGGAACTCCCTGCGTCTGGCTGTTTATTCCAAGAGGTCGCTACATAGACAGTATTTGAAACTAACCCAGGCACTGTAAAATGGTGATATTATGAGACTGTGGGCTGAACTGGTTCTGGTTCTGCAGTGTAAACTGAAGTCATCAGTTAAAATCATGTTGATCATTTTGAAACAAATTAAAGACCATGATTTCATTTTTGGGGCTGCACAGTGGTGCAGTTGGTAGTACTGTTGCCTTGTAGCCAGAAGGTCCTGGGTTCGATTCCTGGCCCGGGGTCTTTCTGCACATAGTTTGCATGTTCTCCCTGTGCGTGTGTGGGTTTTCTCCAGGTTCTCCGGCTTCCTCCCACAGTCCAAAAACATGACTGTCAGGTTAATTGGCCTTCTCAAATTCTCCCTAGGTGTGAGTGTGTGTGTGCATGATTGGTTGTCCTGTCTGTCTCTGTGTTGCCCTGCGACAGACTGGTGACCTGTCCAGGGTGTACCCCGCCTCTCGCCCGGAAGGCAGCTGGAGATAGGTACCAGCAACTCCCGACCCCTGTTAGGCAGAAGATGATCAGAAAATGGATGGACTTCATTTTTGTTCATCACATTCAGATGTTTTGGCTCATCAAGCATTTTTTAATATCAAACTAATTTGAAGAAAGACAAAATGCTCTTTTGAATTTTAATTAATTTGCTCTCCCATTCAAACATGTTCAATGTAGTCCACAGCCCAGATAACAAGGGATGGAAATTCAATGCTGAGTTATGATCAGAAAGGGTGATTTTTTTAGTTGAGGTTGATGGTGGATCAACCATCAAACAATCATTCAATTCTAGCCAAGTCATGTTGACAAGATGTCACTGAATCAATTGTTGTTTTGTGAATTCCAGGGATTGAAATGCTAACATCTGATCAGCACCTGATCAATGTTGGATCAATATATACTGTTTGTTGCACCCATCCTTGTCCTCTCTGAGCTCTGGATGAGAGCATTGTATTATTGCTGTCATTGAAAGTTTTGACATAGCTTTGGGTATTTGAGGCAGGTGATGAAAGATCAAGTTTATTGTACAAAGATGATTATGAATGTGAATCTTCAGTCTAGAAGATTGGGGAGCCAGAAATTTGGGACGGTGTGGTGGCGCAGAGGAAGAATCTGTGGGGGGAGAAGGCAGACTGAGACGGGAGCCGGCACGTGTAGGGAACCCTCTTGATGTCGAGCAGATCTTGAGACAGTCCAGAGGAAAAACTGCCGGATAGTGGAAGACGGACAGGTTCGTAGGTATGAGGAAGAGGAGTTGAGTTCTGGGGAATGAGATCTGGGGTATTTGAGGTATTTGAAGGGAGGAATCCAAGAACTTCTTCAGAAGAAACCTTTAAAAGAGGACACAGAGAGGTGAGTTGCAAAGATAATTAACTTTCACTCAGTGTACCAAGGGTTTGAATGCTGGAGGGCTCAGAGTACCATAAAGGCTAATACTGGGGCGTAGAGGGACTCTGCGATTCATCTTTTGAGCCCAGATGAATCGCAGGTGTGCGAGATGTACAGCAGGTCCACCCTCCACTCCAGCTCATTGGCTCCCCCTGGAGGACACTGAGGAAGGCAAACCCCACACAGAAGCCAAAACCCAGCCTCTTGACAAGTTCAACATGTTTTAAATGAAGCACTACATTAAGCATTGTTGAAGATTTGGGTTGTGACTTCTTTATGTACATTTTCTTATTTGTCTGTCATTTGCTTCTTGTTGAATAAGAAGCTACTTTTTTTCAAACCGCAACTGACGCAATGATTTGAAGAATGCACAAGTAATTTGATGAATTAAATTCTGTTCTGATAAATGCACCGAAACAACAGAGAAAACCTGTAAGCCAAATATTTATCTTGCAAATTAAAGTACCGTATTTTTCGAACTATAAGCCACTACATTTTTCCCACGCTTTGAACCATGCGACTTGTAGCCCGGTGCAGCTTTTCTGTGGATTTTTCTTCAACCACCAGGGGGCTCTTTAGCAGAAAGTGAAATTTTTTTCTGAAGTGAATTATTGAAAGTCAAAATTGGAAATCAAAGGAAAAAGAACAAGCACATGTTGGCAGCAGACACGACGGAGAAATGTATCAAACTCATAGCCTCTCATCATGGAAGCTACACAAAAAAGTTCATATGATGCAGCTTTTAAGTCGAAGGTTATGATGTGGTAGTTCAGGATGGAAATGGAGGTCTAAGAGGTCTGAGCTCGGCGTGAACGAATCCATAGTTCGGCATTGGACGCGCAGGGATGCGCAGATTTCTTAAGGACGCAGCTCTGCACTGCATCCTTGTGGAAAACCGAGAGCGGAGGAAACACCAAGGGCTTAGCCGCTGCGGTATTTTGTTTTGAGCTAGTTAAATATTTCACTTACTTACTTTAAGCTAAATAAGGTCTACAAGCAGTAAATGAACATTCAAGAGCAGCACAAGTTTCTTCAAAGTGTCCATTTCATGCCTCTCATCTTGCATCACGGCTACAGGACGGACTCAGCCGGTGCTAGAGGCCTGCTCTCAAGGGCAAAGTGAGGGAGGACGTGATGCTGTGTGCGTTTGTGTGTGTGTGAGAGAGAGAGAGAAAGAGAGAGCATCTGTCTGCATGGTGACGTCACCCTGCCTTCTCCTGCGCCTGAATCCTCCGCCGTCCGCACCGTCCGGCAGCAGGAATCCAAACAACTCATCCGTTCTGAGCGTCAAACACAACACGGTGGTTTTCATCATCCAGGGAGCGGAAGGCAGAGACGCTTCGGTTGTTTTTCTTTCGTCCTTCTTTTTCCTCTGTATTTTCCCTGTCCCGCATCTAGGAGAAGACAGGAGGAGGAGAGAGGGGGAGGATGTGGAGCCTGCGGGATGGATCCTGGAGGAGATTATGCGACACAGGCAGCAGCAGAGACCTGGTGCTTCTCCTCTCCCTGCTGCGGTGACTCGCTGCCTCTGAACACTGAACAGTCTGATGGAGACGCAGTCAGCTGAAAGATACGAGCATCTCTAGATTACACACCGTTGAAGGCAGAAGCTGCATTGGGTTAGGCGGAATGCGGCGGCTGGTTCCGGCCTGTTTGGATCATGTAGGCTAACGTTGCATGGTCGGCCTGCAGACTCATCTGCTCCTTTCATTGTCGGGAGGGTGGAGGAAAACACTGTTATATAAGACTCCAAAGGAATCACGATATAATTGAACCTGTCTTGAATGCATGAGATCAAATGTTGATCATGTAATTCAGCATTTCTATTACTACAAACCCTTATGCACAAGGAAATGAGACTGTGATAATCTGAAACAAAGAGAAAACAACAGAGACCTTTTTCTTTATATTCTACTTCCTGCTGTGTATCAGACCACAGGAGGCAGTCTCTCATATCAGTCACCTGGTTCTGCTGTCATGGCTGTCTGCCTGCCTGATGCCCTTGACATGTCAAGCAGACAAACGCTCAGAAACATGCAGGTTCTTGTGCAGTTGGTAAATGTTTGGACATCTGTGACCTTCTATGATTTCTACCTGCTGTTACCTGATTATGTGTGTTTCTAGGCTCCTTTCTCTCCGTGTTCACAGTGGACCTTGATTTAAAATCAGTCAATTAAGGCACGCGGTGAATGCCAAGAGAGAAGTCTCACTGCGACGCTGGAATTTAACATGACTGTGCATTTTGATTTTGCTGTTCCAGGTTTTGCATTCTTTTTCCACCAGTTCACACATGATCATAAGGAGGATGTGTGATATTTCCTCTGTGACTCATTAAAGAGGAAATATCTTTAACTTGGATACAAATGGTTCCATCTCAGCCAAAAGAGTGACCGCACATGAAAAATATACCACATTGTTTAATTAATACTTGTAAAGGTTCTGTAACATTGACAAAAAATAAAGTACAGTCATATTGAATATTGTTGAAAGCTCATTTATTTTAAATAATTTCTCTAAGTGAAACACAATGCAGATTAGTTACACTCAGACTGCTGTTTTCAAGCCTTTACTTCTGGCAAATACAATTTTCTATATTGGAAAAAAAGATTAGCATATTATATCAGACCAATAAAAAACATTTTTTATGTTGGCAGTGGAATGGCTTATATTACGGTTCTAACATTAAAAGAAATTGTCCTGAACAATTTTAGAATTTTTTCTTTTTGCATGTCAATATATTCATGTCGTTCATTTAACTGGGCTTCAAATACCAAGATCCAAATAAAAACAGATTTGTTCAATTTTGTTGAATGTGGTCCCCAGTTTCTTTTAGTTTTCTGGTGGATCCTCAACAACAGCAGATATGACAGAAACACCCTATAAGATTTGTCTGATCTAACATTACTAATACAACTCTCAAATTTGTCTTGGAAAAAAAATCCACAGATACTTGCTTGTTTACATTTAAGCAGCCAAGCCGCTTAGAAAAAAGTAAGCTGAACTAATCTGACCTGGACTGCCTGCTAATCTGCAGTAATCAACTGTCTACATTTAATCCTGAAAAGTACCTCCATGTTCATACTGACTTCAGGTTTGACCTATTTCATAAAAGCTTGAACTCTGCTCATACATAATTCTGTATTGTGATAGACATAACCACACCTGAGAAAGTGTGTATACCTACTAAGGTACATGCACACGCACACATAAATGCCATGAACAACCTCAATTTTGCAAAAACATTCCTACTCTTGATTGAAGTAGCTATTGGTTTGTCCAAAAGGGGCGATGGAAATTCTTTCTTTTTCCACACTGCATGCTGAAGGTTGGTAGAGGAGTGTGTAGTGAAACCAATATGTACTTTCTTTCGTTATTTTAGTTAAAAGAAAATGTCAAGGTACATACACTGTGTTCAGTCGTACAGCTACTGTTCCTGTTTATTATGAAATCTGTAAAGAAAAACTGTAAAGCTATCACTCATCACTAAAACAAGCAAAGGAAACTATCTATGAGGAAATCTTAAACAAAAACATGAACAATCCCTGTGCTTTAGTTGCAACAGTCAACAGGCTCACAAACAGTCCAGTGACTGTTGCACCGAAACTCCACCAACAGGGCCTGAAATGAATTTACCATTTTCTTTGCATAGAAAAGTAAAAAAAAAATAAAAAATTAGAGGATTAATCTCCACATCCACACTAAATTCACAACCAATGCTTTGCCCAAACATAACAAATGCAGAAAGAAGTACTCAATTTCAACTACTTAACTATAAAACTAAGAAGAAATTATAAATCAATGAAGTTCACGTTACTGCAGTCTTGATATCATACCCACAACTTTCATTAAGAAAGTTCTGTCTGTCATTGTATCTGATCTGATCAGATAGTAAATGTATCCCTCTCACCAGGCTTTTAAAATTACAGTTATCCAAACAAATAATAAAGAACTATCTTTTTGGGAAGCTGGGGATTGGGAGCTGCATGGATTTTTGTTCAGTACTACAGCCATCCACCAGAGGGAGTCAGGAGGTTGCTCCTCATTGGAGGGTAGACCTGCTGAACTGTTACACGCAACTCCAAATCATGTGCTGCATCAGCCAGAGCTTAAAAGGAGCCAGTTGTCAGTGCTACGGTTCCTGGGCGTTAGACATGCTTGGCACTTTGTGGCTCCCAGTGTTTGTTCTTTCTGTGATCACCGTGGTTTTTGTGACTCACTGTTATGATCTCTTTTAAAGGTTCTTTCAGCAGGATTCCTGTGCTACCTTGATTTCTCCTTGAACCAGAGATCTCGGTGAAGATCTCTGGTTCAACTCCCAAGGACTGGCAACAACTTGCTCCTTTCCATCCAAGTCAGTGCTGTGTAACAACACCATTGCTATCCAGCAAATTGCTCCATGGATCTATGAATCCATGGATCCCCCCGTTCCACTATGGTGGATCAAAACTCCCACACCAGGACTCAACCCCTGGAGTTCATCCCATTCCCCCAGCAGACTCATCATCTTCATCTCCAGTAAGAACAACATTCAGTCATCATCAGTACCTCTATTACTCACTGTCCATCTACTCTGAAACCCAATTCCACCTCTTCACCTGTCTCCCGGACAAAGACACATTGGTTGCTCAATAAGGTTTATTGACCTTTTTCAACTGCCTCATAAAAGTGATCTGCATGTAGGGAAAAAATGCATACCTTAAACCATGACGAATTTGGGCAAATCACAAATGCAGATAACAAGCCGATTTCCAACCTCCAATTTATCAGCAAAATTATTGAAATATGTGTTTCAACGGTTAAATAGCTTCCTAACTAACCAACCTCTGAATTTTAGTCTGGTTTCTGTGCTCACCACAATACTGAGAGTGCCCTCGTCAAAGTGTTAATTGACATCTATTTAAATACACATTAGAAGAACCACAGTGCTGGTTCTGTTGGACTTCAGTGCAGCACCTCAGTGCAGGCCCCTAGGACCCTAGGACCCAGTTCTAGGGTCCTAGAACTTGGTGGCTCCACTGGCTCTCTGTAGCTCAGAGAATAGACTTTAACATACTGTTGTATAAATCACTGAAAAGCTTAGCACCACAATACATTAAAGATCTGTTTTATCAACCTTCCAGGTATTCTGGTTCTGGTCCAAACATGAAGAATGAGCATTCAGCTTCTATGCACCACAAATCTGGAGCAACCTTCCAGAAAATTGTAAAACAGCTGAAACACTGACTTCCTTTAAATCTAGACTAGAAATCGACCCGTTTAGAGTTGATTTTGAAACGTAAAACAATCAACATTATAATGTACATCTGGCACTTTACAAATGTTTACTGTGTTATGTAACTTTGTATTTTTTGCATTTTAAGATGTAAAGCGCTTTGAATTGCCTTTTGATATACAAATAAATGTGATTTATGACTATCTCATTGAGACTTATAACATATACAGTGCCTTGCGAAAATATTCGGCCCCCTTTAACTTTTCAACCTTTTGCAGTTTTTCGGGCTTCAAACAAAAAGATCTAAAATTATTTTATTATTCATTTGTGAAGAATCAACAACAATCATGAGGTGGAATGAAATTTATTGAGTATTTTAAACTTTCCTAACAAATAAGCTGCAAAGTGGGGAGCGCAATATTATTCAGCCCCTTAAGTTAATACAGTTTTGCACATTAAGAGACTGAAATGTTTGCCCATTCTTCCTTGGAAAACAGCTGGAGCTCAGTGAGGTTGGATGGAGAGGACTTGTGAACAACAGTTTTCAGCTCTTTCTGCAGATTCACCATTGGATTCAGGTCTGGACTTTGACTTGGCCATTCTAACACCTGGATACCTTTATTTGTGTACCATTCCATAAAGCAAAACGGTTTTGCTTTATGTTTGGGATCATTGTCTTGCTAGAAGATAAATCTCAGGTCTTCTGCAGACTCCACCAGGTTTTCTTCCAGAATGGTCCTGTGTTTGGCTCCATCCATCTTCCCTGTCCCTGCGGAAGAAAAGCAGGCCCAAACCATGATGCTACTGCGGCCAAGTTTGGAAGTGGGGATGGTGTGTTCAGGATTATGAGCTCTGTTGCTATTATGCCAACATATTGTTTTTCATTGAGGCCAAAACATTGGATTTTAGCACCTTCTTCCACACGTTTGGTGTGTCTCTCAGGTGGCTTGTGGCAAACTTTAAACAAGACTTTTTATGCATATCTTTGGGAAATGGTTTTCTTCTTGCCACTCTTCTATAAAGGCCAGATTTGTGCAGTGTATGACTGATAGCTGTCCTGTGGACAGACTCTTCCACCTCAGCTGTAGATCTCTACTGTTCATCCAGAGTGATCATGGGCCTCTTGGCTGCATCTCTGATCAGTTTTCTCCTTATTCCAGATGGAAGTTTAGAGGGATGGCCAGGTCTTGGTAGATTTGCAGTGGTTTGATACTCCTTCCATTTCAATATGATTGCTTGCTCATTTCAATATGATTGCTTGCTCAGTGCTCCTTGAGATGTAAAGCTTGGGAAATATTTTTGTATCCAAATCCTGCTTCAAACTTCTCCACCACAGTATCTGGGAGCTGCCTGGTGTGTTCCTTGGTCTTCATGATGCTCTTTGCGCTTTTAACACAACCCTGAGACTACTTCTTCTTTTTCTTTAGATTTTGACAGCAGCTTGCATCCATTATTGTTGCACTACTGCCATCTATTACGGTAGATCCTAATATCTATACCTCAAATTCCCAGTATTTTTTTAAAAACGAAAAATCTTCTTTTTTCCCTCAATACTATTTAAACTTTTTGCAATAGTTTGTTCGGACATTTTTGAACTACAAAATTTTTATGCAAATACACACTGTTGTAAAACAACAACTGCTGAAATTGTCTGTGGTATAGTGCTTTAGAGTGCATAGAATTGATTGTCTTTACCACTGATTTCATAACATGATCAAATTTGAGATGTTTGGTGCAGAGAGCTCGCTGGTGAATTATACAACGAAGTTTAATGGCGTTACCTCCTTCTTCGCTGACTTTATTGCAGATCAGTGTGGACAACCCACTTTGCTCACCAGCCATGGCAAGCGCACCATCGGTAATGATCCCAGAAACTTTACTCCGTAGTAGTTTCATATCATGAACAGCTTCACAAACAGAAACGAATAAATCCGATCCTCTGGTTTGGTCTTTCATACTTTGAAGGTCCAGCAGCTCCTGTTATGTTCATATTGTTGTCAACTCCTCTTAAACAAATCAGTAGCGGTGCAGTGTCACATGCATCTGTGCTTTCATCGCAGGCCAATGAGAAATAATCAAAAGCCTCTCCCCTGTCTCCCAGTTGTCTTTGAATATCCGATATGTCCTCAACTCTTTGTACCACACTGTCACTTGCCAGGCAAACTTTCACAAATTCTTGCTTCTTCTCAGGGCAAATGTTCTCCACCATTTTTATAACAGTCTTTGATAAATGTACTTTCAGTAAAAGGTTTGCCATGTTTAGCTATTAACATGGCCACTTCGTAGCTTGCTTTAGTGGTATTTTCTTTTGACTCACAGGCCCGCTTGAAGAATCACTTTTGTGATGCCTGTGCAGCTTGGAGCTGCTTCACTTTTTCAGCACTGTCTCGTCCTGTTAGCTTGTCGTCTTGTTATCATGTTGAGTCTGGTCGTGTCTCTTTACGTTGAAATCCTTAAACAAGGCAACTGTCTCATTACAAATTAGACAAGCACAATTGCCTTGATTTTCAGTGAAGAAGTATTGTAATTCCCATCTCTCTTGAAAGTGGCAGCCCTCACTGTCAACTTTCCTCATTTTCTTTGCAGTGACCATGGCAGAAATGAGCAGAGAGGGGTTTGTGGCATGGATGCAGAGACTGATGGTATTAAAGTGGTCCTGCCACCATTTGGTGAAAGAAGAAATTACAGTTTCAAGTTTTATGATTTATTTAGTCTGTTTGACAGTGCAGGCGGGCCATGCATAATACATTATAAGACCGAAGCTGCGGGCCATTTTGGACATGCCTGATTTAACTGATCAACCACATCTTTTATACCCGTCAGATGGTCCCGCCAGACATTTACACAGGCTGAACACAACTCTGACAACCTGTGACTGACATCTCTGTGTTTATATGCATACAGAGGTACAGAGAAAACCTAGAGCTTTAAATTAAACCAAATTTAAGGCTCTAGCACTTAAATTTGACCTGTGCTCGAGCACAGGGGGCCCGCAGCTGTACGCACTGTGTACCTGGAGATTTTCCTTTAAGTAAAACAGAAAAGAATAATTTTTACATATAGCCTATTTTTAATCTAACCCTCTTTACTATTAACAACATTTAGGAGAAAAAAAAAAGATATATTGCGTTAAAACATCTACATAGCGAGTCTGTGGGAGTCCTGGAGGTACGCATAAAGCCTAAATGTTATTGGTCAGTTTACTTTTGTAAATTTGGCGGCTTCGCTGTAAGCGAAAAATGAACGAGTGGAGTTTGAATCCTGCCGTGGTTCTGAGTGGTTTGGATCCTGTTCTTCCTTTCTTTCTTTCTTTCTTTCTTTCTTTCTTTCTTTCTTTCTTTCTTTCTTTCTTTCTTTCTTTCTTTCTGTCTAGATGTACATATATAAAAATCAGAGTGTCAGAAAGCGGCTTTCATAGTTTAAGTTAAACAATTACTGAGCGTGGTTGTTTCGTTCCTATGTTTTATTTGTTTATTTTGGCCGCACAGAGGCGCAGGTACATACAATATGCAGTGGAAAGTTTTCACATGCATTTCCCACCTCACAAAAAAAAAAAAAAAGAATCTACATCTACGTCATGTTTTTTCCTAAAGTCACTGTGCGACGTCACTTTCATTGTGTTCGCGTAACCTCGGAATACTGAAATGAAAGCTCACGATATGTTAAAAACCTTTAGGACTAGCAGAACAACTCTACTTTCAGGAGAGATGATCCGTAAACATTGCCAGAATTTTAAGTGATTACATACAGAAAGCAAACAATGCTTTCAAAGACTAGATGTTTGTAACATAGGAACAAAAAAAACAAAAAAACTATGCAAAGTTAAATTTACCTGAACAAATTCAATTAAACCTGTCCAAGCATTTCTTCTGCCATACATTAAATTTGGCATAGAAAATGAAAGTAAATATCTACTGACAGGTTGTTGTTAGCTAATTTTCCCACTGCACCTGAAGGCAGCAGGGCAGAGGAGGTGGAGAGAGGCAGAGGATGGACGAGCGTCAGAAAGAAAGAAGGTAGAGAAGGCGGGCAGCGGGACTTAGCTAACACTAACGCTGTCAGCTTGTTTATCAGAGCTTTAGTGCTGTGTTAACGACATTGATGCTGCACTTTCAGCAAAATTAACGCAGAGTGTTCACCTTGAAGTGTGACTCAACAGAAACTTCGTTTAGAGATAAAAAAAAAAGACAATGTGTTGTGAGCGGGGATAGAGAAAAGACAAAAAGGGCATCTGACCGAATCAGCAGCCGCCACCGCTCGTGCTGTAGTCTGTGTGTGGGACGCCGTCAGTTCAGTAGCACAGAGCGAGCTCTGCTGTCGAGCACAACCAGCTGATTTCTGTCAGTAAAAGCAGCAGAAGGGGAGAAACAGCAGGCTGTCAAAATGAAATTCACAGAACATCTCTCAGCTCACATCACGCCCGAGTGGAGGAAACAGTACATCCAGTATGAGGTGAGTGAGCTTAAAAGGTTAGCCTTGTTAGATCAGTGGAGATGTGGATGCCTGTTCAGCTTTATGCCATTTATTTAATTTTAGAACGGGGAGTGGAACATGGCTACCATTAGGGCTTCTCCCCAACAATGAAACAACAGGAAGAGAGGAAGTGCTTGAGCAGTTAATGAGACAACAGCCCGGTGTTAGCTAGCAAACCAGTCAGATGGGTTTGTTTTGTTGCTCCACAGGCTCCTCCGCGCCTCCATAGAACCGGCAGAGGGTTGTTTGTGTTTGTGGGCCATATCTGGCCGATTGTTATGTGTTTACAGGACAACAAGATGTCCGGCTGACTCAGCGTGTATATTAGTTGAGTTAATCTTTGCGCCCGTTGACCCCCGCTCAGTCCTGAAACAGCTGAGGCAGCTGTCGATCATGCTGCTGCTGTTTAAACATCAAGACACAGAGGTGCTGATAACTCCATCTGCAACCTTTGACCCATTAGTGCCACTTGGATGACAGCGAACCTCCTGCCTTTACTTTGCCCCAATTTGTCCACAAGCCTCACATGGCTCAGTATGTAAATAAAATGAAAGATTTCTATAAAGCATGTTCTTACAGTAAACCAAAACCCCCACGATACTGTACCTTAATCATTTCAACTGGTTTTTAACTAGGTAACTTGTGGTTTACTAAACAGATCTGTTGCTTGTATTTAGTTTGCAACTAAATACATAAAGTTAATGTCAAAATTTGAGTGGTCAAAAACATTATAGAATTGGAGCTGAAACATTAATGTGATGAATCTTGAACTAATTGAATAATCAATGGTTAACTGGAGTACAAAGACTCAAAGAAGAAAAAAAAACATTTGCAGAAAGAACAAGTGAAGAGCCAATACTACAAAAACTATATACATTTTGCATTATATATATATATATATATATATATATAAGTGTGTGTGTGTGTGTGTGTATGTATGTCGTACCCAGAACTTCTCAAGTGCAATAGTTTTAGCTTCATCTGCTTAAAAAAAAATAGAGAAAATCTCTAAGCGCCTTTTCCTGTCCAATTATAAATCAGTTAGTCCAAAATTAGTCCCCAGATCAGCCCTTTATTTTATAACTTTCTTGATGTTCAGTCCAGCAGAAAGGCCTGAGCTTTTGATGTTGTTGATGTTGGAATAATTTTTTTTAGCTGCAGATGCAGCTAAAAAAAAATTGGATGCAAGTGACCAAGCATCCATTTAAATGAATGCTGTTGTTGCATTTTACACGAGGAACTGTTCATATAAAACAGCAATAGAATGATTTATTGCACCTTTTAACTGTATTTCTAGTATTATGTATGGAAAAGGCTTAAGTGGTTAAATTAAAAATGATTATCACATTTGACTCTAATAACACAAATCACATAAAACATCTACAGCGAGAGGATTCTGTTTCCTTGTCATCCAAGAAACTTTTAAGACAATGAAATGAAACAGTTCCCTCAATCTTTAGATCCTTTTTAAGTGGTTCCAGTGATGAGAGTATTGATAATTTAGCTTTGGCGATGATTTCCAAGCATTTGACAATGGGAAGCTTACTAGCCATCACCCTAATCTTTTCCTCCTGCTTTCCACCTCTATCGGACTCCAGCTCAGATTCTGTCCGACCCATCCCAAAATATCAGGAAGATGACAAATTTTGGCAAATTTAAAATTATTACTGTATTTTCCAGACTATCCACCTGATTCCTAGCCCAGATGAGGCTTTGTGTAATTTGTGGGCAAGACTTCCACTGCCAACCAGAACCGCCAAAAACAAACAAGCAAAAAAAAACAAAACAGAACTGCCATTTGCTTACATGTTAGCAACTCGCTAACTGGCTTTCCAGAGAGGTTTTAGGCTATAAAATATGTGGGAACTCCAGCTATCACAGGTTACATGTGGGAATATTGTTCTACCACTTACAGCTAACGCGGGGAGGTATGGCGACTCGAAGAAATGGCCGCAAATAACCCGAAATAGCTTAGCTAGCTACTTCACTGACTCAGTTGCTTCGGATGCAGATGAGGGTTTTCTTCCATTGTCTTTCTATCCGCACAATGAAATGAGCACACATAAAGCATTTTGGGTTCTCAAGTTTAGAATTTTTCACCAAATTCTTTTTGTTTCCTCATTTGTCGGTAGGTGATGAAAACCACAGCCTTTGTTTAGGAGTCGTTCAACAAACACCTGTTGCTGCCACAAATTAAACTTGGTCTGATTATGAAAGTACAGCCATGAACAGCACAACAGTTACCTGAGCTCCGCAAGGGCAGACACTTTCCAGTGGCAAGTTGCTCTCTATGACAAGTTAATGTGTGATTCGGTTCAGTTCTAGTCCACTGGGGAGATTCTCCACATTAGGGTCTGGAGCGCAGCAACTGCGGTCATTTCTCCACTGATTTGCAGCGACACTCAGAAATGGAGAACCTTGAGGTTCTTGTTGTGATGGTCTAATTGAACCCATCATTTATTTTTTGTCTTATAAAAAAAATGTTATGTTCCAAGCATAATGATAAAGATTCAGATCATAAACTTTTTAAAAGAAAAATACAAATGAAAAATCAATGTATTCACATTACACCAAGCTAATATTATGACGTTCTGATAGTTTACACTGTCGGCACCAGTGATGGCATAGTTATCTTGAAAAAGTAACTTAGATTACTGACTTGTTGATTTGGAAAGTAACTAAGTTGCATTAAAAGTATCGTTTTTAGTTCCGTTCAGCAGCTGCTAACGACAACAAAACTGTGAAAATGACATTGATCTTTGCCAATACTTAATTGCAAGTTATTTTATAATGGTAATATCAACAATGTGTCTCCACTTATAAGGATGAACTGAGGGGGAGATTGTTTAATGGTTACAACAGTCCAAAAAAACGTTAGTAATTTGTGTGTGTTTTTGTGTGTCCCACTGTTATCTGGAAAACTCAAAGAAGAATTGTAAAGCCCCCAACTTTCCCCCCAGGTCGTGCGTTACGGCCCTGTGTTTGGTGTCAGAGCGCAGAGCTCAGACCTCTTAAACCTCCATTTCCATCCTGAACTACCACATCATAACCTTCGACTTAAAAGCTGCATCATATGAACTTTTTTGTGTAGCTTCCATGATGAGAGGCTATGAGTTTGATACATTACTCCGTCGTGTCTGCTGCCAACATGTGCTTGTTCTTTTTCCTTTGATTTCCAATTTTGACTTTCAATAATTCACTTCAGAAAAAAATTTCACTTTCTGCTAAAGAGCCCCCTGGTGGTTGAAGAAAAATCCACAGAAAAGCTGCACCGGGCTACAAGTCGCATGGTTCAAAGCGTGGGAAAAATGTAGTGGCTTATAGTTCGAAAAATACGGTACTTTAAAGTGACGTCTGAGTTTTGAATAATTTTGATATTGTGATTTTTTTTTTCTCTGGGTGCAGTCATTTTAGGACATAGTGTACTTAGTGGTACAAAAATCCCACAAAAACACTAGTGGTTGTTCAGCTCTCATCCAGAGATGATGGATGTAATTACTGGTTTTGTTTTTTCTGGTGCTAGTCCCGTATATGCAGGGTCATAAAGTTGATCATCAGCAACTGGAATCTTTCTCTGTTTGTGGTGGACCAAGTATTTTTGGAATTAAATGTTTACTAAGTGCAATTATATTTGCAGTCAATAGACAGTTTAAGAACATGAAGCAATAGCAGCATAGATGATGGGATCAGAACCATTTTATTAACTAACATCTCTTTGCTCTTTGTGGAAACAGTTTGTTAGAGACAGGACTGATTAGTGCCCTTATTAACTTAAGCAGATCTCCATCTCTGTGAACTTCACTGCTCAGGTTCAGAATGGACTAGACTGGTGATAGAGAAACACAAAATCGAAACCAAACCTGCTTCTGACAACAAATGCCATTTTCACACAGTTACTGTTGGCAGATTTGCAGGTTAAAGCTTGCAGTGAGATAAGCTTGTTGCAATTGATTCTAAATGCATCTTGTGACTAAACACTATGTAGTCAACATGTCTTTGAGAGGAAAATAGCAGTAGTTATTACTTTTAAGTAGGAATGTATCTAAAGATACAGTGGAGAAAAAACATAAATTAAGAATAGTCATCTTACAGTTATAACCACGACGTCTACCTGAGGTACTGCAGATGCTGAGTTAATGTTTCAAAATATAATTAGCTGCAGTTATTATGGTGTGCTGGTGTAAATATAGTAGCGTATTGGTCCTTTTTTGACAGTGAGTTGGTTAAAATTTAGAGTAGTGTTTGTGCTGATAATTTTGGAGTGATCTACTGACAGCCTGAAGGACTGTGCAGAATTATTACATTTCTGTCATGAAATCATAAGAAATACTAGAAACTATTGTAAGGAAAAAAGTAATTCCATATTTTGAAACATCCTTTTTAGACTGAGACTATGTTAATTAAGCGAAATGATTGGAAGATGGAATATAATATTACAGCTTTAATAACAGAGTTAAACCCAATATTCACGCAGATTTAAATCATATTTAATTCAGTGAAGAAGTTTAGAAATGAGGCAGATAACTCCTAAAGGATTCTAAGGCACAATAAATGAGATATTGAAAGATTTTCTTAAAAAAAAATTACAATAGAATTGCACTTTGAAAGTTAAATGCATCATTAATGATCAATGGAATGTTTGAGTAAGTTGTGATCCATTGATATTTTGATCAATCATCTTTTGCAATGAGCTCCAAGTGTTTGAGGTTATAAGGGCTCATTACCATAACCCCAATCCGGATCTGTCTCCACACATTCTGTTATTGATTCTAGTGGAAACTCTGGCTGGGTCACTTCAGACTTCATTTAACTTTCAGTCAGAAAAACCAGATGGGTCCATTTAAAAGGTTACTCTGACTCTATATATACTAGAAGAGACAAGTGTTTATGCCTTTTTGACTCTCCAGAGCCACACTTAAATATATGTATTCATCTAAAAATGTATTCTAAAAATGTGCCAGGTGTTTACATCAGTTTCAGATAACTGCATGTTAAAATGCTGTCCATGTCCCTCTTGAAGATGAGATCCAGATCTCAACAGGGTTTACCTGGTTAAATAAAAAAAAAAAAAAAAGGCTTAATTTTCTAAATTGTCTATGTACAAGCAAAATTTGGCAGGTTTGTTAGCAGGAAACAATTTTATTCTATAATTTCTCTGTGAGGTTACTATCAGTAGTACTTGTCATACCTGTGGTCAATCTCTCCATTCTTTCACACTTGTTTTGTTTTGTTTTTTGATCAAAGTCACTGATTTTGCTTCAGAGATACTTGCAAGGAATTTGGCGAAATTTGCTCTTATGATTGAGGGTAAATATGGCTGATCGGGAGTCTTTGTTTTGGTTGAAAACATATCAGTTCCTCCATGATGTTGCAGTTACGACTCTCAATGCAAATTCTTTCATTATTTGCAGATCTTGCTTGGATTTGCAGTAGCATCAGTCATCTGAGCCTTCCTTCAAATTTGACCAATCACCTTAGGATTTCTTATGCTTACTTCTTTTCTGACCAATCATTGCAACTCATCTAAATTTTGACCAGTCCCCTTAGCCTTCTTCTAATTTAACTTTCTGCTTCAAAATGTCTCTTGAAAGCTGAACCACGACATTGCAACATCCTGAAAGGACTGACCTATCGATCACATTTGTTCATGTCTTCCCTTACCAAAACAGGACTCCTGTCTTTCTGAGTGTTATACAATATTAAGGCCAATCATTTTCAGAATCACAGTTCAATATGTATGTGTATAAACACCCTATTGAAATACATTAAGCAGCATTGCAGTGCAGGTGTCATGTATCCACCTCAGGTGGTCTGCCTCAATGCTGCAGTGATTGCAGTGTTCTGCAAAGTAGAACCAGTTTTTTTTCTCAGTGTGGCTGCAGCACATTCTTTCCATTTCCAATCCATTTCTAACAGTCTTTCCCTAACCCTAAACCCTAACCCTAACAGTCTTTCACATCATTAGATATATTTAGCAACGAGTCACTTCAAACACCACGTTCTCCCTTTATGTAGTTTATTTCTTACATTGTTTATTTATTTTATTATAATTCCTATTTCCACTCTTGACATGTTTGCTTCCCTGCTTTTTGCAGCACAGTCATACAAGGCATGCAACCAAAGGTCTTTTTCCATAGGTATTATGCAGCCTCGCACATTTTTAGAATACATTTTTAGATGAATACATATATTTAAGTGTGGCTCTGGAGAGTCAAAAAGGCATAAACACTTGTCTCTTCTAGTGGAAAGGTCTTCTGGGAGAAATAAAATCCTTTGTCTTAAGTCCATGTTGGATAAGAGTGCCTTAAAAGATCTCTTAATATAAGTGATCTTTGATATGTTTTTAGAACATCAAGAAACAGAAAACTATTGACTGAGGCTAACTAAGTACAAATGCAATAACACAATTTTTCAGATAAAAAAAATTAAATTAGTTTAAATTTCCTCTATCTTAGCTATGCACCCACCTTATTGTGGTTGTAACATGATAAAAATTTGAAGAGGTTATTCATATGAATACATGTTATTAATAGGCTTGTCGCAATAAATATAATGATTATTGAAGGGCAATATAGTATACAGACTTCATAAACTGTACTCTTTTGGTTGAATGTAGTTTTTATTTCCACTTTGGTTTTATGTGGAAATAATTATGTTGTATTTATTTATTTTTTCCAGTGCATTTTTTGTTAACAGAGTCTGAGAGTCTGTTTTATTTTTGATTGTTTAGTATATTTAGTTTACCAGTTCCAGTGTTAAGTGTACCAGTCAAAATAAAGTGTATCAATATTTTTTTTGGCAGGATGTGCATGCATTATTATGTCATTACCATCACATCATTTTAAAATTGTCGTCAAACAATGTTATTGTTTATCGCAATAACTTTTGAAACAATTAATCGCTTTATCATTGTGAAGATGCAGGCATGTTATCAATATTATATAAAGAAATGAAAAGCAGTATTGACAGTACAAAGTTTTAGTTTGATAAAAATCATAATTTTGCTGATATTTAATGATAGATTTTCTGTAACTAAGCCCATGCATAGTTCATGGGCCAGGCGCTGTGCAGCGTTGAGGTCAACACCCCTGGGGAGGCCTGTCTGTAGCTGTGGAAATCAGAGGCATTCCCACCGTTTCTGCTTTTGTGAATCTCCTCTCCTCTGAGGTTTCACTCATTCTGTTTGTCCATTCCCTGTTGTGTTTGGAGACAAACCAGATGTAGAATGTTGTTGCACTCAGCTGTAATTCCAACCTTCTGTATGTTCACTCTGAGTCCCTTGAAACTGTGGTGACCTGGGCCTGTGAGTTTTTCAAAGCTGTGCTCCTTGGGGCCGTTGCATGTCTCTTATGTGTTCTTGTTGCAGCTATGCTTGGTTAGACATACAGCAGGACTGTTTGATTCACAAGGTGAAGTCAGGGCTGCAGGAATAAATGCAGAAACATTGTTTCTTTGATTCTATTTATCCTAGGATGTTAGCTGCTCATTGAATTCATTGCAACTGTGCTAAAATCTAACTATGGGTGTTCTACTCTTTGTTTTCCTGTGTTTGAACTGCAGAAATCTACTCTGGTTTAATCCAGAACATGGCACCATTGGAGAGTGTGCTTATAAAAATGTGATGTAAACAGTTTTATTAAAGCCGACATGTATCTTGCATGTCTCTCAGACATTAACTTAAAAAATATGAATGCTTGATGGTCACTGAACTGACTCACCTGACTGACTGTCTGTTGGGACAGCTTTGCTGATTAGATGTTGATGTTAGATTCCTCAATATTTAGTTGAACATTTTACCAAGGCTGTTATAAAACAGTTTCTCTTGTTTTCTGTTCACTATTCTGAAGCTTATAGCAATGCATGCTACATAGTAGCATGCTTTCATCATATAAGCAAATGAAAAGCAGTATTGATAATACAAAGTTTTAGTTTGATAAAAATCACAATTTTCATAATTTTTTTGCTGATATTTAATGATAGCTTTTCTGTAACTATGCCCAAATATAGTTTATCCAAACAGAGCCATTTTTATTTAAGTATCAGGAAATAAAATCCTATATAAACTGCATCAAATCAATTAGTGAGCAGTCAACTGATTTTTATCTTGACCATTCCTAAATGGTGAAGGCCTATCAGAAACTCAAAAACCCCATCTATTTTAAATCTATGGACACATAATACAACAATCTTCATCGTGGAAGCTGCTACAGGAAGAGGAAGGCTTGTAAGTAGTATCGCAGCCGCAAAGGGCAGTTTGGAACAATATTTGACTCTATATCATTGTCAGAAGTATTTGGCCTCCCGTCCAGATCATTAAATTTAGTTGTTTTGATCACTTTGATGGGTACAGATTTAGAAAATCCAGCATATAGGCATGCAGACTGCTTTTACAAATATTACAGCATTGGAATTGGGAGTTGCCAGGACAGCACTGTCATGTATCATGTCAAGTATAAAGTTCAGTGGAGAAAGGACTAATACATGGGGTGGATTTATATCCTCTTCATTCCTCTACATAGAACTCCCAAAGCAGCAGTATGTAGCTTTTATGTACAAAAAAGTTTTTTTTAATAACAACTTATATTTTGGTGGTGACGATGGTAGACGTTTGCCCTGCAATCTGTGTGTTGCTGGTTTGTTTCCTGCTCCCCTTCCTCTTGTCGTTGTGTCCTTGGGCAAGACACTTCAGTCGCCAGTGGTGATGGTCAGAGGGTCTGGTAGCTATTATCCAGTAGCTCACAACCATCAGCAAGTGAATGTATTTATGAATGGAAATGACTGTTTTCATGTCAAGCATCTTTGATTGCCCAAATAAAGCGATATATAAAGTTGATGTCATTTCATTGCATTTTACATATTTTATGAAACTGTCAATATGTTATTTAGTGAAAAAATTTAGCTCCTTTGCCTTCTCTCCCTTATGGACCTGCTGTTATCTGAACAAGTACACTGAACTGCCAGAAACAACCAATCTACCCTGGAGGAGGGTCTTAGCGCTGTCAATTATGCTCGCATAAATGCTGGTGACACGCTCACCCTTTCTGTCTGCTATGCTGCAACTACTCACAGAATGCACTCTGTATTAGGTTTGGAGTGGAACAACTTTGACAGGAATAAAGATGGCAGTGTCATACCAGTGCAGGAAAGAGAAACGGTCAAACAGAATCGGGTATGGGATGCAAAATGGATTTTATTCAGTTCTGTTTTGAAATATAAAGACGAGGCAAGCTCCTTAAGTTATCCTTTTACTATTCATTCAGCTGAGCTGTTGCACAGTGGAGCAACATCAGCTTCTCATTCAAAAATGACTTATGTTCTATGAAGGCGAGAATGAAAAGCAGAAAAGCAGAGCGCATAACGCAGGGGTGTCAAACTCCAGTCCTCAAGGACCGCTGTCCTGCAGTTTTTAGATGTGCCACAGGTACAAAACACTGGAATGAAATGGCTTAATTACCTCCTCCTTGTTCTCCAGAGCCTTGCTAATGACCTATTATTCTATTCAGGTGGTGCAGCAGAGGCACATCTAAACGTTGCAGGACACTGGCCCTCGAGGACTGGATGTTGACACCCCTGGCATAGCGTATCACATACACCGTGTTCCAAGTTATTATGCAAATTGGATTTAAGTGTCATAAAGATTACATTTTTGTTGTGTTATTAAATTTATAGATGGTATTGTGTCACAGGGCTCTTTGAATCACTATAATTAATTTAAGAGAGCTGTGTTGACGAGTTTGTCTGATGAGCTCAATTAAAGGAAATCTACTTAAGAAAGATGTTCCACATTATTAAGCAGGCCACAGGTTTCAAGCAAGATGAGAAAGAAAAAGATCTCTGCTGATGAAAATCATCAGATAGTGTAGTGCTGTATGACCAGGTATGAAAACAATAGATATTTAACAAAAACTGAATCGTTATCGTACTGTGAAGAGAAAAAGATGGCTGATTCAGAGCAAAGATGGGTTTGCACAGATAAAGGCATAATGAGGAAGGTTTCTGTTAGACAAATTCATGGGAGTAAGAGAGCAGCTGTTAAAAAGCCCTTACAAAGCAGCAAATAGTTATTTGAAGCTGCTGGTGCCTCTGGAGCCTCAAGGTGGAGGATCCTCCAGAGATTTGCGGTGCATGAACCTACTATTGGGCCCCCATAACCAGCTCATAAGCAGAAACGGTTGCAGTGGGCCCAGCCGGACATAAAGATTCATTTTCAAACAGACTTGTTCACTGATGACTGCTGTGCAACCCTGGAGGTCCAGATGGACGCAGTAGTGGATTGGTGGTGGATGGGCACCATGTCCCAACACGGTTGTGACCTCAGCAAGGAGGTGGTGGAGTCATGCTGTGGGCCCAAATCATGGGGAGAGAATCATTGATTGGCCCCTTCAGAGTCCCTGAAAGTGTGAAAATGACCTCAGCAAAGTATATGGACATTCGGTCTGATCACTTTCTTTCAAGGTCCAAAAAGAAGAGCTGCAAGATGCTGCAAGGAATACCACTGTGTCATTGGCTACCATGGGCATAAAGGAGAGAAACTCATGGTGTGGTCACCTTCCTCCTCTGACCTCAACTATTAAGAACCTTTGGAGTTTCCTCAAGCAGAAGATCTGAGGGTTTATGCAGTTCATATCAAACAGCAGCTCTGGGAAGATATTCTGACATCCTGCAAAGACATTCAAGCAGAAACTTTCCACAAACTCACAAGTTCAATGGATGCAAGAATTGAGAGGGTGATATCAAAGGGATCCTATGTTAACATGTAACTCAGTCCGTTAAGATGTTTGTGATTGAAACAGCTTTTGATTTTAGTACATGTGACTAAAATCAAAGCTAATACTGCACATTCAAAGAATGACCGTTTGCAGTTCATTATCCACAAAATGTTTAGAAAATCTGCTGTGCAAAATAATTTGGAACAGTGCATTTTGAGCTTTTTATTTTAAAAAAATACTGTTCTATTGGGGAGCTTTGTTCAGTAAAATTTGATTTATATTGTGATGGTTCATGACTTGAAAATTATACTGTCTAAAATATCACTTGCATAATAATTTGGGACACAGTGTAAAGTGTAACATTTTCAAATAGACTTGTTCACTGATGAACAAGTGAACAAGTTGTTCACTTGTTCAGTTGTAGTTCTGAACATCAATATTGGGCCTTATATGCCAATTATTATAGGTATATAATACTAGGCATAGAATGCCTAAATTTATAATAGCCATTATATGTCTATAATAGGCATATAAATTTACATTATATGCCTATAATAGGCATTACATGTCATTATTAATTCTGAGGGCTGTCGTGAGTTAATGCTGTTCTTGGAGCAACCACAAAAAGTTTTCCTGTATGAACACCTCTCTGTTCATGGGCAATGAATTCTTTCAGATTTTTTTTTTCTTCTTTTATTTTTCTATTTGACAACCAAAGAGGTTCTGGAAAAAATATGGTTCTTCAGTAACATATTTTATCTACAAATTAAAAAAAAGAAAAGAGGAAAAAAAGTTTAAACATTCAAGTTTACAAAACTAAGTAGTCTTCTGGCTTTCAGTATTTAATACTAAAAAAAAACAAAACTGACAAAACTAAAGCAGCACTCAGTTCAGCCTCGGATGTAACATTACTTGTTACATTCAATGAATTTGCAGAAATTCATTGGAATTTAATGCATGTTTTTTTTTTGCTACTGATAAGATCTTCAAAATTGTGTGTGTGTGTGTGTATATACATATGTATTATAGCGCTTGTGTGTATACTGTATATGTGTGTTCTTTTATTCACCAAATGATATTCAACATGTGTTTTGCTTAGTCAGTAAAGTTTTGTTGTTGAGGTCATTGGATTTTCAGCAGTGCTAGAGCACAGCAGCCACACGTCATGGGAAATTGGTTGCTGATGGAAGCTGATCTCAGCTTATTATAGTGAGGAATAGAAAATAAGGGTGAACCAACAATACTGTTTTGACTTGCAGGCACAGTACTTGTCAGCAAAACTCCAGAAATCGGTTCTCTGAAAAGGAAACAAGGGGTAAAAACGCAGGCCTTTAAAATGTTGTCGTCCCATTGGCTTAATGTGGCAGCATGAGCTTAGTAGCTTGATGTTTTAGCACTAAAGATGACTAAAGGATGGAATCATACATTGAGACTCAAACTTTATTTTTCAGCAGCGAATTGCTAGTTGCCATATAAAGAGATAAAGTAATGAAGTAACCTTGAGAGGGCAAATTGGAGGGCTTTGTCCTGAAAATATTGACAAGTTACAAAAAAATGAAGGCTATTTCAGGGTTTCCCCCAGTAAATTATAAACATGGTGACCCACTAGGCTAAAACATTGCTTGTTTTTGTTTTTAGAAAATTAATTATAAAATAAATTAAGCAGCCCACTTTTTTTTCTTTAATAAGCCACCAACGGGTTCGAGGGTTGCCACCACGACAGGCACCGACAACCTTACGACCACAGCTCCGATAAGCCGCCTCGACAATGGAGGCACAAAACATGGTCCACTCAGATTCAATGTCCCCCGTCTCCTCCAGGACGTGTTCGAAGCTCTGCCAGAGATGAAAAGCTACGTCTCACAGGGGACTCCTCCAGACGTTCCCAGCAGACCCTCACAACACGTTTGGGCCTGCCAGTTCTGACCGGCATCCTCCCCCACCACTGGAGCCAACTCACCACCAGGTAGTGGTCAGTGGACAACTCCGCACCTCTCTTCACCCGAGTGTCCAAGACATACGGCCGCAGGTCCGATGAAACGATGACAAAATCGATCATCGAACTGCGGCCTAGGGCACATATGGACACCCTTATGTCTGAACATGGTGTTCGTTATGGACAATCCGTGACGAGCACAGAAGTCCAGCAACAGAACACCACTCGAGTTCAGATCGGAGGGAGTGTTCCTCCCAACCACGCCCCTATCATATCATATCATCAATATACGAGAGTTTAGAGCGATGTGCGCTCCCGCGACAGGGCATCCAATTTTCTGCATGCTGGTTTGGAGTTAGGTTTTGACTGGTTCATTGGCTGCGGGAGTGAGACAAAGTCCAAATCTCTGGATCAGAGAAGGACTAGACTTTCTCAATGTCTGTCATTTCAATATGCTGCATCAATAAATTCCCATCATAATTTATTCTAACCCTACACTGGGATTATAATCGCCTCTTCAGCTAAAGATTTTAATGATAAATGTAAATAACATTTCTCCAATTCAACCGATCAGAAGTCGGAAAGGCTGTGAACGAAAGGATTTCTGCATCTTGCGTCACTCCAGCCGAGAAATTCCGCCTGCTCAGCGGTAGTTCAGCTGGCCGCAAGTCCAGCTCAGACACAACATTCAAATGAAATGTAAAGATGAGTATCCCTCTGCTTCCTCGCACATGAGCGCATACAGAAAAATCAGGTCGGGAGACCCAAGAAGAAAACCGTTCTGCATTTGCTGGGGAGATCGCCGGTAGCTTTAACAAGAATTCGATGTAGCCTACGTGACAATCCCTCTCAATGCAAAACGACCAGGGCTATAGGACCAGTACCACCGGGACGAACGGAGCCGGGCTGTTCTCGGCAAACGACACACTGATCTGTTAGATACCTGACCCTGAAGAAGGGGCTTATGTTGGGCAGCCCCAAGTGAAAATAACGCTTGGATCCCCAGGAAGTACGTTCTCAGAAGGTGCTCTTATCACGTAACCTTTCTGTTGGAAAACTTTTATACCTGAGTAAGGCTGAGTTGAGCACCACTGAGGACTTTTGGTCAATGTAGTTTTTATTTCCAATTTGGTTTTCTGTTTAGTTTTTATTCTAGTGCATTTTTGTTAATGGAGAGTGAGAGTCCATTTTATTTTTGTTTTTGGTTGTTTCATTTACCAGTTACAGTGTTAAGAGTTCTTTTGAAAATAAAGTGCATCTAATTTTAGCAGGATATTGCTTGCATTATTATGTCATTATTATTAAATCAGTTTAAAATGGTCTTCAAACAATATAATTGTTTATCGCAATAATTTTTGAGACAATTAATCTCTCAGCAAAATTTATTGTGACAGATCTATGTCTGACTGACTGAGCTGTACCAGCACACTGTGCTTGGGCACTGAGTCCTTATGCATTACTTTCTTATGCATTACGCACTTACCAGGCAGAAGAAAAAGTATTTCCCGCCAACCCAGTTTCATTTTGGCAAGATTTCAATTAAGAATATGCGATATAAACAGTATACAGTAGAAACAATAGAAACAACATAAAGATCTAAGGCTTCTGGAAGACACAAATGCAAATATAATCCAGTTATGACTCACATAATCCTTTTGACAGTTTTGTGTCGAAATGTGTGTTTGCCTGGATTTGAAGGGCGAAGGTAAAAAAGAGAAGTGTGTTATAAAGATCAGGGGTAAGAGAGCACGCAGGAAAGAGCGGGTAAGGGGCATAGATATTGGTAATTTTACACATATGATGTTAATAAGGAATCAAAATAAGAAAATAAGTTAGGAAAAGTATTGTAGCTGTGGGTTTGAGTCTGGGCAAAGGTGTAACAGGAGCAGTGTTCAGGGTGTGTTCAGAGTGTGCACTGGAGAGGAAAGAAGGAGAGAATGGAAGGGGAAAGGTAAGACGTAGGATCATTTGTGGGGGATAACAAGCACTGCCCTCATTTCTGTTAGCTATGTGTGCTTTGTTTTGGAAAGTTACATATTAGCATGTGCTGAGCTAGCCCAATGAAACACACAGGCATTTGTGGGCATGAGAAAAAGTGTGGGAAAGCTTATGCCTCTTTGGTTTGTTGCAAAGGTTGCTGTTTTAGTGTTTATGTCATCACAATGCCAGGCTGGTGGACTGTGCCACCATAGGTTACGGTCAGATGAAATGAAAGCCTGTGTGCTGCGAAACCTGGGAGTAGTGATGAACTCTGACCTCAACCTTCAGAGGCACATAAAGATGCTTACAAAGTGAACCTTCTATCACCTTTAGAACATCTCCAGGATTAGAGGACTAATGTCTCAGCCAGATCTAGAGAAAGTCATCCATGCGTTTATCTTTAGTCGCATTAATTATTGCAGCAGCAACTTCACAGGTCTGCCTAAAAAAATCAATCCATTCTCAGTAAAACCAGAAAGATAGAGCACATCACATCACACCAGTTCTAAAGTCCCTCCACTGGCTTCCTGTAGCTCAAAGAATAGACTTTAAAATACTGTTGTCTGTTTATAAATCACTGAACGGCTCAGCATCACAATACATTAAAGATCTGCTGTTGTTGTATCAACCTTGCAGACCCCTCAGGTTCTGGTTCTGGTTGCTCTATATACCCAGAACCAGAACTAAACAAGAAGCAGCGTTCAGTTTTTGTTATGATGTAAAGCACTTTGAAATGTGGTATACAAATAAAATTTGATTGATAGATTGATTAGACATCAGGCCCAATACTAAACACACACACAGCCAGCTGTTAGTGCTTGCAGGGAAAGAGTCACTCTGGGTGCAGAACTTACCACTGATCACTCGAGATAATCTAGAACTTACATTCTGTTTGTTATAGTTCTGATAATACTTTATTCAAATCTCAGAATATTACTGCCTCCCTGAAAAGGGAAATAGTTTTGTTTTACTGCTACATACAGTTTTATCAATTTCGGAAAAGTTTACTATGGCTGAAATGGGTTTTCTCCATAGGCTGTCTGGGCTCTCCCTTAGCAATAGGATGAGAAGCTCGGTTCAGAGTAGAGCCGCTGCTGCTCCACATCGAGAGGAGCCAGTTGAGGCTCAGGCATCTTAGGGTCAGGATGCCTCTTGTGAGGCATTATGGGCACGTCCCACCAGGAGGAGGCGCTGGGGAAGACCCAGGACACGCTGGAGGAACGATGTTTTTCGGCTGGTCTGTGAATGCATTGGGATTTTCCCAGAGGAACTGGAACAAGTGGCTGGAAAGAAAGACGTTTGCGCCTCCCTTCTTAGCCTGCTGATCTCATGACCTGAACCTGGATATATGGAAGAAGTTTGACATTTAATATAATGAGCAGACTTTTAGTTTATTGATGTCTTTTATGGGATTCACCTGCTGATTCAGATTTTCTAGAAGCCTATTCACCCAGACTTAGTTTTTATGTGATCGACGTGGAACGACCATTTGGCTGCACTGGAGGTAGTTGTCCAACATAATGGAGTCAGTTGATATGTGGTGTGTTGCTCCTGCCGTGTGGCTGGACACATGAACCGATCGAACCTGTTGGACTTTTACCGGCTCCTGTGTGGTGATAGAGGTCTGGAAAATCGGGCGTGTGAACCAGACGTAAGACTCAAGCTCTACTCCTCGACGCTCGCTGATTCTGGTTGCTATTGTAACGTTTACACATCCCTTCAAAACACGGATACGCAACAAAAACGAACATTTTACTTCCGTGAAAATGTTAACTCACGATAAGACTAATGGAAACTTTGAGCCTGTTTTTCTGCAACGAGACTGCCCATCTGGGAGTGATGACACCTGAAGTGCGTCGCTTATGCGCAGGATATTCATGGTCTCTACGTGGTAAAGGAATTTGAAAGCTTCCTTGCCTCATTAACGAGCGGGCGCCGCATATTATGCCACTTGGAATGTGGGAGTCACCTACCGGTCCGGGATAAATTCATTCTCCTGTCTCTTCTCTGGGCCTTTTCCCCTTTGCAAAGAAACTTTCCAAAGAATCTGATCTGTTTCTTACTCATTTTGCTGCTTGTGGCTCAATGTTGGTGAGCAAAAAGTAATGGATTTTTAAAATAAAAGATCCCCCAGCATAAAAAAAAAATACATAAAACGGAAATATTTAATTATTTCTTGCATGACCCGGTACCAATTGGTCCACAGACCAGTACTGGTCCGTGGCCCAAGGGTTGGGGACGATTAATTTAAGGTATTTTTTCTGTGGGCTCAGGCTATTTCCAAGGGTTAATGAATTTATCCTGTTGCCCAACCTTACTTTCCAGTCAATAAACAGAGTCAGTCTCGCAAGAAATTGCCGTTTGTTGTGTTTCTACAATATTTCACCTCTACATAGCAAATCTTGCATACTGTTCAGCTCTTATCTAGTCCATTTCAGCGTTCTTGTTTTTAAAATCCAAAATAATTCCGGACATCTGCTCAGCTTTGCTAGTGGTGACTGACGAGATCAAATTAATGAATTGATTTTGTTATTTAAAAAAACAAACAACAACCCTAGAACAGACAGACATTCAACTTTGGAACTCAAAAGTTGGATCTTATTTTTCAGACATTAAATTTGTCATAAGGAACTAAGTAGTTTGAAATGGCAACAACACTCTTCAGAGTAGAGGTTCTTACTATGAAAAAACAGCTCATGTCTTTTTAAGTTTCAGTCAAATATTTGAACTTAAAATCATAGAAACCACAGAAGGCCTAAGACTTTGGTTAGCAAAGATGTATGAGTTTATCCTTGTGAGATTTGAATCTCAGTTACAGAAGGTGCTAGATTTAAAAATGTTCTTTAATCATGTCCCCACACACATATTGTTATTTATTCAATAACCTCATAGAATGTGGTCAACGCCCAGCAATCCACTTTGACTTTTTTCCAAATGTTGATGATAATTCTACAGCTGTCCAGTTGGGCTCTAGTATTCGCTTGTGTCTCAGCACACTTCAGCACCACACATCTTATATTTGTTAATACGATGGTTTACTCATGTTAATTGACACAATGCACCGCCACTCTCCTGATGTGTGATACAGGAGTCTGGAGTGTGAGAGATTTAACAGTTCAACACTTCGAATAGTACAGGGGTCGGCAACCCGTCGGCAACTAATGGCTCTTTGGAGCTTCATCAAAAATGTTTGAAAATGGGAAAAGATGGGGCTGGGAAATATATTTTTTGTTTTATTATGGTTTCTGTAGGAGGACAAACACGACACAATCATTCTTAGCGTTTTCCAGTGCTATAAAAATGTGTAGAAGAAACATTCAATTCTACAATTCTTGGACCGAATCATCTGCATTCGTTGCCAGTGTGGAAGAATTGCCTGAATGTTCGCTCTGCAGCAACAAGTTGTCAAATAACTAAAAGAGGACCGTACTTTCCGGAGCGCACCTCAATGAAAGCCGAAACTTGGAAAAAAATAAAAAACTGAAAACATACATAAATAAGCGATATAGTAATTTTCATCAGTATACATTTAGAATGACACTTAGCGATATTGTTTTGTGTCGTTGCTCAGGTCGGGTTGCTCATGGCTGCTTTGTGTTACTGTTGCACTGACTTGCTTGGCATTTGCACAGAAATTGAACTTAAACTCTTAATTTTATATACTTTACGTTTTCAAAAGGCTGCCGTTTTATTACACTCCGTTTGTTGTTTTTGTGATCACACACTTAACGGTGATTATTTACGAAGAGCGATCGTCGTTAAGCAAACTGCATTTCGGGGCAGATTTTCCGTGTTCCACAAAGGGAAAAAATTACACTTTCCCTGTCGCTCTTCATAATAAAAATGATATCAAAAATCTGATTCTTTATTACGTTTCTTTAATTTTGTAAATGCGTTCATATTGTAACAGAAGGTAAACTTAAAGCACCATCGTACAACTGAAGAGTCACGTGATGCGTCATTCCTGCAGGGAAAATAAACATTTAATCATGAATACTAATTATGTATACACTTAGTCATTTTGATATACGCTAATATAAACACCTAGAGCCTGTTTTGCCTTCTATAAAAGCCTTATATACGGCTTTTACTTTT
Source organism: Poeciliopsis prolifica (assembly GCF_027474105.1). NCBI lineage: Eukaryota > Metazoa > Chordata > Actinopteri > Cyprinodontiformes > Poeciliidae > Poeciliopsis > Poeciliopsis prolifica. Next base: position 377,395 of record NW_026562519.1, read on the forward strand.
TTGCGGCTCCAAACAGATTTGTTTTTCGTTTTTTGGGTCCAATATGGCTCTTTCAACATGTTGGGTTGCCGACCTCTGGAATAGGACATCAGAACATCACCCTCAAATATTAAGTTAGATTCGTGTCAATTAGTTTGAATGCATACTAATGTTTTCTGACATTTGTATTGATGTTTGCAAAAATAAATCAGATTATGGAGTTACAGAATACCTTGTTTTATAATGGAAATATCAGTTATGCATATATCTGCTCTATAATCTTGGGAGTTTCAAATAATTTGTACATTTAAAGAATGGCAAAATCAATGTATCACAGAGAGTTTTTCTAAAAATATGTTCATGAGGTTATTGACCTAAACAGGTCTGGGCAGTGTGCAGGCTTGCAGTGCACACACACACATTAAACTCTCCTTCAGATTGCTCTATTCTGTTCTTATTGTTGGGGTTGCATGACACTAGAAAGTCTTACTGTGACTATTAAATATTCTGATGATCATATCATTTGTCATATATTCCGGTCCTTTTGTTCATCTGCTGCTGTAAGACTGTATGGCTGGCTGAATATTACATTAGTTTGAAAAATCCGATTTCAAACTAGAGTTAACTGAGTCCTCCTTGGAGATCGGGACTCCAACCAGTCCTTTATGATGTGAAAATTGAACACACTGGCTTTGCGATTGTAGTACAATGTTCAGCCCTAGTTTGAAATGTCCTCTTTGTCTGCCTCACCTCCATCTTTTCCTTCAGGAATACACCAGGAACAGCTTTATGTTGATCCTGATCCTTAGTGGATTGAAATGAATCCTAAACTTACCACTTCCATCTGGAAGTGACTTTTTCAACCTCATGTACCCATGTCCGCATTAATGAAGAAAAGTACTTCCTCCTTCCTTGATGTATTTCCCTGAAGTCTTCTGCTATTTCCCACTTCTAGAGAGGGAGTGAGCATGACTTGAGACGTGCTGTGTGGGCTATATGATGGCCTTGCTTGCTTCACTGCTGGGGACAGAGGCATGTTTGTCCTGCTTGGCTACTTCGCTGGGTGACCTACTGGTGAACAGTGACTTCGTTGTAGTCTTCAGCCTGTCTGACTTTCTGAAACACTGACTGACCACTCTACTATCTGCCCATCAACCAAGAGAGGTCAAAAGACAGTGGCTGTCCTGTTGTCCTCTCCGTCCTTACTGCGACTCACTGACTGCTCTCTTTACATGATATGTAATTTGATGTGTAATTCACAACAAATTACACATTGATTAATTATCAGTATCAACTGTGGCTCCATCTACTGTATGTGGGATCAGTGTAAGCAAGAATGATCAGAAGAATCAGAAGAACTGAAATGCATGAATAGGATTCTGACACACTGATCAAAAATGTTGCAATTTCTAAGTTTTTTTTTTTTAATTACTATTATTCACAAGACAATACAGAAATGTGTACACACACACACACACACACACACACACACACACATATATATATATATATATAAAAAAAAATTCCCTTCTCACCCACCGCGGGTGGTTCTTATCCTCTGAGCTCGGGTCCTCTACCAGAGGCCTGGGAGCTTGAGGGTTCTGCGCAGTATCTTGGCTGTGCCAAGGACTGCACATTTCTGGACTGAGATGTCTGATGTTGTTCCTGGGATCTGTTGTAGCCACTGCTCCAGTTTGGGGGTTACTGCCCCGAGGGCCCCGATGACCACAGGCACCACTGTGGTCTTCACCTTCCAGGCCCTCTCCAGTTCTTCCCTGAGGCCCTGGTATTTCTCCAGTTTCTCGTGCTCCTTTTTCCTGATGTTGCAATCACTTGGTATTGCTACATCTACCACAACGGCTTTCCTCTGATTTTTATCCACTACGACAATGTGGTTGGTTCGCCATTACCATTTTGTCTGTCTGGATCTGGAAGTCCCACAGGATCTTAGCTCTGGTGTTCTCTACCACCTTTGGGGGTGTTTCCCACTTTGATCTCGGGGTTTCCAGTCCATATTCTGCACAGATGTTTCTGTACACAATGCCTGCCACTTGGTTATGTCGCTCCATGTACGCTTTCCCTGCCAGTATCTTGCACCCTGCTGTGATGTGCTGGACTGTCTCAGGGCCTCCTTGCACGACCTACACCTTGGGTCTTGTCTGGTGTGGTAGATCTGGGCCTCTATTGCTCTGGTGTTTAGGGCCTGTTCCTGGGCGGCCAGGATGAGGGCCTCTGTGCTATCCTTGAGTCCAGCTTTTTCCAGCCATTGGTAGGATTTACTGATATCAGCCACTTGGGTTATTTGCTGGTGGTACATCCCATGTAGGGGCTTGTCCTCCCATGATGGTATCTCTGGCACCTCAACCTCCGTTCCCTGTTGTCTGAGACATTCACTGAGCACATTGTCTGTTGAGGCTTTGTCCCTGATGTATTTATGGATCTTAGTTGTTTCGTCCTGGACAGTGGTTCTCACACTCACTAGTCCTCTGCCTCCGTCCTTGCGGCTCGTGTACAGTCTCAGGGTGCTGGATTTGGGATGGAACCCTCCATGCATGGTTAGTAGCTTTCTAGTCTTAATATCTGTGGCTTTTATCTCCTCCTTTGGCCAGCTGATTATTCCAGCAGGGTATCTGATTACTGGCAGGGCATAGCTGTTTATCGCACTGATTTTGTTCTTGCCATTGAGCTGGCTTCTCAGGACTTGCCTTATTCGTTGGAGGTATTTAGCTGTGGCTCCTTTCCTTGTGGCCTCATCGAGGTTGCCATTTGCTTGTGGTATACCTAGGTACTTGTAACTGTCCTCTATGTCTGCTATTGTTCCTTGTGGGAGTGAGACTCCTTCTGTGCGGATCACCTTCCCCCTCTTTGTGATCAGCCGACCACACTTCTCTAGTCCTAATGACATCCCAATGTCAGTGCTGTAGATCCTGGTGGTGTGGATCAGTGAGTCGATGTCTCGCTCACTCTTGGCATACAGCTTGATGTCATCCATGTAGAGGAGGTGACTGATGTTGGCCCCATTTTTGAGTCGGTATCCGTAGCCAGTCTTGTTGATAATTTGGCTGAGGGGGTTCAGGCCTATGCAGAACAGTAGCGGGGACAGAGCATCTCCTTGGTATATGCCACATTTGATGGACACTTGTGCAAGTGGTTTGCAGTTGGCTTCAAGGGTGGTTTTCCACAGCCTCATCGAGTTTGCAATGAAGGCTCTCAGAGTCCTGTTGATGTTATACATCTCTAGGCATTCAATGATCCAAGTATGCGGCATTGAGTCATAGGCTTTCTTGTAATCGATCCAAGCCATGCACAGGTTGGTGTGTCGGGTTTTGCAGTCTCGGGCAACTGTGCGGTCTATGAGGAGTTGGTGTTTGGCTCCTCTGGTATTTACACCGATACCCTTCTGTGCCGTGCTCATGTGTTTATCCATGTGTTTGCTTATCTTGGCCGCTATGATGCCTGACATGAGCTTCCAGGTTGTGGAGAGGCAGGTTATTGGTCGGTAGTTGGGTGGGACTGGACCCTTTGATGGATCCTTCTGGATTAGGATTGTCCCCCCTTCAGTTAACCATTCAGGGTGAGTCCCACTTTGTAGCAGCTGGTTCATTTGGGCTGCCAGTCGCTCATGGAGAGCAGTGAGTTTCTTTAGCCAGTAGGCATGGATCATGTCAGGCCCTGGTGCTGTCCAATTTTTCATGCCTGAGAGTCTTTCTTGAACATCTGTCACAGTGATGGTTACCGGGGCTTGCTCAGGGAGGTTGCTGTGGTCCTCTCGTAGAGAGATCAGCCACTGTGCATTGCTGTTGTGGGACGCCTCCCTTTCCCATATGCCTTTCCAGTATTGTTCAGTCTCCAGCCTTGGTGGGTCTGCTCTGTTGTTATTACCCTGCCATTGAGAGTACACCTTAGCTGGTTGAGTGGAGAAGAGCCTGTTAATTCTTCTGGATTCATTCTTTAGGCGGCTGGCCAAGGCTTGGAGCCTCTGTTTGGCAGTCTCGAGTGCTTCAGGTATGGGCATCTGGCTGTACTTTCTGGGTACTGGTCTTTTCATTGTACCCTTGTGGAGCTCTGACAGTTGGCTCACTTTCCTCCTTGTTACCTTGATTTTAGCCTCTAACCGTCTTTTCCATGGTGGGTATTGGGTCTCATGGTTGCTCTTATAGCCAAGTATCTCGAGGATCACTGATGCTGAGTTGTAGATCAGCTCATTGGTTTCTGTTATGGTGTTGGTAGGGATCGTTCTCAATGCTGCATTCACATTCTCAATGAGACTTTCTGATGGTACTTCACTCAGCCGTTGTAATTGGCGCCGAGGAGGCCTGGTTGTCATTCGGGTCATGATTCTCTCTCTCAGGTCGCTCATTGGGGCCGTGTATCCCTCACTGGGTGGGGACTTGTAGTTAAGTCCCCACAGATCTGACATCCGGGTTCCTCCCTTTTGCCGTAGCATTTGTGTTGTATCTCGTCAATCTCAAGTTGTGATAGCAGTTGCCGTTTGCGGATGTTGGAACACTGAGCTACTAGTTGTTTAGCGCTTAATGTTGACTGGGGATGTCGAAGTAACCATTCCTTCCCCAGTCTTTGCATGTAACCCCTCTGACTAGGGTTACTTGAGTAGTAACATTCCAACAGATCCACATTTTCATCTCTCGCCCATTTCCGTCTTGTTCCAGTAGCCCATTTGTCATCAAGGTGCTCTGGTTCCCCAACACCTGACGCAGACCTTGTTTGGCCGGGCGACGTCTGAGCCGGCATGTTATGCAACTTAGTATCTCTCATGGTATGAGGTAGGCAGTAGCTTGAAGGGTCTTGCCTAAGGACCCAGACTGGATTCGAACCCTGCCCTCTCGGGTGATATACTGATGCCTTATGTATTGAGCTATCCAGTCAGCTATATATATATATATATATATATATATATATATATATATATATATATATATATATATATATATATATATATATATATATATATATAATATACACACACACACACAGTTAGGGCCAGAAATATTTGGACAGTAACACAATTTTTGTGAGTTGGGCTCTGCATGCCACCGCATTGGATTTGAAATGAAACCGCTACAACAGAATTCAAGTGCAGATTGTAACGTTTAATTTGAAGGGTTGAACAAAAATATCTGATAGAAAATGTAGGAATTGTACACATTTGTTTACAAACACTCCACATTTTAGGAGCTCAAAAGTAATTGGACATATAAACATAACCCAAACAAAAAGTTTTTTCTCAATATTTTGTTGCCAATCCTTTGGAGGCAATCACTGCCTTAAGTCTGGAACCCATGGACATCACCAAACGCTGGGTTTCCTCCTTCTTAATGCTTTGCCAGGCCTTTAGGTCTTGCTTGTTAGTGGGTCTTTCCGTCTGAAGTCTGGATTTGAGCAAGTGAAATGCATGCTCAATTGGGTTAAGATGGTGATTGACTTGGCCATTGCAGAATATTCCACCTTTTTGCTCTCATGAACTCCTGGATAGCTTTGGCTGTATGCTTGGGGTCATTATCCATCTGTACTGTGAAGCGCCGTCCGATCAACTTTGCAGCATTTGGCTCAATCTGGGCTGACAGTATATCCCGGTACACTTCAGAATTCATCCGGCTACTCTTGTCTGCTGTCAATAAACACAAGTGACCCAGTGCCATTGAAAGCCATGCATGCCCATGCCATCACGTTGCCTCCACCATGTTTTACAGAGGATGTGGTGTGCCTTGGATCATGTGCCGTTCCCTTTCTTCTCCAAACTTTTTTCTTCCCATCATTCTGGTACAGGTTGATCTTTGTCTCATCTGTCCATAGAATACTTTTCCAGAACTGGGCTGGCTTCTTGAGGTGTTTTTGGGCAAATTTAACTCTGGCCTGTCTATTTTTGGAATTGATGAATGGTTTGCATCTACATGTGAACCCTTTGTATTGCTTTCATGGAGTCTTCTCTTTACTGTTGACTTAGAGACAGATACACCTACTTCCCTGAGAGTGTTCTGGACCTCAGTTGATGTTGTGAACTGGTTCTTCTTCACCAAAGAAAGTATGCGGCGATCATCCACCACCGTTGTCTTCAGTGGACGCCCAGGCCTTTTTGAGTTCCCAAGCTCACCAGTCAATTCCTTTTTCCTCAGAATGTACCAGACTGTTGATTTTGCTACTCCAAGCATGTCTGCTATCTCTCTGATGGATTTTTTCTTTTTTTTCAGTCTCAGGATGTTCTGCTTCACCTCAATTGAGAGCTCCTTTGACCGCATGTTGTCTGGTCACAGCAACAGCTTCCAAATGCAAAACCACACACCTGGAAACAACCCCAGACCTTTTAACTACTTACTTGATTACAGGTTAACGAGGGAAAGGCCTTTTGAGTTAATTGCAGCCTTTTGAGTCCATTGTCCAATTACTTTTGGTCTCTTGAAAAGAGGAGGCTCTGCATTACAGAGCTATGATTCCTAAACCCTTTCTCCGATTTGGATGTGGAAACTCTCATATTGCAGCTGGGAGTGTGCACTTTCAGCCCATATTATATATAAATTGTATTTCTGAACATATTTTTGTCAACAGCTAAAATAACAAAACCTGTGTCACTGTCCAAATATGCTGGCCCTAACTGTATATATGTATATAAAGAAGGACATTAATATCTACAGGAAGCCAGTTTTATTAAAAGTAATTTATCATATAAAATACTTTTTGAATATGTTAAAATGGCTTTTCATAGTCTAAAACTTAGGGAAGAGAATAGTTTATGGTGCATTATTGGTTTCTTTTTTCCTGTTTTGTCTGCAGGCATTTAAGGAGATGCTGTATGCTGCCCAGGACCAAGCTCCATCCATTGAAGGTATTCCAGATAAACACCATCCAACTAATCATAGCCCTTACCCTACATATAGCTATTGTATGAATAATTGTAACCTCAAAAGCCTTAATTCACACCTTAGTCTCCAACCTGCAGATGTGATTTTGGGTCTAATTAGAACCAGTTCTATCCCATACGGATTTTATAGAAGTACTTGAACATTTGCGCAAAACATTGAACATCTTATTTGGCACATCAATGGTGGTGTTTCATTAAATACAATACAGGACACTGTTAAATACAAATATTTCCATTAACAATCACTGCAGTATTTTCCTCGGCTGTGCTCCATAATTAAGCCGGAGCATCACTGTTGGTCAGTATGGAAACACAGCACTGCGTTCTGTTGTGTCATTTAACAGTCTTGTGCCTTGTTTTTTTTTTTTTTTTTTTTTTTTTTTTTTGCGTTTGTTGTTGTTTTTTTTTTTTATGAATGTGTTACCTCAACTTGTGTTATTCCTTAATGATGTATTTCATGTAAAGTTACACCACCAGGAGCCATAGAATCATCTAAATGAAGCATTTCATGGACTAAGGCTCTTTTTTGGGTTAAATACAGGCCTCTTTGTACTAAATAATACTTCTTATCATGGCATGTCTATGTCACCTTTAACTGGTATCTTCATATGGCTAAGCAGGCTTTTTGTTGTGAAATGATCTCATCTTTGTTAGACATGACCACACACCATGGTGGTCATCATGTCTGCAGGCATTACTGAAACGATTACTTCCTTCTTATTTTCAGGCTCCCTATAAATTACATTCATTCGATATCATGTTTAATCTTTAATTTAAACATGATTTGGGCATATTTATGATATGCCCAAATAAAAAGAGAAAAGAGAGTACAGCAGTGGTGTGAGGCTTAATGATAAGAACAGAAGAAATCAGTGGATCCAGATTCCAGTAAAGGCAGTTTCTATATTTAACTAAATATATAAGTTGAAGGAAGCACCATGAAACTTTCATAGTGTTACAATCTAGCTGAGGTTTATCTAAAAATTTGTAGTTTAACTTGGTTTCATCCTCATTTAATGAGGAAGAAACTTGTGAAATGTCTGATGATGTCCGTTTTTTTCAGCTTTTCACAAACTGGGTTGAATGCTTGTAGATATTTTGTTTCTGAAGAATTTCTTCTGGATTAAGGGAAATTAAAAGTTTGACATTTAAGACAAAAATGTCATTTTCTTGATGAATTATTACATTCATATATAGTCACAAGTTGTGACTATATATTTTAGAACTGGGTGATATGCAATTGTTAATGTAAGATGTGCATAGTTTTTTTTCATTTCACATTTTCTGCAAAAGCAGCCATGCTTTTGTTTTCACCATGTCGACATCTTTCCCCTTGAGAGCAGAGAATCATCTGTAGAAGGCTGGGGCTGCACCCTGTACCTCGAGAGCCAGAAGTAGCTATTTGGACCTTCCATGATGGTTCTTAGTAGGGATGCAATATTTATCGGCCAGCCGATTTATTGGTGCCGATTTCCTTAATTTTTGGGAGATAGGTGGTCAGGCAATCTTATCCACCAATGTTATCTACACTTTGCAAAGGTCTAAAAATCAAACACCTTGCTTTTCATTTCTCCTGTGAGAGAGGTTTGACTGACAAACTGGCCAACCAAGTTATGTCTGCACATTTGTCACCCCATCATTGCCAATTCAGTAGCCTTCTTGATATATTGAGCAATATTTCAGACAAAAAAAAAATGGTATCGGCCAAACTCGGAATCTGTAAGTTAGGCTTTTTAAAAGATCGGTAATCAGCAATTGGCCAGAAAACTGCAATTGGTGCAGCCCTAGTTCTTACTCAATATGGCTAAAAATGATAAAGAACCAAGTCACATTTTTGAATATAGATATAATGTTGAATGCAGCTTTCAAGCAAATATCTACATCATATTGATTGACAGACAAACCTTGTTGTCATTCAACATTTAAAATTTACATATTAACCCTTGTGTTGCTTTGTGGGTCAAAAGTGTCTTTCACATAAATTTACCATGTTCAGCTGTAGAAAAAAATACCCTAAACTATCTTTTTCCAACTTGAAATTATATGACTTTTCCTAAACTCGTATACTCTTTTTGTAATGATCTTATCATTACAAAATAAGATCATTTTTGTAATGATCTTATCATTATAAAAAGTGTTTGTTTATATTTTCATGTGGGCTGTACACCACTAGGGTACAAGGATTGTCTTATGGCTCATTTTTATAAAAGTATTTAAACACCAGAAAGGGTTCATCACCACACACACACACGCACCTGCACACCCCCTCCCCACACGCACACACACCTACACACACACATATCAAAGAAACTGTTGATGTACGAATTGAACTTGCATTTGATCTGCACCTGCAGTCTCAATCTGAAGCTAACTCCTCACATCACATCAAGCTCCCAAATACTACACTGGTCCTTCATAGTATGTTTGCATATACTGTCCTACATGAGATCTTCAGCATAAGAAACCGAACATCTTATGTTGAACAAATTCTTGTGCTGAAGATGTTTAACATAAGAGCATCTTTATAAGATGAAGAAAGTCTTCCTATGGGGATGTTCTTCATCTTTTGTTGAACATCACGTGTAATTATGAGATGTTGATGTTGAACAATTCAACATCAACATAAGAAATTATGTGAAATTGTTCAAAAAAATAAAAAAAAATTTTTGTTGTGTTATGAGAGGTATTTTTATAATTCACTTGAACCGTTGACAAAACAGTTCCAAATTGTTTACTTTTTTCCCTTTTGGTATAATTACTTCAAAAGTAATAACTTCACACTTACATGATTGCAATAATAAACCTTTATTGTGTAAAAGAAAACTGCTACAACATTTGGTTTGTGGTAAAAAGTATAAAAAGTGTGTAATACTGTTGACCATCTGTTGGAATTAAATGGAGTTGAATATCTCATCATGCAAAATAGATTTTGGATTTAAAATTAAATTAATTTGCTTTATGTTGGGGCTTTTGTTGGGGCAGGTCTTTTTTGACCTGTAAGACGAGAGGAGTAAACAAAATATTAGGATCGCACGAGGGTTAAGTAAAATTTTGTTGCAATGCTCCAATCATAATAAAGTATTTATAATATTTTAGTAACTAAAATTAAGCTCTATTTTAATGAAAAATTAGAAGGAGTTTAGTAGTCATATGCAAGAAAATGTATCCATCATCCGTTTGCAGAAATTGTATGCTGGTCTTTTTCTTGAACCCATAATTAGAAATAAAACTGTTCTTTCAAAATTACAACACATTTTATATTGTAGATATTAATCAAAAATAAAAAAATCATAAAACATTTAAAACTCTAAAGCTTTTTATTTAGCTTGACTGAAGGCGAAGACGTTTTTTTGGTTGTAGAATGTAATGAATGCAATGAGAGATGAGCATCAGAGGTAGTGACTAAATATGTTATTGGTAACATATTTAGAGACTGAAATCATGGTAATGGACTTATAATGGCCTACTAAATTTTTGACACAAACATTTGACATTTTCAAAATGTCACTAGCTCTATGTAGAGCTAGTGTACTGCTAGAAACTAAACTCTAATGACCAGGTCACAGAGTTGCATACTCTGTCAGACTGTAGGTTGTCCATTCAACCTTTTTGTAAAATACTTGTTCTAATGTGTCTTCACACATCCCAGACAAACTGCTCATCAGTCTAATTAGTGACTTTCAGGTATTTTTTTTCAGTTTAAAAAAAAAAAGCTGAAAAAACAATGAATTCAGTAATGTGTCGAAGTTGAATTACTGCCACTGAGTACTGTACTCAGTGGCAGTACAGTACTTATCTTTCTTGGGTACCCTTTAAATACCCTGGCAAGCTGTCAGAGACAGACTGTAATCACTACACCACACAGTGGAGCTGCAGCAGTAGCTTACCCTGCCTTGCTCAGTGAAGCCAGGCTTGGTAACCTGGTTAAAGTGGCGGATAAGATTTGAGGGAGGACTCAGCTGCCTTTAACAGGCAGGTGCTGAAGAAGTCAAGCCAGCCTCTCTTTCGAACCTTGTGAGGAGGAGCTTGACATTTACTGATGTGTAACAATAACAGCTCAATTTTTAAGGTGACCTGGACAAAAATGATAAAAAAGTATGAAATGATATTCAATTTAATAACAAAGCAACAGGTTCACAAAGATGCTTCTAAAAAATGTCTATACACCAGTTTTTAGTTAACGTATTCATCCTCTGTCAATTTATTAGATGAACTATGTTTTTCCAGGCATGTATAGCCTCTTTAGTTGGTCTAGAGCTCTGCTTTGTATCCTGAGTTAAGATCTGGGGTGTTTTGTCCTACAGTCCAAGTTATGTGGTGTTTTCCAGACACCATTCTGGAGCCATTTTGCTCGCTTGTGCTCTGGCATGTCCTGAATCATGCCAGAGCCGTTAGCGAATACTAGCATTTTCATCAGCCTGTTTGACAACCAAAGCCACAATAGCTTTTCTCCCAAGGAACAAACTTAATATTTTTTGTAAACTGTTAAGGCCCTACCAAAAGAGGAAATCAGTTCTCAGGTGTAGGACAACTGTTTTATTTTTATAAAACTAGTCCTTATCTGTGGACCAGCTGCAGCCTTGTGTTGTTGCTGCTGCTTATTGCAGAAAGCTGAGTAAGAGTAAAAAAATAAACCTAAAACCCCTCAATTTTAAAATGGAAAGTATAGGCTGTTAGTGAGACAGACGTGTCATAATGATAATTATGATAATGATGATGACATGTGCTGAGACAGAGAGTGAAAACAGCAGAATAAGGCCAAAAAAGGATAAGAAGATTACTGTCTTCTGACTGCCAGCTGTTTGTGTGCTGCACAGGGAGTGGTCCAACTGACTTAATTTGGTGTTTTGTCTAAAAGAGTCCGAGTTAGAACACGGTGATTCACTTAGTCTGCATGGTGTGACTCAAAACCACCTGCTCACACGATGTTTGGACTCACAGTTCCAAAAGATCATCAGAAAACATTGTTACTGATAATTTTTAATAGTTGAGGTATGTATATAAAAAAGGAAACAAGAATTGATTTAACTGAAATTTATGTGAAAGACAAACATAATGTGGTATACAATTGTAAAGTAGAAAAGAAATTATACATTACTCAAAATATTTTTTTACAAATAAAAAGCTTTAAAGTGCGGTGTGCAAAAGTATTCACGCCCCTTTTCTCTGAGTGCAACCAACCAGTTTCCTTCAGAAGTTTCCTGATGTCTGCTAATGACTCAACCTGTGTGTAATCTAATCTCAGTAGAAATCCAGCTGCTCTGTGGATTTCAGAGAATATTGGGGAGCAAATGGCATCACAAAGTCCAAGGAACACAGCAGGCAGGTCAGGGAGAAAGCTGTGGAGAGGTTTATAGCAGACTTGGGTTGTAGAAAGATTTCCGAGGTTGAACAAGAAGAGCTCTGATCAGATATGCAGCTAAGAGGCCTATGGTGACTCTGGACCAAATTCAGAGATCCACAGCTCAGAGGAGGAATCTGTCCACAGGGCAACTATTAGTCATCACTGCACAAATGTGATCTTTCTGGAAGAGTGGCAAGAAGAAAAGCATGAGAAGTCCTGCTATCTATCTAATCTGACTGAACTTCAGCTGTTTTGCAAAGAATGGGCAAAACTTTCTGTCACCAGATGAGCAAAGCTGGTGGAGACAAACCCTGAAGACTACCAACTGGAATTGCAGCAAAAGGTGGTTCCATAAAGTATTGACTCAGGGGCTGAATAGTTTTACACTCCATACTTTGTAAAAAAAAAAATGTTTTGAATCATATATAATTTTCTTTCTACCTCACAATTGTATACTCCTTTGTGTTGGTCTTTCACATTAAGTTCCAAAGACATATTTTTGTTTGTGGCTGTAATATGACAAATTATTGAAAGGTTTAAGGGGTATGTCCAATACTTTTGCAAGCCACTGTTCATTTATAGAAATATAAAATAAATCAAGACTGAACTTCCTGCAGCAACTCCAGAAGTCCAACAAAGGAGCTGCTCATCGTCTTCATGGCTGTTTTTCAGAACAGGTCGGGTCCAAACTGCCACAAATGTTTATGTCTGCAGTGAAAATCATCATGGCTGACCTTACATCCGGGACTGCTGCAGGTGTAGAGTCAGGAAAATTGAAGCCAACATCACTCCAGACACACATCCTGGACACAAACTGTTTAGACTTTTACCTTATGCTTATTTACAAAAACAACTGAGTATCAGCTCTGTCTGCTGGTTTACCATTTAATCAGCGTCTTATTAGCATATGGGTCAATCCCTGTGCATATGGTCAGCGACTCCTACTTAACATTGTGTGAATCACAGGCTTTTCATTTTTATCTTCTGACTAACCTGATAATCCACCCTGGGATTGTATCACTCTGACATTTGTATCATCACCATTTCTGTTCATTCCTAATTTCAACATGTCTTTCATCTGTTTCCACCTCAGAGGCACCAACGATCAGCTGTGTCTGGAAAAATGATTCCTGTATAGTCCTCATCACAAGAGATAAAGTCAAAGTGTCTGGTTTCCTTATCAGCTTGGTCAAAATGATGAAGCCAATGCAGCAAAACTCCCATAGGGAATTTCCTGAGGGAGTCTTCCCAAGGGATCAATAAAGTACAAGTCTAAGTCTAAGTCTAGTCATCCAATTTCCTGAACTACAGTTTCTCTAAATTACCAAAAAAAGTGAAATCCAGCTGTCAGTGGGTTATATATGTTTTGGGTGTTTTAGTGGTTATTATAAAGACATTGTTGAGTCAGAAGTCTTGTTTACTGTCCACTAAGAAGTCTTCCCTATTATTGACTCTGATTATAAACTTTTTGTCAACTGACTTGTTAATGAAACCCCAAACAGATCTTCCACCAGACAGGATGATGGGTTCCTACAGATGTACAGGAAAAAGCAGCAATAGTTAAGACATATGAACCAAGTGGACGGTGCTAATTTCATAAAAGGTTTTTATTGATAATGCTAGACACACCGAGCAGAGATTTGTGGCTATTTCTTTAAGAGATTTCTTAAAACATTAAATAAAAGAAAACAAACATTAACATCAAACTGCACCCAGTTATCTTGGGATAACTGTACAGGTACAGTTTTCTTGTACCTTGTTAATCTTATTAATAGAAAAAATTCAATAATTAATAAAAATCAATTATTTCAAAAAAGTAATCTAGCCTTGTTGGTAACATTATTATTTTGTTATTTTCAATTGGACAAAAACCTTTCTTGCTTTTCTCCACAAATAATATATATATATATATATATATATATATATATATATATATACACACACACACACACACCCACACCCACACACACACACACACACACACAAAATAATTTGTATTATTTTGTGAAGAATCAACAAGTGGGACACAATCTTGAGGTGGAGCAACATTTCTTGGCTATTTTAATCTTTTTTAATAAATAAAAAACTGCAAAGTGGGGCGTGCAATATTACTGGGCCCTTTAACTGTCAGCAAACTCACTCCAGAAGTTCAGTGAGGATCTCTGAATGATCCAATGTTGTCCTAAGTAATTGACAGAGCAGGTGAATTTACATGGGACTTCATTACACACAGGTGGATTGTATTCAAGTCCCATGTAAATTCACCTGCTCTGTGATGTTCTCAGGTTGTGTTAAAAGCGCAAAGAGCATCATGAAGACCAAGGAACACACCAGGCAGCTCCCAGATACTGTGGTGGAGAAGTTTGAAGCAGGATTTGGATACAAAAATATTTCCCAAGCTTTACATCTCAAGGAGCACTGAGCAAGCAATCATATTGAAATGAGCAAGCAATCATATTGAAATGGAAGGAGTATCAAACTACTGCAAATCTACCAAGACCTGGCCATCCCTCTAAACTTCCATCTGGAATAAGGAGAAAACTGATCAGAGATGCAGCCAAGAGGCCCATGATCACTCTGGATGAACAGTAGAGATCTACAGCTGAGGTGGAAGAGTCTGTCCACAGGACAGCTATCAGTCATACACTGCACAAATCTGGCCTTTATAGAAGAGTGGCAAGAAGAAAACCATTTCCCAAAGATATGCATAAAAAGTCTTGTTTAAAGTTTGCCACAAGCCCCTGAGAGACACACCAAACGTGTGGAAGAAGGTGCTAAAATCCAATGTTTTGGCCTCAATGAAAAACAATATGTTGGCATAATAGCAACAGAGCTCATAATCCTGAACACACCATCCCCACTTCCAAACTTGGCCGCAGTAGCATCATGGTTTGGGCCTGCTTTCTTCCGCAGGGACAGGGAAGATGGATGGAGCCAAACACAGGACCATTCTGGAAGAAAACCTGGTGGAGTCTGCAGAAGACCTGAGATTTATCTTCTAGCAAGACAATGATCCCAAACATAAAGCAAAACCGTTTTGCTTTATGGAATGGTACACAAATAAAGGTATCCAGGTGTTAGAATGGCCAAGTCAAAGTCCAGACCTGAATCCAATGGTGAATCTGCAGAAAGAGCTGAAAACTGTTGTTCACAAGTCCTCTCCATCCAACCTCACTGAGCTCCAGCTGTTTTCCAAGGAAGAATGGGCAAACATTTCAGTCTCTTAATGTGCAAAACTGTATTAACTTAAGGGGCTGAATAATATTGCGCTCCCCACTTTGCAGCTTATTTGTTAGGAAAGTTTAAAATACTCAATAAATTTCATTCCACCTCATGATTGTTGTTGATTCTTCACAAATGAATAATAAAATAATTTTAGATCTTTTTGTTTGAAGCCCGAAAAACTGCAAAAGGTTGAAAAGTTAAAGGGGGCCGAATATTTTCGCAAGGCACTGTTTCTGTCTGTCTATTTATCTGTCTGTCTATAGCATACCTGGATGAACCTCTAAATCATGTCTTGTAATAAAAGGGTGCGTGTTATTTTTCTTATTTTTATGTGTATGAATAGGCCAGATTTATATCAATTAGACTATGCAGTTTCTCACTGGTAACAATTGTTGCAGGCTATTAAACCTACATTTTCAATAACCTAACCAACATAAAATTTAATAATTCCTAAATAGTATGTGTTGGGAACGTCTAAGGATTTAAATGCATGCAGATATTGTGCACAAAAATAAATTTGGATAAAACAGGTGAAACATACCCCAGAGTTCTACTGTTTTTGTTCGATTTGATTTCACCAATCATCATTATTCAGGATTTTCTTCCAGCCACATTTCTTCTTCAATGACAATGGATCCCCACAATCCTAACAGTTTTTAATAACGTGTTGGATACTTCTTAACCCGATTTTAGTAGTTTTTGTAATCTCCTTCTCTGCTTGATGCATGCCACTGATTTGACCCCTCTCAAACAGACTGACATCTTTTCTACAACCATAAGATCCTTAATGTTATGGTTAAGGATAACATTAAGGATGCTCTGTGATTAATATGAGTTGTTTCTTTAGAAATGAGAAGCAACTCACTGCAGCAGTTACGGTTAAATAATTTGTTGCCAGTTGAAATATAATTGCCTATGCAGTAATTATCCAGTAGGTAGGCTCATACCCATTTGCTGGGTTAATTTTTATTTTGGCCAGTCAGCATATAAATTGTTTTGTGTGTGTGTGATTGTGTGTGTTGTCCTTACTGAACATATAGTGGTTATTGTTTCTGTTGACCTTGCCACAGAACCTCACTCTGTTAGCAGCTTTAAGGGATGAAATAAAACTGTGATAATTCTCCTAAAAAAGTGGATGTTCGGTCAGTATCTCCATGTCATATTGACCAGATCCCTGGAAAACACAGAAGCACAGAAGTAGAACGTTCTGTGCCTGTTATTGTTGTAGATCTGTCTCACCACTCCCCCTGGTGGTTGAAAAACAAAGGAAAGGGTTTTTCATTGAGTAGTATTTACAAGCCCCACAGAGTCTTTAGTTCATTAGTTCAACTTTCTGTGTCCCTTTGACTGCTACAACTTAGTATCTACATGGAATGAATGAAGGCAAGTATTCCTTATTGGTGTAACATACTGCTTTATTTTATTTTTTGCAGTGACAGATGATGATACAGTCAAGAGGTATTATGCCAAGTTTGAGGAGAAGTTTTTCCAGACTTGTGAGAAAGAGCTGGCCAAAATCAATACCTTCTATTCTGGTAATTCCAGCAGTATAGTACTATGAGGCACAACTTCTTTCTACATCTCTAAGTCACTTTCGTTTCCTTTCCAACAGAAAAGCTGGCCGAGGCTCAGCGACGATTCGCCACGCTGCAGAACGAGCTGCAGTCATCGCTGGATGCCCAGAGGGAGAGCTCTGCCACCGGGCTGGGCCTCAGAAGAAGGAAAACTGTGTTCGCCCTTTCACAGAAGGAGAGATGCAAACATAGAAACATTAAGGATCTGCAGCTGGCCTTCTCCGAGTTCTACCTCAGTCTTATACTGCTGCAGAATTATCAGGTAATCATAAGAGAATTTATGTACTGACAAGTTCAAATATCAGCACATTACAATGGCTCTTTTCAGGTTTTATTGGAGAATTTTAATCTGTAATAAATTTTGGAATAAGGACGTGGCACAGTGCCTAAGGATTGTTCGCTCTCAGCATATGCCACTGGCAGCCTTTCTGTGAGCAGTTTCCATGTTCTCCCTGTGCAGGGAGGTATAGTCATCTCACTACCACAACGTTTAATTAGCCACTCTGAAGTTTCTCTTACTGTATGTAAGTAGTTCTCTTGCTGCGTTCCAGTTATCTGGGAAGTGTGAACTCAGTGCTGGGTTTGACATCAGACCCAAAGTAACAGAATTCTAGTTAAGAAGTCGTAACTTTATCATGGCGACAACGACTATAGACATTGTTCACTGAGGGTAGATGGAGTTGCTTCCTGGCTCTCAGTGGGAAATCTGACTTCAGAGGATGTTAAAGATGATTTTTCAGATTGGGAAGTCAGAATTTCCCAGTTCCAACCACAACTGGAATGCAGCATCTGTACCTGTTATGTCTACCCTGTTAATAGATGGAGGCACTGGTGCTGCCCTGTGGGTAATAGATCTGATGGATGGACAAGGAGTGGTGTTAAATTGCAGTCACAATTTAGGAAGCTATGCTAACATTATGTGTCACCTGTGTCTACTGACCTGCTGTTGGTGGGCTTCACTGACTCACTGACTTCCCTTCATTTCCTGTCAGAACTTGAACTTCACAGGATTCAGGAAGATTCTCAAGAAGCATGACAAGATTCTGGAAACTTCCAAAGGGGCAGATTGGAGGGTGGCCCATGTTGAAGTGGCTCCCTTTTATACATGCAAGAAGATCACTCAGCTCATCTCTGAGACTGAGGTGAAAGTCACACACACCACAGAGTTAACTAGAAATTTAAATAGTCATGTGTAAAAATAGTTTTAATAGAACAATGGTCTCTTATGTTTTGGTCTGTGCTCACATAGGCTCTGGTCACAACTGAGCTGGAAGGCGGCGACCGGCAGAAGGCCATGAAGAGGCTGAGAGTTCCTCCACTGGGAGCTGCACAAGTCAGTGACACAGCTTAAATTTCCTGTTCAGAAGAACATTGTTCTGTTGCTCCAAATTAATAAGAAAACAAAATGGTTCCATTGATATTGTTTGAAATTTTTTTTCATATCATATAATGCAGTGGTTCTCTGTAGCACAACCATACAAACTAACAGCATAGAATAATCTTTTATCTTACAATGACGAAGAATTAAAAATCAAAAGAATCAGAAACATTACTATTCAAAAGATAGTTCAATTTGTCACTCTCATTATACTCAGAGGACAGAATTACCAAGTTCTGAAATCTAAATGCTATCTGCAATGTGTTGCTAGTTGAAGTGTGATGCTCGCTGCAGTGATGCTCTGTCCAGGCCCCAGTCAATAAGACTGCCTCTGTCTCTGATTTCACTGCTTCAAGTAGAATAGCTGTAGTTGATGATGAATTTTGTAATAAGGCCAATCAAATGATCGAATCAGGTTCTGCCAGTCTTTCAGTCTGACCAAATAAACCATCTAATGTTCAATCATACATATAATATCAGTTTGGATTTATATGGGTATAGACTCCAGTATGGAGCTCGTCTGCTCCATACTGTACTCAATAAATGTAATTCTTTGAGCCAGTGGTTCCAGTTCCAGAAGTTTTGGTTGTTTGTGATGGTGTGGATTTAAGAAATGTGTGTGGGTGTGTGTTTGTGTGTGTGTGCGTGTGTGTGTGTGTTCACAGCCTGCTCCAGCTTGGACCACCTTCAGAGTGGGACTTTACTGTGGAGTATTCCTCGTCTTGATTGTCACTGTTGTCATTACAGGTATTACACACGCACGCAGCCACACACACACATGCACACACACGCGCACACACCTACTTTTGCACACACATTCAGACATGTTTACAATGAAAAGTTGACTCAGTTTTTACTTCATGGAATTTGATATTGCCCACAAGTTATTTTTATTGTAGGTCACATTGTTGCTTGCGGGAACATATGACTCTGACTCAATATAGACTTGCACAAATAGCTATCTTGAGTTGGGATGAAATTGATAAAAAAAAAACCTCTACAGCTGTCTGTGCACTGGCGGTGATCTTATACAAAGACCTAAATGTTCAAATCATTTACTACTCCATTGTAATCAATTATTGCTACCAGTTTTGTGTATCCTTATTTATTTTCTTAATTTTGTAAGGAAATATTAAGATCAATACCCATTTGATCTGTATTAAACAGATCAAATGACAAATTGTTTTGGAGAATATTAAGGAAATAAATAAGTCTTACTTAAGGTGAAACACTGAGTCAATCAAGAATGAATTATTTTATTAAGAAATTAAGCAAATAATATCAGCAATGACTCCCCTGGCTAGTCCAGGGAAGTGAAGTAAAGATAAAGGTACATCGCTTTTAATATCCATCAGCCGTGTTACAGAGATTGGAGCATATGGGAGAATCCCACCAGTTTCAGTGTACTTCACAACTCATGTCTTCCTTTTAGGTATTTGCACCTGCAGATTGTGACCCTGGGTGGTTCAAACCCAGTTCAGAAATACCCTCTGTTATGTGTTTCTAGCGGGCTGCTTCCAACATGAAGGGTGCTTTAAAGCTAAAATTGATTGATTGAAATAAAACAAAGTTTCACATAACAATATGCAAAGGTCAGTGATGCTTTTGCTTGGTTCTCCTTTGGTCGTAGTGTGTTATGCAGAAGTTCAACTTCCTGTCAGTCAGATCATTTATCTCACTTAACAAAGTATTCAGGTGACTTTCTGGGTTTGTTGCATATAAAATTCTGGAGTTTGTAGTATGGAGAATATTATTTATGACTGCTTTGATGCTTTTAAAGTTACATGGATGATTGAATGTCAGTTTTGATATTCATAATCTGCCAGCTTCCCAAGTCCATCTTGAAAAGGAGATTGTGAATCTCAACAAAAATTTTATCTGCTTAAATAAAGGTTATTGATATTACAAATATGTGTTCTAAAGATATCTGTAAAGCCACAACTTATAGATGGTAATAAAAAAAATAGGACCTCTGATCAGGTGTTATATTTCTTAATGTGATCCAATTAATTTAAGAATAGTTTATATCCAGATTTTAACTATGAAAATCTGATTTTCTGAATTTCATCCCTATTAATTTATACCAGATGAGAACAGTATGATTGATACCTGTCCTACTGATGAAATGAAATCACAGATATGATGATCATTTAGTGCCCATTACGTTTATAATCTAACATAAGAATGATGAATGTCAATGATCATTCTTCTATTATCTTGGTGATAAGTTTAGCAATTAAGGAAATTCAGTTCAGTTTTTTTATATAGCACCAATTCACAACAGATGTTATCTCCATGTACTGCACAAAAAACGTCAATTCAGTCGCTCATCCGTCCATCATCCAACACGCGTTTCATCCCTGAGGGGTCGGGAGAGGGGCTGGTACCCATCTCTAGCAGTCAACAGGCGAGAGGAGGGCTCACCATGAACAGGTCACCAGACCATCGCAGGCCAACACAGAGACACAGAATGTAAAGAGACTAATTAACCTGACAGTCATGTTTTTGAAGTGAGGAAGAATTGACAAATATGCATTAAAGTGTCACTGACAAAATAAAACCACTTACATTTAAAAAGATTTTCTTTTGCTTTTATTCTGTTCACAAAACCTTTTAATAAAAAATATTTCTCACAGAATACTATAAATAAATAACTTTTATGTTCATAGATGTGTTTATTACCATTCAGTGATTTGGAGGCAACAGATATCCAGCTCCAACCATTCACTGTTGGTTCCTTCCTTCCCAGAAATGTTGGAGTCATCGTTGCTTCAATATGGCTCAGAAAAACAGCAGCTCCCTCTTATTCATCACTCCATCTGACTTCAAAACTGCATATAAATTGCTCAAATCTTTCCTGAAATCCTCACAATTTCCTTCACTTTTGTGTTTACGGTTTGACTTACTCTGATTACATCACAAGACGGCGCTGGCATTTAATCCAGTTACTACAGACAAAAACGGTGACACTTTGCATTGCAGTATTCTGTGAGAAATGTTTAAAAGCTTTTATGTATACAAAGTGAAAGCACAGTAGTTCATCTTTTTAAATCATCTCAGTGGTTTTATTGTGTAAGTGACACTGTAAGCTCAGTTTATTATTTCAATTTAAAAAAGCAGAATCATAAATGTATTTATACTATAGACACAGGTTCTCTTCATTAATACTTTTACACCACAACATATTCAGTAATATGACCTCTTCTTTCTTCCTCTGCTGTTGCATCACGTTTCGTCCAACAGGAGCCGTGAAGATTAGTGGTTCTAAAGTCTGGCCTGTGGTCAGGATCTACAGAGGAGGCTTCCTGTTAATAGAGTTTCTCTTCCTTTTAGGTGAGTGCACACTGACACATAGTCACTGCATGGAATTTATAATCACTTTTTAGAATCATTTCTTTACAAATGGTTGTGCACTGAAGCCTTCCACCCCCACTTATCATGCTTTGACATGCTTTCATTTAAGTCGCTTTTATAATTGAATTTTTTGTGCCCATTTGGTTTTCTTTAATAAGGCATAGAGATGCATCAATCAGAATTTATTGACCAATTTCAAACAAATTCATATCAGAGACTTCTCTTTCAGGAAAACACTGGAAAGCTTTACTAATAGAAGAAATTATTTTCAGAAAACACTGATGTCACGTATGAGCCCAGAATTATGAATGAAAGGATATGATTCCATCTTTTTCTCATCTTTTAGGCATCAACACTTACGGCTGGAGGCAGGCAGGAGTTAATCATGTCCTCATATTTGAACTTAATCCCAGAAACAATCTCTCCCACCAACATTTGTTTGAGGTGAAAACGCTCTCTCTCTGACACATTCACACACGCACACACACACACATCTCAGTCAGTGCCTGTATTAATGCATTAGAAGAGCTGAGTTTATCTGCATGTGTTGGATTATTCACTGACTGAACCTGTCTTTATGTTCGGCTGCAGATTGCAGGCCTGTTGGGGGTGCTATGGTGCGTCAGCTTGCTGTCAAGTCTTTTCTCTGATAACATCAGGATTCCAATGCAGGCCAATCCTCTGGTTCTTTATGGCGTCTTTTTCCTGTTTCTCATCAACCCGTCAAAGACCTGTTACTACAAGTCCCGCTTCTGGCTGCTCAAGCTACTGGTAGGGACTCTCATTCACAATATAATGTCTTCTCATTGAACATTTTATTCAGCAACACAGCTATGTAGTTTTTATGATGTGTTACAGTCAAAACAAAGTTTTATTTTTCACCTTTGGGGGTCACCTGTTTAACCAATTAATCAATTACGTTTATTTGTAATGCACATTTCAGCATCAAGGCACTTCAAAGTGCTTTATACCAGAAAAACACAAAAATCAACAACTGAAACATTATATTATATCAAGTGACATTACACATGTTGGTAAGTTGGTATTATTGCTCAAAAGCAGCTCTAAGCAGATAGGTTTTTAGTCTCGATTTAAAGGAACTCAGTGTTACGGCTGTCTTGCAGTTTTCTTGAAGTTTGTTCTAGATTTGTGGTGTATAAAAGCTGAATGCTGCTTCTACATGTTTGGTTCTGGGGATGCAGAGCAGAAAAAGAACCAAAGACCTGAGAGGGAGAGGTCTGGAACAACAGCAGATATTTAATGTATTGTATTGCTAAGCTGTTCAGTGATTTATAAACTACCAACAGTATTTTAAAGTCTATTCTCTCAGTGAAGGGTAATGCAACTAAAAATGAATGGATGACATTTGTCCTTTAATCCTGGAGACGTTCTTCAGGTAGTAAAAGGTTGACTTTGTAACAGTTTAGTATCTCAAAAACACAAACAATACCTGAAGTATTTTTGCAGCTAAACAGTCTAAATTGGGTTCTTTCTTTGTTTTTCTGTACAAATTATGACATTTTCATGTTTAATTCCAAACATATTGCAAAATTAAGCAAGTAAGAGTTAATTGTTCTTACTTGAGTATATTTTTGGCTATTCTTCTGTTGTTCCATCCCTCGCTGGTTTAGTGCCAGAAATAAGCCCATTCCTCTTTCAGTAGAAGTTGGGCTCACTGTTTCTTTTTCACATATTTAAAAGAAGTCTTTATTTTCACAATAGAAAGAGAAAAGAGACATTAGACCAGAGGCAGCAGCAGGGCGATGATGCAGGGTCTGCTCAGGTAAGGAGCGATTAGAACCAGGCAACAATCTGTACTGGGTTTTTACAGATATCCAAAATATCTTTTGTCTGAATAGCTAGCATAGGCAGCATACTGTTTCCCTAAAACAGTTCGTCTCACACACAGTGTTTGTCTGATTATGCATTAACAGAAACATGCTTCAAAGATCAGACACATTCATTTCTGAGATGTTTGAGCTAAAGTTTATGCTAAGCATGAAGCGTACTCATCATTTTTTGGTAATTCATCTAAAACTTTTGTCATATTTTTTATTTTGTATTAATAAACAACTTGGTTATTTCATTTTACATAATGATTTATTTATATTAAATAAAAATCCTCTGGAGCCGGGTCTGACGGTGGCTTGTAGCTACTATAGCTGTTGGTCACAGCAGTACAGCCTGTTTAGTTAGCTTCAGTTGCTCCCAAGAAGTCACTGAAAAAAAGCAGAAGTAGAAGTCAATATATAAGTTGTATAAATGTAAAAAAAAAATTTAATGTTCAACATTCCAGTGGCTTAGCAGCAGGTAGTGTTCTCTACATCTTTGCTGTTTGCACAAATGCATTTCTTATGTATGAAGTTATTTATTAGACGCATCAGTCTTGGAATTAATAAGTTCTGATTTTGAAAATGTATGTTGTCAATATTTTTACATGGCCTTTCAGAGGATTTCATGTCCACTGATTGTTTTTTTAAATATTTTGTTATGTCACAGACCAGAAGGATATTTTTCAAGAGACAGTGAACTGGACCTGTCGCAGTGACTGTGTCCTGTCTGCCTTCCTCCACAGTTCAGAGTGGTGACCGCTCCATTTCATCATGTTGGATTTGCAGACTTCTGGCTGGCTGACCAGTTAAACTCTTTGGTGGTGGTTTTGATGGATCTGGAGTACATGATCTGTTTCTACAGCTTTGAGCTGGAGTGGACAAAAGAGGAAGGACTTTACAGTGACACAGGTGAAACGAACATAAAGGTCTCTTGGTAGAAAAATATCTGTCTGATGCTGATTGATGTGTTGTGTTCAGAAAGCGTGTGTAACACCTACTCCTATGGCGTGCGGGCGGTCATCAAGTGTCTTCCTGCGTGGTTCCGATTCGCCCAGTGTCTGCGGCGCTATCGGGACACCAAGCGAGCCTTTCCTCATCTGGTTAATGCTGGGAAGTACTCCACTTCCTTCTTTGTCGTGACTTTCTCCGCCCTCTACAGCACACACAAAAGTAAGGTGTTTACTTCTATGCATTTGGTTTTGGTAATGAGATAAATTCTTCCTACAGTCTGGAGAAACTAGAATGTCCTCAAGATCTGAAAAACTGGAAATTGTTTCTGGAAAAACAGCTTTTATTCCCTGTCCAACATCTAAATATTTTATCTGTCCTTCTCATCCAACCATCACATTGCCCATCCATCCATCCATCCATCCATCCATCCATCCATCCATCCATCATCCATCTATCCATCCATCCATCCATCATCCATCCATCATCCATCTCTATCCATCCATCATCCATCATCCATCCATCCATCATCCATCTATCCATCCATCCATCATCCATCCATCCATCCATCCATCATCCATCTATCCATCCATCCATCATCCATCCATCCATCCATCCATCCATCCATCATCCATCTATCCATCCATCCATCATCCATCCATCATCCATCTCTATCCATCCATCATCCATCCATCCATCATCCATCTATCCATCCATCCATCTCCATCCATCCATCATCCATCCATCCTCCATCCATCCGTCTCCATCCGTCATCCATCCATCCTCCATCCATCCATCATCCATCTCCATCCATCCCTCATCCATCCATCCATCCATGATCCATCCATCCATCCATCATCCATCTATCCATCTCCATCCATCCATCATCCATCCATCCTGCATCCATCCATCCATCCTCCATCCATCCATCCATCCATCCTCCCTCCATCCATCCATCTCCATCCATCATCCATCCATCCTCCATCCATCCATTCATCATCCATCTCCATCCATCCCTCATCCATCCATCCATCCATCATCCATCCATCCATCATCCATCTCCATCCATCCATCCATCATCCATCCATCCTCCATCCATCCATCATCCATCCATCCATCCATCCATCCATCCATCATCCATCCACCCATCCATCCATCCAACCATCCATCCATCTGTCCTTCCCTCCCTTGTACAGTCCAGATGACACTAGTTGACTGTCTTTGGAGCCATTTGTTTCTCCTTAATATTTGTGACTTGGTGAGTCTTTACCCCCTAACTAACTGCCAACGCCTTCCTCCACAGACTCCGAACCTGAACACAAGATCTACCTGTACTTGTACATTGCCTGTTTAATTGTAAGCTCTTGTTATACACTGATCTGGGATCTGAAGATGGACTGGGGCCTGTTTGACCGAAATGCAGGAGAGAACACCTTCCTACGGGAGGAGATAGTCTACCCGCACAAGGTGAACTTCAGCAGAGCGCGCTGGGATCTGTGTTCACTCATGTAACCATCTACTGAGGTCTGTGTCATGTCCTTTGTCTCTTCAGGCTTATTATTACTGTGCTATAGTGGAGGATGTGCTCCTGCGTTTCGCCTGGGTTTTCACAATCACTCTCACCTCGCTCACGAAGTTTCAAAAGATGGCCGACATTCTGTCTACTCTGCTGGCTCCGCTGGAGGTCTTCAGGTGCAAAAAGGATTTGTCTTCATAAAACATCTCTTCATTGTCTATTTTTTGTTTCTCTCTCATGCAAAATAGGTTACTGATTTTTCAGAAAAAGATGCAGGCATTTTTTTAAAATCCTTTATTCAACATTAATAGCATCAGTAATCGGGGACATTGAGCAATCCAATCATTATGGATCATTTTCTAATTTCCAGACGCTTCGTGTGGAATTTTTTCCGACTTGAGAACGAGCATCTGAATAACTGTGGTGAGTTCAGGGCGGTCCGAGACATCAGTGTGGCCCCTCTCAACGCCGATGACCAGACGCTGCTGGAGCAGATGATGGACCAGGAGGACGGAGTCAGGAACCGGCAGGGCAAGAAAAGCTGGAAAAGAAGCTACAGCATGAGTCTGCGCCGGCCACGGCTGGCCTCACAGTAAGCATTCGTCCCAGATAAGCATTCATCATATTCTGCAATATCATAACTATTATCTGTGTTAGTAGTGTATTCCACTCGATACATGCTTTGCTTATAGTCTTTTTCAGAATGTACCAATCAGAATATATTGGCCAATCTTCAGATTTTGTGAATTTTTGGTTTTCTGCTATAATTTCATAAATTACCTTGTTGGCAGAAGTGAGTACTACTAACGAAAAGGTTACCTCTGCTAAAACTGAAGCACTAATCATAAACATTAGTTCAACAAAAGTCATATACGTGATATCTAGCAGAAGCCAATGCCAGTACTAATTTGTAGAAGATAATGTTAAAGCATTAACTTCAGCTCTGTTGAGATGTTTTGGTGACAAAATGTGTAATATCTCCCTACACTGGACCAAACCAAGAGTGGTTGAACTGATCTTTCACGCCTAAAGGGAACAGGATTAATCTAAATAGATGTCATTTTCCTGTCATTGCCTTTATGAGCTCAGAGGTTCATACTGATGAAGAAAAGGATGGATTCTATTTGCTCAAATATTTCTTGTTGTCTTCCATGCTCTTTCAGCGAACAGATGAGACAGAGCTTTTTGTGATTATTTAACCATTGGTTAACCCTACCCTAACCCTACCTGCCATTGAAAAAAATTCTTAAAAATTAGTTTTTTATTCTGCAGCTCATGTGACCAAAACAGTTGAGGACATGAAAAGTTAAGACATCCTCAACAATTGTCTTGTACATAAGCTTTGGTTTTCTAACCCCAAGACAACTAAGTCTTCCTAAAAGATTGAGTCTCTGTGAGCATTTCTTAAAAATCCAGTCAGTGTTTTTAGCAAAGTTGTGCTGATTGTCCAGGAATGATCCAAGGCAACTTCAAAATAAGAAAATGAACATAAACATCTAACTACTTGAAAAATAGCTTAACTAAAAAACACAACGTGAAGGTTTACTACACAATGTTCAAGTAAATTTGCAGTTTAGAATTTATCTTGGAAAATTAAATGAGAGAAAGCTCAGTGTGCTACATGTTTTCAAAGTTATCTGTGCTTTAGCGAATTAGCGAAAGTGTTCAAATCACTGATTATTGGAATTTATCTATTTTTCTCTGAGGTAATGTTCCACATCTTACAGTCAGTCGCCTTGTTAGTAAAAAAAAAAAACAATTTAGACAGACAATATTACTGTTAATTAAGCTAAGTTCAGTCACAAATGGGCAGATTAATTTCCCATTATTATTCTAATAATTAGTGGTGGTAATTGTATTACTATTGTGACGGTAGCGTTGACCGTAGTGGCTTCAAATGTCTCAAGTTTTCTATGTCTCCTTTCCACCAACAGATCAAAGACTCGCGACACCAAAGTTCTGATTGAGGACACCGATGATGACTCCTGACATCAGGCCACGCCCCTCGCTTGGGTCCAGAATTTATTCAAAGGAGGAAACTCTACCTCCTAAACTAGAGATTACCCAGCGAGCGGGCGTCAAACTCAAGAACGGGACGAGGTTTGACCTCTGAATCATTTTCTCATCCACAAGCCTCTGCTGGGGTTCACAGTTATTTCAAGGAAAGAATTGTCTGCGTTTTAAAGCAGCTCTGCGGCTCCTCCACCTTCAATAAAAACTTTTCCCGACCCAGTGTGGGCATGATCCTTCCTGATGATTATCCAGCATTAAATTCCTCGATTATGACCTCTGTTCATTTGGACCAAACAGTGAGAGAAAATCTCTTCTTCCTGAACAAGAAAACTGAGACTGGCTCTTCCTCTTCCCCTCCATCATGAAGCAGCAGACTGTTCTGATCAATATATGCCAAGCCAACCACTCCGCCTGACCCCACCTCGTCATCACAAAGCTGCCTTTTGCACCTTACATGCTTTGGAAACACCAACATGCACTTTGTAGAAAAACTCATCTACTAGAGCAGTGATTCATTTCAATGTATCTGCATGTATGAGGAACCCAGGGTGACGATCAACACACTGACTATCATCAGACATGTTTGTAATCATGAGACAAACTCATTTGGTCGAGTTTATGAAAATTTTCAGAAACAATCAAGCAGAAAAAAGAGTGAAGATCTGACTGTTTGGAACAGCAGCTGGAATGAAGTTTCTTATGAAACAATTAAGATCCCACTGCCAACTTCCACTGGGAATGTGTGAAGAAATATTTTCTGTTAGAAGACAGTTCTCCTGAATGTGTGTGTGTGTGTGTGTGACTGAGAGAAATGCCCAAACACCACCTGCTAACTCAGTGTCTGTCCTCAGAAATCCAAACTGAAAGTCTAAGGGCCCAGAACAGGAAGGCTAATTGTTCTATTGTTAGCACTTGTTTAGTTGAAGTACATTAATGATGATGAAGAGGGGAGGTCACCTGTCTGTCCCACACTCATTTACACTGCCAACATGATCATAAGAGTGAAAAGATGCATTCGCTGCAGGATCATATGGCAAATGAAATCATCCAGTTTGGAATCTACCATAGAACTGGTGCTAGTGGTGAGCTGGTGCTGTCCCAACATCAGCTCATTGGGCCCAAAGAAAGTATTCAAACCCAATTTACTGTTTATGCATACCAAAGTTTTACTTTGCTTACATTTACCAATAAATAAATTATTTACCAATAATTAGCTAATTGGATCTCCCTTTATTTCTAAAGTACATTTAAAAGCATTCTATTTGAAACAAAATGCTGTCCATTAGGCGTGGAGTTAATATTAGAGTTATAGCTGTTTTTTAAAAAATTTAAAGCAGTAATGTAAAGTTTTAAGCCTGTTAAGTTGAGCAGTAATGCAGTGAGTGTAAGCAACACTGAGATTAATCACAGGTTATGTCTGAGGAACACAGGTTGTTGTCTCTGTTAAGAAATGTTCTCCACCTGAACATTTCTGCTTCAAAAGCAAGAAATCTGTGTCAGAATTCTGATGACCCGTCCACGGGTTCTGCCTCAACTCTTCATAGGTTTTAAGATGTAATCACTGTGACTGACTGATCTGTTGGTGTTTTGTTACTGAAAATCTTGGCTTTCTGTTAAAAAATTACCAGTCAGCAGTTCTGTAGTAGAAGGAGTTATCAGACACATCTTCCATGACCCAGTGTGTGCTGGACCTCACTAGGAACACCCAGAATAAGATGGAAGTAATTGGAAGTTAAACCATGGTGGAAATGTTAACTGATCTGCCTCCAAGGTGCTGCTGGGAACCTGTATACATTTGAGCTAACATGCACACTCCCATCATAGTTTTCATTTGAAGCTAGTATGTCGTCCTAATGTCACCAGCCAGGTTGTGTAAACTGAAACATCTCCTTAAGGAGTCCTGTAAGGATGAATGTTTTCTGTTTGTCAGTGAGCAGCACTGGATGCTAATGCAGTTCATGTTTTTCATGTCTTTGCAGCTCATATCGTAGCCTTTGTTCGAACACAATAGAGCAGAACCTTTAGATTCTGGTGGTACAAAGAGGCTGATGATACTTTGTGTCTAATGTTGTGGATTTCTACCTGGTTGAACATTGGAGAGCCACTTGGACTTTTGTCACACTTAGTTTCTTTACTGGTTGGTTTAACCAAGAGTGCAGAAAGGAAGATCCATGCCATTTTGATCAGAAGGAAGCTGGCATGTGAGTTGGCTCCTCCTCCTGTTGGCTGGCTGGCTCTGCTGTAGAGAGAGGATGAGGAGCTCACCTTCATATTTTCAGTAGTTACAATTAGATCATCATCATAAAAACTCTTGAGGGGTTTTGGCTGTTAATGTCAGCATTTTGGACCATATAAGTGCTGTTTAGTTTTGTGTGTGGACGTTTCCTTGTGTTTTGATGAGGGAACAGTTGCAGAGCCATAAGGTGGAGCCTCAGTGTTTCCCACTAAGGCCTGAGATAAGTGGGAAGTGATTTGAACTCAGGATATTTTCAGCATGTTTGCACCTTCACCTGCTGATTGTAAAGCATCACAGCAGCTTCATGGCTGCCTGTCACACATTCCTGCCCCTTATTGTCAATTGTACATTAACTTAAAATCTCCAGTATTTTACATTGAGAAAATGGACCAATAAGTTGACTGATCTAAATTTATTAATTCTTTCACTTAAATTGTTTCAGCTTCATTTAGGTCATGTTAAAGTTTTATAACATTCCATAGAAAGATGCATTCTGTCAAACAGCAGCCCATCATGAGTAAAGACGCTTAACACTGGCTCAGACAGATGACTTATCCTTCCTTTTTCTTCCTTCTGTTACATATTTCCCAAATCAAAGAGTCGCCCATGTCATCAAAATCCTTGAAAATGCTTGTTGTAATTTTTATTTCTTCCGTTTGTCTTCAGATACAAAGTTCACTTAGGTCTTACCATTTGGTAAAAGCAATGTTTTCTTAAGTTATGGGCCATAACATGTTTTTTAAAATGTTTTTATTTTAGAAAAGGTGTTAAAGAACTTTGATTTCAATGGTGGAATTTGCAGGACCAAACCCAAATTGTTTCAGAATGTCTTAGGAATGTCACAGTTGAAGATCTGAATCAGGAGTATGTTGCTCTATAACGACGATCCCAACCAATTCCTGGCAAGGCTCCAGAGGAGACTGGAACAATCAGAAAGCCGTGCTTTGCTTCTGCCTTCGGGGAACTCTGTGGAGTTTTCTCTGGCCTGTTCTGATAAAGAGGTCACTGTGTCAAATACATGAGTCAGAAACTGTAGAAACATGAAGAATTTAAGTTGCATGTCTGCAGAATCCTAAACTGACTTTGGACTGAGCAATAAGTCAACAGTGTTACAGTGTCAATTGTTGAGAAACAGTGCTCTGATTAATTCAATGTTCTCTGTATGCATCACTCGGCAATCAGGGTTGCTTCTGAGGTCTACTGAGCCGACTGCTTCAGGCCAACACCTTCCTCTCTGCTCCATCTGTCCCTCTGGAAGGCTTCCCCCCCATGATTTTCCAAAGTGTGACTTTTCCTTGGTTGATGAACAGACTATGGACACATCTACTAACCGGTGTCTGCTTCCAGGAAAACTTATGATGCTCTTGGTCAGTGGATGATGTTACAAACTGAATGAAAGTTACTGACAGTTTATATGTGACACTTATGACTTTCAAAGAACAGATGATTAAAAAAAAATCAACTTTCACAGCGATCAACACTTATGACATTATCGGGTTTGTTTGTCTCTGCTAACCAGTTTTTGAAAAGAACACAGACGACTTTATCCACACCCTTATCCTACTGCGCCACACTCTGGAACTCCTGATTACATCTTATATATGTGTGTAAATATATATATATAATTATGAAATGATTGAGAAGTGTATAATCAATGACTGTGGTATTGTTGTCTTGTCTGTATGTTAGCAGTGTGATGATACAGAGGTGCCTGGTTCACCAAACTGTTCCAATTTTGTAGTAAAAATGGCTAAAGTTGCAAAGAGTGGCTCTGAGTTGTCCTTTCATATGCAGGTCCTGGTCATAACAAATGTTGAAATGTCAGCAATTCCAGTCGGAAAGGGAAACTTGTATTTTATATTAATTTGTTACACACAGACTGATATATTTCAAATGTTAATTTTTTTTTTATCTTAATGACTAAAACTGATAAATGAAAACCACAAATTCTTTATCTCATAAAAATAGAATATTACTTAAGACCAATACAAAAAAAGGATTTTTGGAAATGTTGGCCACATGAAAACTATGAACATTAAAAGTATGAGCATGTGCAGCACTCAGTACAGAGTTGGGGCCCTTTTGCCCAGATTACTGCAGCAATGCGGCGTGACATGGAGTCCATCAGTCTGTGGCACTGATGGACTCTTAGGTCAGGTGCTAAGAGAGGCCAGGTTGATCTAACAGTAACCTTCTGCTCTTCTGAATTGTTGGGTCTGATGTATCACATCATCCTCCTCTTCACAATACGCCAGAGATATTTTTATGGCGTTAAGGTCAGGTGAGTTTGCTGTCCAGTTAAGAACTGGGATGCCATGGTCCTTAAACCTGGTCCAGTTTTGGTTCTGTGTGCAGGAGCTAACTCCTGTTGGAAAATGAAATCTGTATCTCAATACACCCTTATCCTGCTGCGCCACACTCTTCCTGCTGCTGACCAACTAGTCAGCAGCAGGAAGCCTGAAGTGCTCTAAAACTGGTAGGCGACTACGTTGACCTTTAACCTCAGAAAACACGGTGAACGGACACCAGCAGATGACATGGCATCTCTGTGGAAACTTTGACTGGACCTCAAGCAACGTGGGTTCTGTACCTCTCCACTCTTCCTCCAGATTCTGGCACCTTGATTTCCAAAGGAAATGAAGAATTCACTTTCGTCTGAGAACATAACTTTGGACCACTCGGCAGCAGTCCAGTCCTTTTTGTCTTTAGCCCAGCCGAGACGTTTCTGATGCTGCTTTTTGTTCAAGAGTGGCTTGACAAAGGGAATGTGACAGCTGAAACCCAGGTCCTGCATATGTCTGTCCATCCCAGTCCATCCCCTGATGGACTGGTTCTTGAAACACTGACTCCAGCTGCAGTCCACTCTCTGAATCTAACCCACATTTTTCAATGGGTTTGTTTCACAGCTTCTAACAAATCAACTTTAGTGTTCATTTGCTGCAAATATATTCATGTTTTACAACTTGCTTAGTTTACACACTAAGTTATTGAGTTATTATTGATGGATCTACAGACTGCAGAAGGCATGTAGCACCAAAAGGGGGTGGTAATGATGCAAAGCAACAAAACCTAAAGTCTGCAGTCCTTTTGTTGTTCATGTTCATTTATCATATTGAATATTTGAGCTGCTGCAGCAACAATATCTTCAGTTCAGCATCTGAGAGAGTTTGTCAGAGAAACGTGATGTCCAGTGAGGAAAGCGGGGCCATCAGCTGGACATCACCAGACAACTTGCTGCTTGCATCCAGAGCTTTATTAGATTTTATTTGACAGCCCAACATAGAGTAGAGCATGATTGTGAAATTTATATGCAAATGTTTGTTTATATCCATCCTCTTGAGCCAATACTTGGAGAACCACTTTTGGATGTGGCTGACTTTTTTTTGAAAACCAAATTTCTAAGCAGCTGTGGCTCAGACAGACTGGTTGGAGAAGATCTACAAACTTCAGTTTGAAAGTTTTTCCACAAACTCTCAGCTGGTCTTATGTTTGAACTTAGACTAAACCACCTACTTCAGAATCTTTGCCCCTTTGAGATGGAGTAAACAGTAACCACCTCTGTAAGTGATCCGGGGGTGGTTACTGTTAGCATTGTGCTGTGTGCATAGTGGTGCCACCAGTTAGTTTTCCTCCACATGTGCAAATGATTTTCAGTAATCAGTCAGCAGACGGACAGGCCTCACAGTCCTCTAAATGAAAAGTAGTCAGATGAGATATTTCAGACGCATGATCAGCATCCTCACTGGATCTCAGTCTCAAGCTGTTGTTATTGGTCTTTAAAACAAAGTTTGACACAAACTGTGTTTCACACTGACTTTAACAGAGAGAGAGGGAGAGAGAGCTATCCCCTGATGGACTGACATTGTTCTCTGGCCCAGAAACTATAAGTGACGAAGAAGAGAGATTGGCACAATGAAGATCGCAGAATGCTTCGACACAATCTGGATCATGAAGACATGATGAGGATCAGATCCCAGGTCAGTTGTCAGTTCTTCTCTTCCCTCATTCACTGCACATTTTGTTTTCGTTTTATATTTTGATACAAGCATTAATTTATAAAATATGTACAGAATCAGCCAACAGGATATTGGAAGAATGTTGGGCATAGCATAGCGTTTCTCAACGGGGGGTTCAGATGACAGCACGGGGCAATGGGATAACTTTGGGGGGCGTTTGCTCGAAGGTAAACTTTACACTTTAAATGCAAAACAACATGTTGTTTTGCATTTAAAACAATGCACATTTAGACTTTGAGCAACTTGTTAAAACTGAATTGTGTAATATTAAAACATGCCTGGTTGCAACAATATTGATGGCAGCTCTTCTTCTTGTTGTTCTCTTTAGTGTTAAGCTTCCTGCTCTGGTTGCTTTACCACATCAGTTCAGCAATACATTGGCTGATGATGCTGTCATTCACTTGTCTGGTGCCTAATTTTCAAATATTTTGTTTTATTGAAGATTTTTGTGCATATCTTTTGTGATCATGTCAAAGCAGCAACTTATATTAAAAAGTGTTTCAATGTCTGTCTGGATGCAGGACACTTCCAAAGAAGGACAATGAAATATCGTTCTTATAAACATGTAATTACTGAAATCACGATCCCCTCACCGTGTATCCCTCTGAAAAATTTACCTATATAAATAATAATAATAAATCCTCCATGCACTCATGGAGGATTTATACCACGATAGACAACATTCATTTTATATATTTAACATGGCGCTGAAAGTGATCCGGTATGAAATGGTAGCACCACAGCAGTTTTGAATTTAACTCACCAAAATACCTGAGCTAAAAGTTTTACGTCAGTCTGCTTTCCTCCTTCGATACGCTTCCAGACCGATTTGCACCGCAGGGGGTAAAGAAAAAAAAAAGGACGCGCACGTTGTGCAAAACTCTGAAACAGGAAAACCAGAATGTAGAACAGAGCAACGAGCTGGATGTGAATCAGGATCAGAGAATCCAGTGAAAAATCAATATGAGGGCAAATCAGGTGAAACATGTGATAATGAAGCGGCGCAGCAGGTGAATGACGTGATGAGTGAAGATTACTGGTGCAATAAAAACGATAAAACAAAACCAGCAACAGAAAAGAAACTAAAAAACACAGCAGTAAACCAAGAGAGGATAAAACTAATCAAAGAAAATGAAATGGAAACGAATGAAGAACAAAATGCAAGAATAAATTAATAAACTAAATACACAGGAATAAACGTGTATGGCAAGACCTTTCGAACAATAATTAACACACTCAAAAAAGTGAACTTCGGGGGTCATTACATTAAAAAAAGAATATCATGTACTTTTAACACAATAATTTCATGTTTTAAACGAAAACATTGTAAAATCATGTTTGATAATCAAGAAATTCAGTAACTTAACATTTATGAAATTTAATCATGTTGAGATAACATGGTGCTGAAATGAAGCAAAGTAATCAGGTGGAAATCCTTTCCATGATTTTTTTATGTTCATCCAAAGAATGATTTTTTTTCAGTGCAGAGGACTATATATCAAGAATAAACAGTCATTGTTTTCAGATAAATGGTAAAATAATATTGTTAAAGTGCCATGAGTTTGTTGGGACCACAGCTAGAAGAAGAAATATAACTTACAGATCATAACAGTAAGGAACTTATCACTTATATATGTTTTTAATTAGATTTTATTTTATATATTTATTTCTTCGATATTATTTTTTTATGTCAATGTTAATATCGTGAGGCTGATCAGTGACTCCATGACACTTTCATTTTCACTCATTAGGATTTGATTAAGAACCAACTTTTTTCTGTGTAATTTCTGTCCAGTATAAAACTATTAATCTATAAATCAATAGAAAGGTCTACAGATATAATCAATGTTTCTGTCTCATATTTGTGTGGAATTAGAAGTATCTGGAACTTTTACTTTTCCACTGAAAGCAGTGCACAGTAAATACCATGTGGGTGTGTCAGGTTTAACGCCTATTAAACACAGATTAAACAAACACAGGGAAGACAAAAGAGTTAAATTCCTGCTACTCGCGAGGAGAACAGACAGAGATGTGCTTTCAGTTACAATCTCCTACCGCTCTGAAAACACATTTGCCTGCTCCTCTCTTTTTATTGTTTTCAGGATCCCTAATCACAAGGATGCTGTAACTCTGAAAGGAGGGGAAAACAATTCATCATATAGCTACAGCGCTAAATGCCATTTACTAACTAAGACACAAATTATCCTTCCCTAGATAATCTCATTCCAGGCACAAAGTTTAACAGAATATGTAGTGAACCTTCACAGTGACAGTTTTATAGCAATCCAGCAACTCAACGAAGCAGAGCTCTTCACCGAGAGATAACCCTGCAGGAAAACTGTTGTCTCTGCTTTCCATCAATGAGGCCTTCTAAGAAAGGAATCAGAGCAAATCAACAATGCAGAAACATTCTTAATTCTATAATGAGATTTAACAATAAAAGCATAAAAGAAGATAATACTATAAGATTATATGAAAATAACGAATATTTGATTAATAATATCACAATTTCTCCAACAGGGTGAAATTTTGTGAATGACACTCTGATGTCCCATTCTCCTGAAGGCAGCACAGAGCTGCGCCACCAGAAACTCACAGAAATATTGGAGAGAAGAATTAGGATTGATATAGTTGCAGTTCTATCCATGTTTTAATGTTACAGAGCTGTCCTTTTGCAAATAGTTCAAAGTTTAAACTGGTATTGTTCAACATGTTTTATTTGGTCATTTTGTGTTATGTTTAAACCAAAAAGAATATTTTTTCCACTGATTGGCTGCTGATTTTAAGTTGAATGTCCAGTCATTGCATTTTTCTTTGAAAAAATTATTTCTATTTACTTTTCTTTTTTGTTCTCTGGGAAATTATTTTTGACAATAACTCCAGAAACAACCATAGAAATCAAAACATCAACAATAGTTATAGTAATTAATAATAAAATAATAGTCAGTGAAAAGTAGCCTCAAAAGGTCGAGAAACTGTCATAGCAGAATCACATGTGGCTCAATGTTGAGAAGAAGAAAATAATCTGATAGCTGAAATCTACAGGAAGGAGCCGATCTCTTCATACATCTCAAGTTACTACTGTATTTCTGTAAATAGTAAATAAATAAATAGTAAATAGTTCAGCTGCAAACATATCTGCTTAAACAAAAGAGGTTAGCTTGTTAGCTTCCTCAGTTTGGTACAGATATTGATCAGGATTCTGTGATTGGGCCTTCAGATTCTGTGTTAACTTTAAACTAAATTGCCAATAAGAAATCTGAGGAATAATGGACAATAGAAATGAGAAGTTTACATATCCACCAAATGAAAAGACATACATATTTTTCTCTCTCTGTTTGAAGTTAAATCAGACAGCTTGGGCACAGACAGGCACAGACAGTGGTGATCCCAAAGCCCTGATCTGAAACCAACCTGCCTCAGTTCTGTCTGGAGGAATGGACCTCAAAAATTTTTTATGGCATTTAGCAAATAAAAATAATGTTGGTAATGCTGAGCTAAAACAAGATAATTTTTAAATTCAGACAGTAAGAGAAAATGTGTATGTACATATACAGGTTTCCTATATGTTATTATCATTAGATAATGCTCAAGCCTTCAAGTTTGAATTAATCAAAGTGTTTATTCTTTGTTAAATTCATTCATATATTGTGCTGAGCCATTATAATGCAAAGCACAGATTTAAGGATTTTATTGTTCAATTAAGTCATTTTATTGTAATAATAAATCATCTACAAGTGCAACACTGCGTCTCAGCATGGATTTCTGATATGTGTCACATGTCACGTAAAAATTATCAGTA
This sequence comes from Poeciliopsis prolifica, assembly GCF_027474105.1. Taxonomy (NCBI): domain Eukaryota; kingdom Metazoa; phylum Chordata; class Actinopteri; order Cyprinodontiformes; family Poeciliidae; genus Poeciliopsis; species Poeciliopsis prolifica. The sequence continues at coordinate 415,489 of NW_026562519.1, forward strand.
TTAATTAGAAGGAGAGCGTGGCTAAGCACTGAATTATTGCTGATTTTCCATGATTTTCAATTCTTACATGTTTAGACAAACAAACTGTGGCTCATGTCTTCCATCTGGTGTAAAGTTGGACACTTTGTATCCAGAAGGGATCCATGCATTTACCACCTCTCTAAATGTATTCACTGTTTTTCAAACATGAGTTTCTTATGCACAGGTTAGAAGTAACACAAGTAGTTTATCGTCACTGCTTGAGTTATCCTGGAGATTAACTCGTTCTTCTGGATGAATCTTTGTACTTGAAAACAGTTCTGTAAGACAATCTCTGAATGACCTTGCTGTCAGAGTGACATGGTTTACAGCATTAATAACTTTACTAAACAGAAACATTTTCTCATTCATGCCCTGCTGCTGACGCCAGATGGCAGCCTTGAGTCTGATTCTGAACAGAAACTTTGATTTTTCCTCTGTGCTGTCAGAAGCAGGATTTGATAAGATGAGTTTATATGGAAATAAGACATTTCTACAGATTCAAACTTCTTTAGCAGGTAATTTATTGAATTCTTGTAACTGAAGGATAGATAGATTACTGATTGAAAACGAATTACATCAATGGGTTGTATTCATTATTGCTTCTGCTTTGCAGTCCACGAGGTTTGTTCAATAAGAGATATCAAAAACATTCACTGTTGTATTTACACATAGTGATATATTTCAAGCAATTATTTTTGTTCTTTTTGATGATTATGTTTTATAGCTTAACAAAACCCAATTTTCAGTTAGTGAGAAACAAAATATTACACAAGTCAATTTTTTAAAAGGGCTTTTAAATGGAAATGTTCTGTTGAGACCCTGTCATAGCTCAACCAGCTATAACAGTGCTGTCCCTGACACTACAGCCAAGCTGGCCCAAACGAGTCATTGTTAAAGAAAGTCAATAACTAAAAGTTGTTGGAAGAGTCAGAGATATGGTGATGAACTGGAGCAATGTCCAGCGTTTTGACAACTCTTTATAAATGCAGCATATAAATATGTTTTTTTTGTTTTGTTTTGTTTTTCATATTTGTTGAAACTATTAATGTAAACAGATAATCTGTGAAAAGATCAAGCTTCTCCACTTTCTCCTTGTGTTGCTGTTGCTGGCTGCTGAAATGCTCTTCTGGTCAAAAACAACCAATCAGAGCCAAGAGGAGGATCTTAGCACTCGGAATCGACTTTGTGTACACGGTGCTAAATATGCCAATGGCAGAGAAACATGCAAATAAATTGTGTTATAGTAAAACAGATTATCCGTCATTATCAGTGGCTATGCTAAATATCATAGCCACTTTTATTTAGCTGGAAAAAGTTACAGAATAGCAGAGAGCAAGGGAGAAGGGAGGGGGATGAGCAACGCAACACAAGGCTGTCATTGACTCCGGGCTCTGATTGGTTGTTCGTAGTTAGCACTGGGAGCCTGGGAGGAAGAATATGAACCAGACTGAATGTCTCAGACCGTTCTCTAACAGTCTGTTAAAGCATGTTTGCATGCCAAGGTGTTGGATCTTATACACCTGTGGAATTCAAGGATTCTGAAATACTGATGAAAAGCAGCTCTTATTCTAGGACCCCTCTTATTTAATATTTATATTCTCCCACTAGCTCAGGTTATAACAGGAAATAATATTAGCTACCACAACTATGCGGATGACACACAGCTCTACATTAAGATGTCACCAGGTGACTCTGAACCCATCCAATCACTGAATAAATGTTTAGAGCAGATAAATGTGTGGATGTGCCAAAACTTTCTCCAGCTAAACAGAAACAAAACTGAAGTCATTATTTTTGGACCTAAAGAGGAACGATCTAGAGCTATAGATCTAGAGCTATAGATCTAGAGTCAATGCACAGCTTCAGTTATTACAACTAAAACCTAGCGATCAGCCCGAAACCTGGGAGTAGTGATGGACTCGGACCTGAACCTTGCGAGCCACATAAAGACAATTACAAAGTCTATCACCTGAAGAACATCTCCAGGATTAGAGGACTAATGTCTCAGCCAGATCTAGAGAAACACATTCATGCGTTTATCTTCAGTCACATTGATTATTGTAACAGCGTCTTCACAGGCCTGTCCAACAAATCAATCCTCCAGCTGCAGCTGATCCAGAAGCTGCTGCTCCTGTTCTCACTAAAACCAGGAAGATAGAGTCATAACAGCAGTTTTAAAGTCCCTCCACTGGCTCCCTGTAGCTCAAAGAATAGATTTTAAAATACTGTTAGTTTATATATCACTGAACGGTTTAGCACCACAATACATCAAAGATCTGCTGTTGTTGTATCAACCTTCCAGACTCTCAGGTTCTGGTTCTGGTTCTGCTCTGCATCCCCAGAACCAGAACCAAGAGAGGAGAAGCAGCTTTCAGCATCTATGCACCAAAACTTTGGATCAAACTTCCAGAAAACTGTAAAACAGCAGAAACCCTGACTTCTTTTAAATTCCAATTAAAAACACACCTGTTTAGAATTGTTTTTTAAATGTAATATGTAACAATGTATTGTCTATTATATGTTGCATGTCTTTGTGTTCTTGTGTTTATGATGTAAAGCACTTTGAAATGCCTTGCTGCTGAAATGTGCTATACAAATAAAATTTGATTTGATTTGATTTTACAGCTTTGTGATTTGCAGCAACAGCAATCTTGACATTAGTTTTTAAAGTAGCATGGATTTTGTATGCTTAAAACACATGTATTTTTCATTAACTTTGGCCTCTGAAGTTTCTTCACATTAGAAGATCACATTAGCTTTTTCATGTGCTGCTCTGCCTTTCCTGCAGTTGTCTTTCTTCCCAACGCTGCATGGAATAGAGATGTAGTGGTCTGTCAGTGCATAGATGGCATATTGTAGGCTCTTTCCTGAGGGCGGACATGGTCCATCCCCCCCTCAGAGGGAGCTTGTCCCACATATTATTACAAACATGATTCTGTTGTGCTACAAGTTGGGCATTTGTAGTTATGTATGGTAACCTTAGAAAAATAGGTTTTTATGACAATTTTATTGAACCTTGCGTCATTAAACTACACCTTATTCCAGAAAAAGACATATTAGCACAATGAAATATCTTACAAGTTTGATACATTTTTTAAATTGAGGTTCTGTCAAGTTATTGGTACCTTTGTGTCCCATGTCATGTTTACAGTTGGCAAAGACCCAACAGCAAAAGCATAATAAAAAATAAAGGACCTTCAGAGATGGTAGGATGAAACATGGAATATAGAACATGTCCAAACAATGTTCTATGGAAGTAACTTGTTGGAACTGTAGCTGTTTCTAAGTTGCCCCCACATCCTGTTCAGGGCCGGTCTGCACCTCTGCTTTCAAAAAGACCATCTTCTTACATACCTCCTGCCTGAAAAGGCCATCCAGCTCTTTAGCTGAAGAGAGAATGGAAATCAGGGGCAAAGAGGACGGATGGCGCTACAGCAGCTGGAGCACCATCCATCCTCTTTGCCCCTGATTTCCATTGAACCTTTCAACCTGAAGGGTTGAGAACGGTTTTTGCTTTTTGTTTTGTTTTTTCCCAAAGCCTGCTGTGTTTGCTTCAGATCAATAATAGTTTTGCTGCCATTTGAATGCACAAAAATAAATGTTAGTATGCAGAATTATTATGCAACTCAATGTAAACCAAACATTTTCCTATCTCAATTGTTTATTGTGAGAATAATAAACATACAACTCAACATTGACCAATAAACATTTCTGACATAAAAATGATAAATCAATGACCAATATAGCCACCCTTCTTTTCAGTGACAGTTATTGTGAGTCTATAGATCTGTTGATGCCATCACTCTCATCTCATCAGTGCAAAAAACCTTTGAAAATCTGTCTTCAGGTTTTTGAGGTCTCAACTTATGTGTCTTGTTCAGCGGTGGTCAGGTTTCAGCATTCCTTACCTTGGCCACGTCTCTGAGCTCTGAACAGGTTGTCCTTCTGGGAACTCCAGGGAGGGTAGGATTAGGATTAGGTACTGTTCTGGCACATAGCAGCACTGGAAGATAATGGGTTCCTGTAGCTTCACGTTTGATTCTTCTCAAATCTTTGACAGTTAATTTACATCTTTTTTTTGCAGCACATTTCTTGCGACCCTGTTGGCTATTTGTAGCAAAACATTTGATGTAATCGCGGCCCGACATTTTAGAAATTTCAAGAGTCCTGCCCCCCTCTGAAAGACTTTTTACAATTTTGTACTTTTCAGTCACTTAAATCTCTTTTTTGACCCATTTTGCCTGAGGAAAAGAAGGTGTCTAATAATTATACACACCTTAATATAGAGCGTTGATCTCCTTAGGACCCACCCTTCCCCATAAGCAAATACAAATGAGCTGATATGTTTATAAACATATTATTGTTATTGCTGCTGCTTATTGTATATAAGTATCCTATAAGCATTCAAGTTTATACATCTTGGAATTGGAAAATATGCATAAAAATGTTGATATGGTCAAAACTAAAACTTGCCTAATAATTGTGCGCACAGTAAAGACCTTGTGATGTGCATAAACTCTTGTGTCATGTAATTGTGATCTCTGGACTTCTATTGAAAAGGGAGACTAGTTTACTTCTTTTTCATCAGTGGTTTGTATTGGCAGGTCTGAGTATCTCTTCTGGTGTCACTCAGCCATGGCTTACAAAGCACCGTCTGGAAAGAAAAAATAATACTTTATCAAAACATTTTTGACGATCTCTGCTCAAGGTGGAAAAAACTTGACAAAGTAAGAGTTGTTAAAGCATAGAGTAGAGACTCTGGCTTAAATCAAGGGTGTCCAAACCTTTTGCAATGAGGGCCAAAATAAAAGCACTTGGTACAAGTGGGCCTGGGAAGGCCCACTCTATAAATTTGTCTTTTCTTTTCAATAATGAACTAAATGCGCAAGATTGTATTGAAACACAGAAAATAGACCTTTGTAGCAAATGGATCTGTAAATCATTTAGAGGGTCTTGAACAGATGTGTTTAGGATTTAGAATAGGACATGGTTAAGTCCCCAAAGTGCTTATCAAGGGGAGAGTGATAATTAAGAAGAATGTAGAAGCCTGGATAAAAAGTAAAAAATATTTTTTGTTGAGCACAGGACAGATTTGTTTTATTCTAAAATTATTGGGGCCAAACAAAATCACTTAGAGGACTAGAAATGGACCTGACTGCTCTATCTATCTATCTATCTATCTATCTATCTATCTATCTATCTATCTATCTATCTATCTATCTATCTATCTATCTATCTATCTATCTATCTATCTATCTATCTATCTATCTATCTATCTATCTATCTATCTATCTATCTATCTATGAAGATGGTTGGTAGGTGGTAATAAGTGGTGTGCGTCATACGTTGCGCAGCCCGCTGCGCGGCGCTGCGCTGCTCTCTCGCTGTCTGTGTGTTTGGTGCTGAAGAAAGACGGTTGAGGAGAAGCTTATTTTGAAATCCTCGACAGAATCCGTGTCTTGTTTTGGCCGAGGTGGAGGATCCACCTGCTGCAGCAGAGCGGCTGACAGACTGACTGACAGACTAACTGACCGGAGCCGCAGCGGGACTTCAACTCTGCTCTGCTTCAAAGACGCCGCACGTTTCTGCACGAGACTGTTCTTCCAGTGACAGACTGGACATGTGAGAGGACACGGAGACTGGATTCCTGTGCTGACGTTTCTTTTTTCGAAGAGCAGAAACTGAGCCGAAGGTGCGACAGCGGACACACAGCGACCCTTCATGTCCACCCCGTCAGGTGATGGAGGCTGGCCTGTAGGGATCTGATCTCACTCGGTCCAGGTGTGGGCGGACACGGACTTAGCAGGAATTTCGCCAAAATTACGACGGGAATCAAGTACAGTTCACTGTCTCCCGGTACCGGGGGAGACCATCGGCCGCTAGTCATGTCTCGCGCCAAGGAGCGACTGAAAGCCGGGAAGGAGACGAAGGACAGTGTCAGTCTGCTGCCATGCTTTTATTTTGTGGAGGTAATCCATCCATCCATCCATCCATCCATCCATCCATCCATCCATCCATCCATCCATCCATCCATCCATCCATCCATCCATCCATCCATCCATCTCACTCTGTGGTTATTGTGCTTCAGTTGTTGTCAGATGTCAGTCAGTTTCTCATGTATTTCCATGTATTTGGAGCCTCCAGAGTGGGCAGGTGAGCTCTGAGGAGTGTGGACTGCTGATGCTTTACCTCCCATCCCCCTCTATAGTTATTCTGATTGTCACTAGAAGAGACTCTTAGGTTGGAAGTTGTGCAGTTTGATGCTCATTGGTGTCTGTGGTGTTTGGTTCTCTTGATTTGGCCGTCAGTGACTCTGCAGTCTTTTCCAGGATATTGTTATTCATCCAGCAGTTTGGTAAGGCAGGGCCCAAAAATTCTGAGGCAAACATTTTGATTGGCATTTAAAAGTGAAGAATTCACACAAAGCATTTAAGACTATCCTAATGCACTTTAGGGCCTGTTTCCATTTAATCATAGAATTGGACATTCATGCTCACAGTTTAGAGTTAAGCCATTTTTCTAGCAAATCACTGACTTTAAGTGTAATCATTTTTTCCTCTTGGCCTTAAGCCTGCAGTCATGTTGCATTTGGTTCACCCACCTCCAGACTGTTGAGCAGCCCTCCAGCATGCTCTCTAGTTCTCTCTCATGGGTGGGGATTATATGATTTCCATGCTGATATTCCTATTTGCAAAATCACACGATGATTATTGTTGTTAAATAAACCTATGAAATGAAATGCACCATGCTGTAACTATTGTGCTTCATTACATAGCAGTCTTCAGAATGAAAGCAAGCAAAATTAATAAACAGCTGAAAATACACTCAGAAAATATAGAAAAAAACTTTATTTCTACTGAATTAGAAAATCCATTTATCCATTCAGACTGACCGCAGTCTGAATGGATGACTTTGGCTCAGTTGACCTGCAATAGAAAAGTTGTTCAAGTTTCTTTCTTCCACCTGCTGATGTGCCCCTGAGCCAGGCACTTAATACTAATCTGCTCATTATTGTGTGAATGAAAGCGTGACTGTGTGAATGTGGCTCTATTGTGAAATAACTTGATCTATTGGTATGACTAGTGCTACAAAAATTTAGCCTATTTACTATTTAATGTTTCATTTGTAGTGGGACCGCCGAGCCTGACCCTGACCCTGACCTTGACCCTGCTTTGTAGAATCCTGTTCATTTCATATAAAGGCATACAGAGTTATCTTCTTCAGTCAATACTATTTCAGTCTATTTTTGATATTTCACTAATCTGGACCATAAAACTGGGTAGAACCTAGCATCAATGGGAAAACATATCAGACAACTTTAATCACAACTAGTGTTATCAAAATAATAAATATCTCAATAAATAGACACTAGAAAAATGAATGATTTGTTGGCGTCAGATTCATTATAAATTGCATTTGGCAAAATGTTTGCATTCCCTCTGACTGCAGCGCTGCAGTAACAGACACTTGGCCTCGCTGCTGGAACTGAAAGCTTTAAACTCTCACATGTCAAATATATCCGTAAAAAACATATTGACTCAGAGGTGGCACTAATCATTTTAACTTAAAAAAAATCAGTCATCTGCTGTTTTTACCCGTCAAATTATAATTATATTAACATATGCTATTTTGAGGATTTCTATGCTCTTTAGTTAATATTCATATAGTTGAACCGTGAATCCAGATCCCTTCACACATAAAGAAGATGAGTGTATCCATCTTTTTCTCTGTAGTGACAAAAACACTGACCTGATAATTTAAATTAAACCACTCCACTTAATTTAAATTAAACCACCATTCAGTTCTCTTATGCTGGCCAATCGTTTTGTTTATCATATGCTGTATCATATGGATTGATGATTAGTTCAGGTTTTGTCGCTTGTTTAACTTTTAGGAATTGCAGCGGCTGCAGTGTGCTGCAATAAAGGCACACCAGAGCTGATGAACAGATGAAGAACAGAACCACTTCTATTCTGCTTTTTCTCGCTCTGCATGTCGGCATTACCCAACACGCAAACCTGTTGCCATGGCAACTGACAGACAACTGCTCTGCAAGCAAATCACCAATAAGGGGAATCCAAACAATTCCCGAGCAAAAAAGTACGTAAAAAAAACAGAACATCCAGTCTGTTACTTTATGTTGTCAGGCTTGATGTTTATATTGCGATTATTATCAGCTGACTTAAGCATCTGCTCTACTGATGACTGGATGAGCAGGTTGTCTTATTTTAGTGCTAACGGAACAAAAACACACCAAACTGCGCAGCACATGTTAAGGTTAAGCAAGTTAGGACAGCATAACTGACTCACTGCTCACTTTCTCAATATTTTCTTTAAAATAAAACTTTTTCCTCATATCAAACCCATGAGCTTTGATATGTTTGACTGTCGTAGGGTTGAAGTAACCCTATTAAAAAAGGATGCAAAACATTGCATCCTTTTTTCATATTCATTACGTGATTATGGTATTTTCCTGACCACCAATATTCCTGATTCAATGGACAGCAATGGTGAACGATAAGTGATGATGTTTGGAAAAGAGGAAGAAATGTAGATTTTTAATGTGCATATGTTATGTTTAATAATAAGTTAAATAAAGTCAAAGGGTGGTTGTGACTTACTCAGGTCTGTTGAATAAAATGCAGATCCAGTGGTAGGACTTTTCTTATGGATATAAGAAAAGTGATTACACAAAAAACTTTAGTTTTCTTGCTGGTGTGAGAAGTCCAGAGCATGTTGCACTCCACAAACCTGGACTCACAGAAAAATGATAATTTTCCATACCTTTAGACCATTTTCCTGACACATACGTGTGCAGCTTTCTGTTGGTCTCATTCCAATAAAACACTTTGAGATTTGTGCTTTCAATCTGAAACCACAGGCACCAATACTGTGCAACTGTACTCAAGTCTTTTTTGAATTAGAAGCATATTACTTACATATTACATGGTACTGTGGGTTTATAGTATTTTTCTGTTTACTTTCTGCCTGAGGCCTTTATATCCATTTTCAAGCAACTGTTTCTAAAAGTGTGCCTATAGCTCGCTTTAATGTGGCTGAGAATAGACTGACTAGACTGCAGATGACTGAGCTGTTGTTGACTTATTGCTGAATTGATATGTTCATAGAAATGTTGCTGTTTTCTGTTCTTCTGTTCTTTCTGATGTGAATGGAAGGGGAGGTTCAGTATAGCTTTGGGTTAACTTTCAGAAGTGCAAATTTCTCCGTTTGCTTCCTTCTGTCCACAGCAAAGCTGTGCTTGTATCTCACACACTGCCACACTATGATAGCCCCTTTGCTGGCTGCTAGGCAACATGGCCTTCTGAATGGGGTGTATTTTTATATCTGTGTGCTCAGGGCTATGGACGTTATGAGGAAGAAATCATTCTTACTGCAGCCTGTTTTCTGCTGCATGCTCAATAGAAAACCTTTGGTTCAGTTATCATTATGCATTAGATCAGTTTATGTTCTTAACATCAGAAGATTTGACTTTATATTTTCTTTCCAACTAAATTTAGATAACTGTTGTTTCTATGTGTGTCTGTGCTGGGGAATCTACCGTCATAGTGTATCCTCCCTTGGTAACTTCAGCATGTGAGTTGATTTAGGGCAGTAAATTAGGGCAAGGGCCTCATTGCAATGCAGCACAGTATATTCTGGCAGCAGTGGGAGTATTTTACTGTAGAGAGTATGACATCATAATCTGATGAGGGTTAGGGGAAGGGTTTTTGATTAGTTCTAAATGAATGTGAGGATTATGCTGACTAAAAAATAAAAATAAACACCCAGAGGAAATGGTTCAATTTGTAAATGGTTTAGTCCGCTTCCATGGAATTGTTATATTTAGTGAAAGCTGGTTGTGGGACTCAATTATCTTTAAAGTCTTTTTTCTTTTAATAATTGCAGAGTCATTCATTAATAAATTATGTTTTAATCAAAAATACATATTGACAAAATAAGCAACATTTTAGTTTTTTTTTGCCACTAATTATTGCATAAATCTAATGTACTCAATTTGTTCTTCGGGTTCTTCAATCATCAGATTGGAGCAAAGTGTTGTTCTATCAATCCATTCAGCTTTTCAGTGTTTCAGAATCTCCTGATGATTCATGGAACTTATTTAAAATGTGAACAGTGGCCGCTGACATTAGCATTGGGAACATCTGTGTTGCTGCTACATGTTTTAAACATTGAGATGCTAGCTCCTCTCGGCACAACTTGATGTTTTTTTTAACTTCCCATCAGCTCGTTTTTTTAATCAAAAATGAATCTCTGTTTTTAGCGAATGTTGCTTGTACGTCAGATTTAAGGTTGTACCAGAAGCACAATACAAAGATTCTGGCTCAGGGTTTTTGTATGTAAAAAAAAAGTGATTAATTGTGTGAAAAATGTTATTGTATATTCAATTAATAATCAAAATTGACATGTTAAAGTCTTAGCACTAGTTAAATTTATTGCAATCGAAGCAGTTCATTGAAATTTTAGTGCTGCAATAACAATATACTTGCCATACATTGCGCAGTCATAGAAAGTTGTATCCTGGACTTTTTTTTTCCAGGATACAACTTTTTGGAGCCTCTTTATCTTAGCATAGTTGGCAGGAACTCATTTGGATAATTGAAATCAAGAGATGTACTAGTGAGACTTTAGGGCAGATGGAAAATTTAAAAAAAAAACTACGCAATCTAAAGAATATTTCTCTACCTGAACTGGTTCCCCTGTGTCGGCTTTGTCCTGAAGACTTTGATGCAACTGCAGAGCAGAGTGCTCCCAAGGACTTGCTCTTAGATAAGACCACCATATCAGAGAGTGTTGCCTGGGAAAGCTGGCTGCATGGGGCTCACAGACTTACTGCACACATATCTCCAGGCTAAAGATACACACTCCCTGAATTCACTGCTTTTCCCTGGCCGCATGTCTGAATGTTGCTATGTGTGCTGGGATTCTCTATGTATTCCTCCTGATGTTTTTTTTTCATCACCTGTCTGTCTGTTTATTTTAATATGAATTTATTATGATTGGTACTGTAATCTCCCTTCTTCTTCTTCTTGTCCTTCTTTTTCTTTACTCTTCTCTGCTCCATACTTTGGATTTGTTAGTTTCCAAATACTCCAAACTAAGTTATTTAATACATTTGGTCATTTGAATAAAACTAGTTTGTTATATAAATGGCTTCTTAGCTTCCATTGATAATATTCAATAATTATTCTGTGTATCTTATTTCACTTAATCAACCCAATTGTTTCACCAGCTGAAGACCAATCACTTTGTCTATTGCAGTGCTAGTGATGAGTGTTCTACATTTATCTCCATTTGTTTATTGATTTTTGGTAAAGATAGATTATTACTGAGTAAAGATAGATTATTACTGAAACAGCTGATATTTATCTGCGCTTATCAGGATGTTTTTCTGATCACTGATGGATTTTAGCAGGTCTCTTGGCTTCCCATGCCTTTCTCCACTTCCCTTTGCATGTTTTCAATATTTTTCCTTGTTATTTCACATTATTATACGACTGAAATTCTGAACTTGTTTGTTTTGGTTTCTTCTATGTATGGATTATTTGGGTTGTTATCAATAATGTCAATATCACTTTTATTACCAATATCACCTATCATATGTTTAATATGACAAACTGCGATGTGTTCAACACTTATTTTACCCTCTGTAAATAGTTGAATACATACTAAAATAACAGAAATAACAGGACAGGTGTCCACGGCTATGCTGTATAATGCTGTATAATGCTGGAGTGATATCCTCCAGTGATCATGTTCGTGTGACTGCCTGGTTTTACTTTTTTTCTCTGAGGTTTTGTTCTGATCTTCTCTCTGTGTCGCAGCTCCCCATCCTGGCCTCCTCTGTTGTCAGTCTTTATTTTCTGGAGCTGACTGATATTTTCCAGCCTGTGCATTCTGGGTATGCTTGTAATGACCGCAGCTTGTCATTGCCCTACATCCTGCCCAGACAGGAAGTCTGCCCACTCCCTTTGCTCTTCAGCTTGGCCTTTGCTGCTCCAACAGTCACAGTAAGTTTCACAGACATCACATTTTGTTAATTAATTTCAGACACTGAAATTGGATCTGGATTAATGAACAATCAAAACAGACATACTGAAATTCTTATCTGAGGGCTTAAGCAACACATCAGTCAGATGAATGTATCATAGTGAAAAAAATACAGGCTATTTATAAATTATGAGATGGATATCATGTTAGGTTGGGTAGGTAAGTTAAGTTGCTTTTAGTACCTTATGTCAGTGTGATCAACCACTCAGTTACACATCACTTTCAGTTTTCATATTGTTTATTTCAATCAATCATTTTTCTAATGCAGTAATCTTTCCCTTATTTTATATCCTAAATACCAATAGCTTTTTAATCAGCATTTTTCTGTTTTTTCAATTCTGAAATTGGAACAAAACAGTCTGTTATTAAATGCAGAATTAATAAAAACATTAAACTTTAAAAGTGAGTGAGAAACTGCCAATGTTGGGAAAATGGTTGATCTAAATTGTGGTATATTCTGTTCACCAACAAAGAAAGTGTGATGTTTTTAAAATGGTGCAGAAAACAAGTATATACTGTACAAACACATTGAATTGTTGCATATGAATGAATACGTAGTTCTTCCAGCACTTTATCACAGATAATTAATTTGCAGGAATTTATATTGTCTGCCACCTTTGGAGTTAGTTGTTAAATGATCAGAAAAAAAACATTTCCAAAAATTTGTCACGTTCTAAAAACATACATTACATCCTAGATTAGCCATTTCTGTTTCCACCTCACTGGAGCTTTTATGTGTAGAACATGATGGGGATTCATGTTCTTGTCTGGAAATGGATCTCACTGTCAGATGTTGTACTACCTAAACAGCACAAATAAACATGCACAAATCTTCGTCTATTTCCTGTTAATGTCAAAAAGCCAGAGTTTTGCAGTTGTGTTGGTTTCATTAAATGGATTTAATCAAAATCATACGTGAATAAGCTTGTTCATGAGAGGAGTCATTAAAAATCATGGCAGTATGAATGCAAATTGTTACATGATTTCTATTCATATTTCAGTCCTGGCACTCATCATCATCCATCAGCTGCACATTGTCTGAAAAACAAAAACAAGCCATCTTCCTCCTCTGACTTCCTGCTGTCTTCTTTGTGGTTTTTGCCAGTAGTAACAGCCAGTTGTTGTTCATGTGACTCATGTGATGCAAAAAAGTGTTTTGCTTCAAATGCATCTATTTCAATATGGCTGAAAACCACCTTATCCTAGTGCAAAAAACTTTTTAAGTTTTTTTTTTTTAATTGCTGTGTTTCCATTAAGCAAATTTATCTTTGTAATTTAAATTTCTGCAATTTTATGATTAATGGAATGCAGCTCGTGGTAACTATTATTTGTTTGTTAAACTATTTAAGTAGTCATTTATAATAGTTTTTCAAATGAGTCTGAAGTATTGGTGGATTTCAGTGAATTGTGGGAGATTGTGAAATACATGAAGGCCCATGCATTCTTAAAAACCAAAACATATTTACATCTACAATCAAACGTCTTTCACTACTCAGGATTTTTTTTTTTTATCTTAGCAGTTTATTTAGTCAGCAACTATAAAAGTCTGGTTTGCCAACTCTTTTGTGCTATAGATCCTGATAGGAGAAGCCATCCTGTACTGCTATCTGTCCAGGAGGTCGTCAACCACTCAGACCGAAGCTAACATCAACGCCGCAGGCTGTAATTTCAACTCCTACATTCGCAGAGCTGTCCGCTTTATAGGTGGGAGAATATATGCCTTTCACCACAGCAGATTAGAAACATCTCCATATAATCTGTAAGAAACATAAAACCAGCAGCTCCTCACCCAAAGTGGCAGAGCTGTTTTCCTGTGTGAGAGGATATGACGGCAAACACAACAACTGAGGAAAGCAAAATATCTACAAATATGTGTATTAATCTGCACTTGTAGAAGTTGTACATTATCGTATGGTTATTAACACAAGCATGCTTTGAATGCACTCTATTACACAGGTGTCCATACCTTTGGCCTGTGTGTGACGGCTCTGATAACAGACATCCTCCAGCTGTCCACTGGGCAGCATACGCCCTACTGGCTGGATGTGTGCAAACCCAACTTGACCCACATTAACATGTCGAGCTGTGAGGAAGCCTTTATTCTGGAAGATATCTGTTCTGGACCAGACCTGGGACTCATCAATGCTGGGAGGTGAGGCTCAATGTCACAGGATGCTTGTGGGAGTGTGGGGATTATTTGTCGAGTTCATTGTCTTGGTCGTCGCACTGACTCACATAGGGTTCAATTTTCTCGTCACAGTTTTTGGTGGCCTCTTTGTTCTCCGTTCACTAATGATCATATAAAGAACATTCAAAATCAAATGAATTGTGCATAAATATATGCACATATACTTATTTTTGTATCTGTGCATATACATTGAATAGAGATACCAAAGACAATTTTCTCCCAGATCAGTTTTCCTCAGTCGATTTGAATGCCTTAATTATGGTAGTAAGGATTCATGCAGTGACAACACATTCAGATGTGACAAGTCTATTCATTTTGATCTGTCAGGCAGTCTGGGTGGGTGGTCATAATGATTTTCTTAGAATCAATAATATTCTCTGAGCTGAAATGAAAATCAACTGGTCATCACTATTAATAGTGGGATCGTTATATTTCAGGTTTGGGTCTTGGGTAAACATTTTATTGAAAGCCATTTTATATGGCTGGTGTTGATATTCCTTTGGTTCTAATGAGAAGCCACGTTAGAAGCTCCACTAAAGGAAAAACATCTGACACAAATCAGAACTTCTACCCTGATTACACACTGCTCTTAGTAGCACATCACAGCTGGAATGGAAGTAAATGCTCATTTTACTCATTTAGTGTTGGGTAGGTTAGTTTAAACTTATCACAATACAATGGTACTATTACATTTAAACTATAATAGGAGTGTAAATATTTCAGGTACTTTAAAAAGTAACTAATTTTAACATTTTTGGATCTGTCATCTTTTCTGTATTTAGATATTTTTTAAATGCTAGTCAGGCTTATCTCATTATTTTTGGGAATAGTAACATTCAAATTATTTGTTGATCTGGATAGACATGAGATACTTTTCGGTAGATATTTGTTCAATTAAATTAAATTCAGTTTCTTTTAATATAGCACCAATCTACAATAGATGTTGTCTCAAGGCACTTCATAGAAAAAATATCATTTCAATCAAATTATACACACAAATTCAAATCAATTGCAAATATTCAAAAGTGCTAAAAGTGTCCTAAATCAAATCAAATTTTATTTGTAATGTATTTCAGCAGCAATGTAATGTATTTCAGCAGCAAGGCATTTCAAAGTGCTTTACATCATAAACACAAAAACACAAAGTCATGCAACATGGAATAAACAATACATTGTTACATATTACATTTCAAATACAATTCTAAACAGGTGTGTCTTTAGTTGAGATTTAAAGGAAGTCAGGGTTTCTGCTGTTTTACAGTTTTCTGGAAGTTTGTTCCACATTTTTGGTGCATTGAAACTGAATGCTGCTTCTTCTCTCTTGGTTCTGGTTCTAGGGATGCAAAGCAGAACCAGAACCAGAACCTGAGAGTCTGGAAGGTTGATACAACAACAGCAGATCTTTGATGTATTGTGGTGCTAAACCGTTCAGTGATTTGTAAACTAACAACAGTGTTTTAAAATCTATTCTTTGAGCTACAGGGAGCCAGCAGATTGGTTCAAGTCATTGATTTGATGCAATCAGCATTCACTCCTCCACAGTGGACAGTTGGTGTTGTTGCAGCAATCCCTCATGCTGAGCATCAGTATTTATGAATTAAAATAGTGGAGTATCATCAGGATAACAATGAAATTTATCCAACTTTGCCTTGGGTTGTTTCCTTGATCACTACAACATGTTCAGGCCTTTATAATACAAGGATCTACTGGATCAAATGCAGCTAATGATTTATCATTAACATGAACAAACTACTCATCAGAACATGAAGTAGAAGCAACTGTATGTTAAACAATGTAATGATGTGTTTTTACCAACCCAAGCCAACGCTACATTTTACTAAAGAGGCATAATGTGTCATGATGTGTGGTTAAGAGATGGTGAGGTAGACGCATTGGACCCAGGTTATGGGGAAACTTGTAGTTTTAATCATGACAATGAGGAGCTCAGAAAAGTCCAGGCAGCACAGTTGAGCAATAAGGCTTGGAGCTCAGACTCTGGTAGCAACTGGAATAACTTGAAACAGTCACTGGGGAGACACAGGCCAACACGACAAATGACAGAACAGACTAGGACCCAACAAGGAAACAAGAGACACAGGTGGATTTAAATACACAGAAGGTAATCAGGAGACTGAGACACAGCTGGGATCAGTTAAGGGTCGACTGTTGTCCAGTCTACCATTGACTCAACAGAGCAGAGAAACCTAAATTAATGCACAGGAAAAAAACAAATCCTCACATAATGTGGCCTTTGCTGTTATTCATGCTGCATTTAAACACCTGCTAGTGCACGGTTGCCACTGTGCACTTACACATAACTCACCCAAGTTTCTTTAAAAGTCACATTCCTCTTTTGGATAAATATTCAGCGTTGTCCTGGGCTATGTGAACATGGTGCAGAACACTCAGCTTTCCTTGCTTTCTGTCTTTTAGGAAGTCTTTCCCATCCCAGCATGCCACACTGGCTGCCTTTGCTGCTGTCTACATTTCCGTAAGTAGTCTTTGCACTTTTGTACGTGCAGATTGAAGCATGTAAATGCTGAACTCTCATAATTGTTAAAAAAATGATCAGAAATAATAAGTGGTACACTTGTAACCGTGTCTCTTAGATGTACTTCAACACAGTGCTGACAGACTCAGCCAAGCTACTGAAGCCTCTACTGGTCTTCTCTTTCGTCATGCTCGCCATCCTGGCCGGATTGACCCGGATCATTCAGTTCAGAAACCACCCTGTGGATGTGTATTGCGGCTGGTTAATGGGAGCTGCCATCGCTGTTTATTTGGTAAAACCCATGTTTCAGAATTGAGAAAATATACTTTAATTTGATAGAAGAGAGTCAGTCAATAAGACATATAGGTTTAACTCCACCTGGCAGTAGAAATGCTCTCCCGAAGAAAGTGGACCATACATTAGTGTGACCTTTGGTAAATGACTATTTTAGTAAACTATCAATTATTCTGATGATTCATCGAGTAATTGAATAAAAAAACATTTATGAACTAAAATGTTGGTAAATATTTTAACCATATTTTATTGGTCAAATATTACAGAATCAATATCAAATATCAACAGCAGCCCAATTTTTAATACTTGAGCATCCCTAACAATAACTTTTTTGTAGGTTAGAGAATTAAAATTTAACAATAGTAGCTCACTTTTTAAGTTAACCTGGACAATTTGAAATTATATTTAATTTAATAATTAAGTAACAGATTCATAAATACACCTCTAAAAAATGTCTGCACTCCAGTTTTTAGTATTTCTATTCATCTTCAGTCAATTTAATAACTGGACTCTCACTTTGCACAGCCATTTATAGCTTTTGTTTATATCTATCTATGTGTCTATACAGGTGAGTCTCCGCTTTACCTGTATAGATACACCTGCCACACTCTTCGCCACTGTTTGCTCCAAACTGGTCATGAAGCAGCAAGTCTGGCGGAAAAAGTCTTTTATATTCCAGGCGTCATGCTAGTAATTTTAAGCATGCCTGTTGGACCTAAACAATAAAAACCCAGACTTTATCATCTGTCAATAAAATTCTCCTGGATCAAACTTGAAAATTGGACACTACACTGATAGCACTTATTATTCATCAACAACTCTTAGGCAGATGTGAGAGTGTAGCACAATACAAATAATCATCACCGGCCAGAACTCAGTGCACTAAACAGCAAATCATAATTTAAGTAAGTGTCAAGGCAGATAATTTGCACTAGCAATATCAATTGTTACTCGTGGAAACACAAAGTGTTGGTGCGTAGCAAGTTCTATCACCAGTTAAGCACTGGAACCAGTTTCCCTCAAACAGTTGTTTCAAATTGTTCCAATTTTTGTACATGAACCCTTTAACCCTGAACATACTTGTACTTAAATTTGATATGACATTGATAGAAAACCTATCCATTATCACACCTACAGCCAGGCTCACTCACCCCGGTAGCATCACTTGAAAGTTGGCTGCTTACTTTTAACATTTGACCTTTATCAGGGCAAACAGAAATCTTCTGTATGAAGGATTGCTGCAAAGTCAACAACTCCAAGCAAGTGATTGCTACGTGACTTGATGCAATCAGCTGGATTTTCTTATATAGAAACTTTAAACTAATTTGAATGATGATCTGAAACTGATGCGCTTTTTGAAAACTAGGATCAGTGGAAATGTTTGTCTGATTGAATTGATTTTAATCCTTAAACCCACTTTTCATTTTTTTATTATGGTGTTCTTTAAACAGTTTTGTTTGTATTCAGTTGAATTTTACTGGATGTTTGTTAAATTATGTGCAAAAAAGAGAGACTTTAATCACAGTATCCTGGTTGTTTGAATTTTTTTTACATCACAAAATTCTGGGATTTTAACAGAGGTGTGGGACATTACTAACTAGAAACTGTCTGTCTCTCTGTGTATTTTTTTGAAAATGTAGATTCTTGCCACTAAACTTCCAAAAGATTTTTACCAATTTTAAAATCTAGTATGTTGAATTTCAGTGAATGTGAAAATATATGACCTTTTGGTCTTCCTCACATGGTAGCAGAATGCAGAGCACAGAGTACTGTTGCCTATGTTGTGTTCAAGAAATGAACAAAGAACAAACACTGTGCATATAGCATGTACAGGCCTCATATCATGAGACCTGCACATGAACTATACAAGAACAGAAAAATGATCAAATCCAGCAAACACTTGGGACGTCTTTAACTTCCTATTTGAATAGTTCAATTACTAAGTATACCTTAAAATGCATTAATAGTTTCAGTGGAAACCATCTTTTCCTTACAGTTGAAGCAAAGGTTTATGGTTCGTTTTATGACCCTCTTGTGGGTACAATCAATCACCTCCAAGGAGAATGATTGCTCTTCCTGCTCTGACTGCTTTGCAACCACAGGTAATAGTGTATCTAGAAACATTGTGGTATTTCAGCTTGTTGTAGTGTCAGGAAACAAATTAGTCTGTTTTTGTGGAGCATTTTGGCTTGACTGTCAATGATGTGGGGAAAAAAGCATGGTGCTTTACCACATAACTGTACAACATGGGATGCATGCCTGCTGGTCAACCTGCCGTTTGTATTCAGAGCATCAAATCAGGGAGTTTTTGCTCCAGGATTTTTTGGTATCAAATAATTTAAGTAATTTGATTATTCATCTCATCCTAAATCATCTGAGTTTGATCCCCATCACTTCAGCCTGTTCTCTCACTTCCTCTATCACTCTGAACACAGCCATCTGGACTAACCTGCAGGGGTCTCTGCAGTTGTGGGTTGTGTGAATAGTAGACAGGTGGCTGGTGACCCTGCTGAGTCATTTATTTGATTATATCCTAAATATGGAAAAAGAAAAGAAGGAATTCATTATTGACTTCATGAGAAGAGTGAGCATTATAACGTCAAAATGTTACACCAACAGTCTTATCGGTTTTTATAGTATACTTTAAATGTACTTAGCATCGAGTTTGTCAGTTAGCTATCAAAGTTGCATAATAAATTGTCAAACTCAAATAACATATGGTACATGTTATTTAGATGTAAGATTATTAGAACCAAGCTTCTTTCAAGACTCTGAGAGAAAATCCAGATATGTAGGAACTGCTTTGTTGATACTCATATAGTATAATACTTCCTACACACCATAACCCTCGGCCCACGCTCTACTTTAGACTCTGCCAGTATACACTTTCAGGCTTTCTGCTAAAGCACTGACACATCCACACATTCTAACACGTCCCTCTGCAGCTACCCAGGTTTTTTGTTGTTCTGGTTTGTCCTGTAGGATGAAACTCTGCCAGCAGATATGCCTGGTCATGTTGAGAAACTTTTAATCAGAATCAAAATGTGAATTTACTTATCTTTAAAGGAAACATACTCGTGGAAGTCTGACATGTCCTACTTTCTTCTCTCCTACAGATTTGAGGTACACAATAATGCCATCGCGTGCCCCTATAACTTACATGTACAGATGTATAAAATTTGGCTTCCAGACTGCTTCTGTTTGATTCAGTTGTTTTTATAGCACCAATTCACATGTTGTCTTATGGCACATAATAAAAAAGTTGCAGTCAGTTACATGCTTTCCAAATTGATGCTGGTTACTAAATGATGATGTCAAGTTCAGTTTATTATTCAAATTGGTATAAATGAATTTTCTACCTAAGGAAACCCAGCAGATTGCATTGAGTCATTGACTTGCAGCATTCACTCCTCCTGAACAAATACATAGAGATACTGGACATTGTGTTGTTGACTGATGATCCCTCATGGTTTTGACAACCCTTCTGGTTATTACATTGTTTTATGTTACTCTACGGAAGCTGATCTTATGTCAGATCCACACACATCTACATTTTCTGCTGCTAGCCTGGGTCTTTGTCTGCTTGGGTTTTGTTTGTAGGGTGTATACGCAGTAAGCAACTTCAAGCCAAGTGAAGATCACTGCAGAAGTCAACTGAATCCTCCCATTCTTAGAGAGCGATCCCTCTCTTCCCTCCCAAATGTCAGTCAATCTGCAACCAGCAACAGCCACCAAGGTAAAATCCTGTGCCTTTTGAAAAGTGTTAAATGACACCTTTAATACACATTGTACTTTCACACTAAAATCTCCCTCTTACTAAGACATATTCTGCATATGCTCTTAGCTGCACCAACTCTGCAGACGGTTGAAATGTTATAGTCAAGTATACTGATTGTCTGCATTGTAACAAATTTCTTAAGTTCTCACAATCTTTCTGAATTGATACTAGTTACCAAATGATGAAGCCAAGATCAGTTTATTTTTCAAATTGGTAAAAATGAGTTTTTTGTCTAAACAAACCCAGCAGATTGCTAGCAAGTTTGCTGAGTCAGCTGGGCACCTAGTCCTGTTTGTGCTTTACCAGGGCAACCACTGCACACCTGTCAGTGCGGCACAAAGTAGCAGTCTGACGCGCTTTCTAGCAGTTTATTGCGCTGACTCCCAGCCTTATCAGCTCAGTGTCACATATCAAACAGTTCGATTTGAACACAGTTTCCACTGAAACACTGAGCATATGCATATTTGGCTGTAAAAATGTACCTTTGCACAGAAGTGTCCAGCAGACATAATGTGGAGTGAAGTACACCAGAGTATCTGGGGGTCTTGAGGTACACACCAAAAAGAGACAGAAACACTGAGACGATTTTAGGTTTTTTGTTGTTTAGACTGTGTCTGCATGAATCCAACGTTTTGGCAGGCCAGAGACAACAGCCATTTTGAAACTGGATCCCAGAGTTGATACATTTCAAAGTGAAAACCCCCATCCACCTCACTCTCACAAATAAAGAATATTTTTGCTTACAGTGCCACTGATTGGCCCGGCATACCTTCTACAGCATTTTCAGTGGTACTGCATTCTGTTGTGTGGATGCACATTTTCTGTTCATTTCACAAATATGTATAAAGCATTGCGACAAACTGGCAACCTCTCCGGGGTGACCCTGCCTCTCGCCCAGAATGTTAGCAGGAGATAGGCACCAGCACCTCCTGACCTCACTAGGGTGTTGGATGGATAAAGCATAACACCATTTTCCCCATACAGCCAAATTCTGTTAACAGTTTTTGCCAGAAGGTGCATTCGACTACCATAAAAAACAAATAAATGACATATAACATTATAATAAACATATTATATCTTAAAATGTTTACTTTGCAAAACTTTTGTTTAAAACAACTTAGCATTCATGTTGATTGAATTGTCAGTGTTGTAAGAAATAGATCACTTATCATATTTTTTACCCATAATCCTTATAATGAGGGGATTATGTGTCATATCTGGATATTTCTCTTTCCTTGTCCATCTTGAGCAATTTTCCCAAAAGGAACCACTCAGATAGTCCACCATAGAAAAACTATAATTGCATCACATTTTGTTCAGTCTATAGCAAGTTATTATTAAAGTCAAACAGTATTAAAGCTCTGGGAATTCCATCAGTTTTGATGTTGTCCAGATAAGACTATCTGAATTAAATTTTCACTTTAATCAGATGTCCTAATTGCCTCTGATTTAACCCAACAGTATGAGTTTAACTCCTTTTTCGCTGTCTTTGAAAGGCCATCACACCCTGGCCCCCAGCCCACCAAAGCCCATCATTACAAGGACCTCCTCCCACACTTTGGCCCCTGACCATCCAGTACCCATCCTAACCCGTAGCTCCTCTTATCGGGAGCCATCTCTGAGCAATCTGAAGAGAGCCAGTGCTGATGTGGAGGTGATCACTCAGTCCAGTCCACCTGGAAACCGTGACAACATGATGACGTTCAGCAGCAGCACACTGCCAAGGTAGCAGTTTGTTTCACACCAAACACATTTAGTTACCAATGTTGAAGGTTCTAATGTACATTTAATTTATTCAAACAAAAAGTTTTAAAGCACCAGGTAATTTAGTTACTCTTTTACAGTGGTTTTGATCTGAGCTTCTCTGGCCTTTCTGAGGGTCTTTCAATTCTTTCTTAAATTTATCTTTTCGTGGAACAACTTTATTTGAGAGATTTGTGCTTACATAGTGACTTTTGCCACAGTCTTCTTCTGTTATGTATTTCATCTCATCATTCTCCAGGTCCCATGGAGGCACCTCCGTGGAGGAAGGCCGTATCCCACGACGACATGCCTCTATCCACACCTCCATGGACTCCACCAGATCCAAGCAGCTGCTCAGCCAATGGAAGAACAAGAATGATAACAGGAAGCTGTCGATGCAGGTAATGGATGGAATAAGGCCGCTCCCTTCCTCTTCTCCCCAGAGGAACACAGAGTTCCGTTGCTCCTCCGAGCCGTGTGCAATGGGCCTGGAGGCGGAGCTCCGGTCTGCAGCCCACATACCTTCGTCCTCTGGCCAGGAAGTGGAGATGCGTGCTGGGGCCCACATCCCAGCACAGTACATGAAATTAGCTGCAAGCTCTGTCCCTGTCAGCAGTCATAATCACCTAGCACATAATGGCACCACTGGAATGGCCGGTGGGGCCAGAGTCTCCATGCAGCCTCGTCCTGGATCCTCCCAGCTGGTTCACATTCCTGAGGAGGAAAATCCTAACAGCAAGGATCAGGAGAGTGAATCAGAGGACAGCATGATGGACGGCGGAGGGTCAGTGAGAGAAAAATGGCTGAGAGTGGCTGAGAAGACCACCCTTCCTTGCAGACCCCTGAGTGCTGGAGGACAGCCTCGTCTCATGCAGGTTAAACTTCTTTTACTTTCCAATCCAACGATTTTTTAAAGGGAGGGTATTATGGAAAAAAAAAAGTTTTCTCTTAGCTTCACATGGGACAATAATGTTATTCCCTCATCACAAACATTTCTGGAGTGTTGCTTTGATTCTTTCATTCATGCTTGAGAGGCACCTTTTCTATTCAGAGGCACCTAAACACCTGCACCTCCACCTGTCCACAAAGCTCCTCCTTAGAGCTGCAGCCTTCAGCAGAGCTTCTGCTCCACAGAGCAGCCCTCCACCCTGCCTGGTCCTGGCCCTTCAGACTAGTGGCAGCAGCAATTAGCAAACCAGCCAGTGGAACTGGAGTCTGCTGAGCTCATCATGAGAACTACTTTTCATCCAATGCTCTTAGGAACACTTGTAAATGGAATAATGAAAAAACACTGTCGTGATGACTTTGTGAAGAAGGAATATTGAAAAAAGCAAGAGCTTTTGAAAGAGACATGGCATTAAATTGTGAAGTCAATTTCTATTAAGTTATATTTGATATAAACATCATTATTATAAAAACTAAATGTAACATACTTACTTGATTGTGCTACAAAATTGCATTATGTGCCTGAAAAACATATGATGCCACCATGACTGGTGAGGCACAGATTTCAACAAAATCAGATGTGCAAATTCAAAATCCAATGTAGAACCTATATTTAAATTTTGACCGCAGCTAATTAAAGCTTATAGCAATATGATAGCAAGAAAGACAAACTAATATTTAATGAGGTCACAATTTTTTTTAATTATTTGAATGTTTTCTTTGGCTGACCTCTTTCCAGATTAAAATTGAAAATCGTGTATGATCTTCCTTTTATTTTACATGCACATATCCCTCTCCATAAATATCTCATGCAGAGTTCCTTGCTTCTCATTTTCCTTTCCTTTCAAAATCTGTCAGCCAAACAGAAAGGCCTTGAACGGTCTCCCCTCCCCCCACTCACTCAATTCTCTTCGATGTGTAGAAGAAGAGCACCTGTTGCTCACTCTGTGTCTATAGGGCTCACTCAGCACTGCCCCCTATTAGTGAAGCACGGTACTTTCTGCTTCTGCCACACGTTTTTATAGTACATCTATGGTCAAATAGAATAATGAAATATGTCACACACATTCATTAAATATATCAAACAGACTGGATTGTCAAAAATGTAGAAAATGGGCAGTTAAACAAGTACATTAGCGATATGATATTATGTTTGGAACCTGAGCCTTGGGAATTATTGGCCCCAAGGGTCAGTGAAAGTAAAGCCCCAGCTTCAATTGGAGTTCATAAAGTGAAAATGAATGTGGCAACGTACCAGAGGGGAGGAGGATGTCTGACAGAAGTAGCTTGGGAACTCAAACAAACCAAACAGTTTGCTACCCAATGATTTAAACTCTAAGTCTACCCTGCCTGTAATTCACCAGGCCGTCATCTGAATAACAGAATCAGTACTTTCAAAAACACAAATTCAGCCAGTATTCAAGAAGGTGTTGCAATTGCTGCTCTGCTTCTGATCAGCAATGTTGTTCTGACACTCATATGGGTCAGCACTAGAATGCTTTATATCGCTTAGCCTTGCAGTTATTATAAAGCATTTTTATCCAGTGATTCTTAACTCTGGTCCTCCGGGCCACTGTCTTTTGCTTTAGATGTCTAACAAGGAATCCTTTTCCTAGACTTCTATCTGTTGCACTGCTACTTCACATGTAGCTGGAAAGTTAGGCAATTTTTTGGTATCGTTTCCTGGCAGCAGTGTTTAGAATTGGCCTTTATTTATTGCCTCTTTCTTTTTCCAGGTCATAGCCTTGTCCAAACAGCAAGGTCTCCTTCACTCTCCTCGTTCTGAAGATGGTGGATCTATTCGGTACAGAGCGCTGACAGACCAAGATCCATCTCCTCCGGCCTCTACCACTGGGGCAATAGGAGTTGGAGGTACCTGTGCACTTTTCTTTGGCAGTATGAATCTTGGCATAATCATATTGTCTGTTTCAGAAGTATTTAGAAGCACATAGATGTGAAAAGGCAAATCCCCAAAATGGAATTTAAACAACTAGTTCTATCAACTGTTGTTATCCATCCATCCATCCATCCATCCATCCATCCATCCATCCATCCATCCATCCATCCATCCATCCATCCATCCATCCATCCATCCATCCATCCATCCATCCATCCATCCATCCATCCATCCATCCATCCATCTATCCATCCGTTTTCTTACACCCTTGTCCCCAGTGGGGTCTGGAGGTGCTATGTTGTTGTATGATGTACAATAGATAGTTGTTTCTTTGGTCTGTTTTCTAGGAGGTGGTTTGGAAAGAAGTGGCAGCATAGTTCGTGTAGAAGCTCATCCTGAATCCAGACAAAAGCCTGTGGTGAAACCTCCAAGCACAGACGGCAGTGGATCATGGCGATGGAAACCACCAGAACAAAGAGCATCCCTGCGACAGTCAACATTCGCCCTGAATGACTTAAACAGACACACAGACAGCTGCGATTCTCTGAGAGATGGAGGTTCAGTGGATGGAAGGAGGAGCGTGACAGGGACTGAATCAGAGAGTGAAGGTGGGGGGGACATAGGAGGTGGAGGGGGAGGAAGTGCATACGCCAATCATCCGCGTGTGATGCACCCTTTGCACCCCTTACACCAAAATAATCCTAACAATTATCAGCATCATAATTTTAATCCCAACAGTCCCAATAATCCAAACTTTAACAATATTCATCCAAATTTTAACCCCAGCTCCAACAACTCTAACATGTCGTTTCCTTCCACCATCACCTTTGCTCCTCCCTTCCATCCTCACCCCCAAGCAGTCACCACTATCAGGGTGACCCCGGTGGAGACGACAGCTGCGAGCAGTGACGGAGGTTCAGACAGCCAGTCAGTGGCCTCGTCCAGCCGGGAGTCTACTCTTCGAAGAAAGAGCAGCAGCAATGTTGTTCATGTCCAAGACCGAGGGCCCACCCTGGATCTCCATAATAACCACCACCCCAGTGATGACAGCAACCGCCTCGACAATGAGAGCAGCAACCGTTTCCATGAAAACCTTCGAAATTTTCAAGAAAATCCAATTCAGCCTAATTTCCCCAACAGGCAGATGCAGGTCGTGTTTGGTCGTCCCAGCCCAACTCCTCCCCCTACTCTGCCCCGCCCCCTCCTGACTCACACGCCACCACCTACTCTGGGCCTGGCCTATAAAGAATGAATACCTGTGATTGAGACTGCTGTTGGGACCAAAATTTGTAAGAGTGTGGAATCATATCTATCCACTCTCTGGGATCAAGACTGGGAATATTTCCCTCTCCCACAACAGTGAGTATTCAACCAGTTCCAACTAATTCCATCAGTTGTGGATTTTATAGCCTGGGCTCTATGTGTAAGAGTTTGAGCCCATTTTTCATTGTGTTATTATTATTTAACTTTATATTTAAATCAACGCCTGTTGGAGAGATTGGATAACTTTTGCCAAACAGTGACTTCATAGGCACATACACAATGGGCTGAACAAACTGAGTGATGCTACTGTATGAGGGGACCCAGATCTCCATCCACTGTCCTCCTTTTGATGCTGATTGGATTCACAAACAATCATTTACATATTTATCCGCTTTTATACTTTTACTAAACAAACCAACAACTTGTGAACATTACAGAGTGAGCAAATGATCTACAGCCTACGGTCACCCCTGTGATGTTTTTGTGTGTGAATCTGCAGCCTGAAATGAATCTTCATTGTGAGTGGGCTGCAGTCCTGAGTGCAGTCAGAGCAGTAATAGTATCTTATAGGTGGTATTGTGTTTGTGGTGGCAGAGATCAATAAGTTACATATTGTGTTAAATATATAGTACAACATGCTGTCTTTATTCTTTTGAATGCAACGTTTTCATTTTGTGCAGTATGATTTGCTGCTGATCTTAGTGTTGTTGGTGCTTTGACATGTGGCGTGTGACTGATCTAAATCCACCAAAACAAGAACAAGGCCAAAGACTAAACCCAAGACAAATTATACATTACGATTCAGAAAGATTCATTTATTGTAAAAGTGTATATATAGTTTAGCCGACACAGTGTTATGGGAGATGTAATTGTATTTATTTATAATTCTATAATTTTTCAATCTAATTCTAAAACTAACAATCCATAGCACATCAGAATCCCTGTTCAAAATGAAAATAAAACAGTAGTAATTTCTTTACTTGTCTATAATTTTGGATCCATAACAAGCTTTCGACTGACCATGTTTCTCTCTTTATGGCACCAAAATGAAAAAGACAGTTTATCTTTAATGTAAAAGTACATTTTTTAGATTTTTTTAGTTAATTTTACACACTTAAACCTTTTTTGCTATATCAACATCATTACAATTGATATTAATAATGACTAGGTAGTTGTACAAATATTAATATAAAAAAATGTTCAGAATGGCTTTGTTGGTTCTCTACTTACTAGGGCTCTACTTACTAGGGCTGCGTCATATTTCACGAATATATTCTCATCAAAATAGTGTGTTCAATATTCATATCACAAAAAATTGTTTGGACAGCAATAATTGTTGGGTAATATATTTTCCAAGTTGTATTTTTCATGTTAATGCAATATTTTGCCAGTATGACAAAGTCTGGACAGCAAAAGGTTAAAACAGACAAAGATTCTTCTTTCTTCTCTTTGGAAGAAAGGAAAGAAGAAAACAGGCACCTGATATCATCATCACAATATTTACCAAAATTAAATGATTGCCATCAATAGATTTTCTAATATTGTGCAGCCCTTGTACCAAACCTACCTAGTCCTGTTTAAAATCTAAAGAACATTTCTGAGTGGAACCAAAATGTGGAACTCTGTTAGTACACAACTCATTAATGGAAACATGAGAGACGATGAGCAGACCAGAACATCAGTCCGCTGCAGATCTTTACGTTTTAAGAAGCACGTTTCAAGCTTTATGTTTCCATCATATATTATGTAGCTGGTTCTACATTCTTCCTTTTATCTTTTTTCCTTCTTTCCCTTTGACATGTAAAGTCAGCTGCTCTCACAGTGTGTTCAACGTTTTATTGAAACTTCCTTGGAAACAGAAATACTGTCATGTTTGGATTGTTTGATATATTAGGAAGCACAGTTGAAAGAACTATTTATGTAGAAAAACACAATCTCCTTTTCTCACACCGAAAAGATAAACCTTTTCTGTTTATCTGAACAATTTTATTCAGATAAAACTGTTCTTGGTCAGTTAGGATCACTGTAATAAGTGAGATGCATTAGTTTAGATTTTTTTAAGCGGATTTTACATTGAAAGGCTTTGATACATTTCCTCAGTATTGAGTAAAATTCTCTGTTAAGCTTTTTTGATGTGGGTCAAAAAGTTTATGCCACTTTTCTCAGTCTCAGACTGGTTTGCCTTCTACCATATCTACCCAGGTCTTAACTTCCTGGTTGATGTTTTGAGATGTTGCTTTGATATTTCCCCACAGCAGTCTTTGTTCATCATGTCAGCTATTTTGATCAGTGCACCTGCAGAAAAACGATCACACAGCATGACACTGCCACTCCCCTTCCTCAAAGTTGCTTTTTTACTTCAGATGTTACAATGGTTATTATGGTTAAATACTCTAGTTTGTTCAGACCTGAACATATCGCCAGTACCTAAAACATATATCCCAGAATGCATCTGCAAACTGAAATATCATCAGCCATCGCCAACATCTTCAGCAGATCTCCTACTTTTGTTCTGGGATTCCTGCACTCATTTCACACCAGGTCCTTCCTAACATACTCATCAATGATTGTTTAAATAAATGAACCTGGCACCTTCAAGCCATGGATGAACCAGATTTTCAGTTGGCTGATTTCTTTGGATTTTCCCATGAAAACCCATATCAAACAGTTTGTTTGAGATGCAACTCAGATGTTGTGAATTAACCTTTAAATCAACAGCCTTTAAAAGCACAGCCTCATCAAATGTTATAGTTAGTCAAATTCTTTAAAGGCATGGTCGTCCTCATGTCTAGAAACTTTGAAAATGAGGCAAGATAAAAATTTTCTAAAAAAGCCTTTTTCATTACTCTCAAGTTGAGCAAATAGAAATAAGTTTGTCTGATTTAATTTCTCAGTGAGAAAATGACTTTAATGTTTGTATGTAAGTATCAGGTTTCCACTGTGTTGGCTTTGTCTGAAAATAGACAGAATACAATAGACATGTGTAATTGCTGCTTTGTAAAATATTATTTTTATAGGCTTCTGCTCATATGTTAGCTTGCTTATTATAAAATTTTAGCTGTCATGATGAGGCTTATATGATGATAATACGCTGTCAGTATGTCTTGATATATTTTTAACTTCATCCAAAATAGTTAAAGAAAAAACTATTTCAACTTTTATTACATAGTGGGCATTATTTTAGGAGCATGGCTGAATGTTTTAGCAGCTACTCAGGTTGTGTCTAGTCAGTGGAGGATGAGCTTCAAATATCCTGATCACTCAACAAAGAAGCACATTGTTGTCCTAACAACAATGCTTGTTTGATGTTTTGCAGTTGTCATACAAAGGATTTTATAGAAAATTGGTTCTATTGTCCTGAATCAGAGTTGGTGGAAGGATGAAAAGCATGCTCATCATGTGATGACAGGAGTTAGAACCCCGAAACTCTAAAACCTGAATGTAGGAAAGGAGGAAAGAGAAGTGTGATGGCAGCCTCTCATTATCCGACTGGGAGGATGGAGGAGCCAGAGGCAGCGCATGGTCCAGGTTCTAATGGAAGGAAGGGGAAACATGGTGGCAGAGTAATGAAGTGAGATGGAAACATGTTGTAGTCCTCTTAAAAGCATGTGGAGGTGGTGGTGGTAGAGAACTCTTTTTTATTGTTTTATTTAAATTTAAAAAATATTTTTAAGCTCTTGTGAACTTTATAGATTAATACAGGAGCGAGGGAGGAGACAGAAGGGGAAGACAAGCAGCAAAAGGTCTGAGATAAGGAATGGAAGCAGAGACAACTGCATCAAGGACCACAACCTTGGTCACACAACACCCACAGCCACCAGAACCACCTCGAGCCACCTTGAGCCACCAGAACCACCCTGAGCCATCAGAACCACCCTGAGCCACCCTGAGCCATCAGAACCACCCTGAGCCACCAGAACCACCCCGAGCCACCCTGAGCCATCAGAACCACCCTGAGCCATCAGAACACCCGGAGCCACCAGAACCACCCCGAGCCACCCTGAGCCATCAGAACCACCCTGAGCCATCAGAACCACCCTGAGCCATCAGAACCACCCTGAGCCACCAGAACCACCCCGAGCCACCCTGAGCCATCAGAACCACCCTGAGCCATCAGAACCACCCTGAGCCACCAGAACCACCCTGAGCCACCAGAACCACCCTGAGCCACCAGAACCACCCTGAGCCACCATGAGCCACCCTGATCCACCAGAACCACCCTGATCCACCAGAACCACCCTGATCCACCAGAACCACCCTGAGCCACCAGAATCACCCTGAGCCACCAGAACCTCCCTGAGCCACCCTGAGCCATCAGAACCACCCTGAGCCATCAGAACCACCCTGAGCCATCAGAACCACCCTGAGCCACCAGAACCACCCCGAGCCACCCTGAGCCATCAGAGCCACCCTGAGCCACCAGAACCACCCTGAGCCACCAGAACCACCCTGAGCCACCAGAACCACCCTGAGCCACCAGAACCACCCCGAGCCACCCTGAGCCATCAGAACCACCCTGAGCCATCAGAACCACCCTGAGCCACCAGAACCACCCTGAGCCACCAGAACACCCTGAGCCACCAGAACCACCCTGAGCCACCATGAGCCACCCTGATCCACCAGAACCACCTGATCCACCAGAACCACCCTGAGCCACCAGAATCACCCTGAGCCACCAGAACCTCCCTGAGCCACCCTGAGCCATCAGAACCACCCTGAGCCATCAGAACCACCCTGAGCCATCAGAACCACCCTGAGCCACCAGAACCACCCCGAGCCACCCTGAGCCATCAGAGCCACCCTGAGCCACCAGAACCACCCTGAGCCACCAGAACCACCCTGAGCCACCAGAACCACCCTGAGCCACCAGAACCACCTCGAGCCACCTTGAGCCACCAGAACCACCCTGAGCCATCAGAACCACCCTGAGCCACCAGAACCACCCCGAGCCACCCTGAGCCATCAGAACCACCCTGAGCCATCAGAACCACCCTGAGCCACCAGAACCACCCTGAGCCACCAGAACCACCCTGAGCCACCAGAACACCCTGAGCCACCATGAGCCACCCTGATCCACCAGAACCACCCTGATCCACCAGAACCACCCTGATCCACCAGAACCACCCTGAGCCACCAGAACCACACTGAGCCACCAGAATCACCCTGAGCCACCAGAACCTCCCTGAGCCACCATGAGCCACCAGAACCACCCCGAGCCCTGAGCCATCAGAACCACCCTGAGCCATCAGAACCACCCTGGGCCATCAGAACCACCCTGAGCCACCAGAACCACCCCGAGCCACCCTGAGCCATCAGAACCACCCTGAGCCATCAGAACCACCCTGAGCCACCAGAACCACCCTGAGCCACCAGAACCACCCTGAGCCACCATGAGCCACCCTGATCCACCAGAACCACCCTGATCCACCAGAACCACCCTGATCCACCAGAACCACCCTGAGCCACCAGAACCACACTGAGCCACCAGAATCACCCTGAGCCACCAGAACCTCCCTGAGCCACCATGACCCACCCTGATCCACCAGAACCACCCTGATCCACCAGAACCACCCTGAGCCACCAGAACCACCCTGATCCACCAGAACCACCCTGATCCACCAGAACCACCCTGAGCCACCAGAACCACCCTGAGCCACCAGAACCACCCTGAGCCACCCTGAGTTGACAGTTTGAATCACAGCTAAAATTTGACCGTGATGCCTTTCTTCATGGCTTTCTGCATGATCATCTATTGTAAAGCACAGTCAGAGTCGCGTCAGGTCATTGATAAGAGCAAAGGAATGTTCCAGGAACACATTGATC
This sequence comes from Poeciliopsis prolifica, assembly GCF_027474105.1. Lineage (NCBI taxonomy): Eukaryota > Metazoa > Chordata > Actinopteri > Cyprinodontiformes > Poeciliidae > Poeciliopsis > Poeciliopsis prolifica. The sequence goes on from NW_026562519.1 coordinate 448,001, forward strand.
ATCTTTAAAGTGAGTAGAGTATATGGAAAGTAGAAAACAGCAGAAAAACTTTGAAAACTACTAGCAGCACATCTGTGTCATGGGGAAGCTTTTGCTAATTCACTGGAATCCATCAGTTCTGGTGGTTCATGTCTTCATCCAGGGTGATGCAGGTCTTAACAACGCTCCCTGTGGAGCTCTCACTGAACCGATATTCATTTCCAAATGCTACACTAATGTAGAGAAAGGAAGTTATTATATAGAATGTCAAAAGGAAGCCATTATGAATTTATCTTAAATTATATAGAATTTATGTGTTCAAATTTGTTTACAAGTCAAGATGTATTTCAATAAGTTCAAAAATATTAATATTTTCTTTTATGCTTATTTAGTTAAAAAAATTCTATAATAGATATATTGTTAGAGTGCCCTAAGAGATCAGCACTCTGTCCAGAAGGTTCACACTGAATAAAGTTGTATTTAGGATCCATAATGAATGTTAGCAGCATACAATGGTGGCAAGGATGAACGATTCCAGTTTGCTAGTTTGTAATATTTCTCAAAAAGTGAAATTTTTTCCAAACAATTCTAATATTTTGAAGTTTAATATTTCTTATTCCTTCATTTACTTATTTTTACATTAATATTATGTGTGATAATGGGCAAAAACTACTTTTGGTGCTGTCTCCAAACTGTGCTGTTAAAACCACTGCAAAAAAGAGCAAAACAAACAAACCTTGATGTTGTTTTTGCAAATATTTATAAATAACTGCTTTATCAGTCTCAGTTGGAGGATATAACTTTCTTACATTATATACCACAAATACAATGTTTCTCAGTAATCATAAGCTAGGAATGGACATATTAATTTGCATATTTCAGAGAATGAAAGTAAAACTGAGTTTGTGTGTGCACATCCCACACAGTTCAAAACTTTTCTAGAGAGACTTGGAAGTAAATTTTAGCTATTTGCAGGTAGGTGTGGTCCATAACTTCCAACACTAATAAAAGTATGTAAGGGGTCACTGTACCATTTGCATACATTTATTGCTGCAGAAAGAAAAGAATATTTTGATAAATGTTAGTAAATGTAATTTTTAATCAACCCATGATGTGATCTAGTCTGGTGTTGACACTTATTACCCGACACCTGAATCCTTCAGAGTATTTGATCATGTTTGATATTTGCTGCAGTTTCAGGTTGTACCTGTAGTTGTAATAATTTATGCTTTCAGTAGGATGTTGTTGAAAATCTCCTTGCTTAACAACTATTCAATGTAAATGTAAAGAAATTTGATTTCAAAGCCTAAGTCATTTGTCAATGGAAACTTCTGTCCATTTATTTGATGTTGTGAAATGTTATTGATCTTATTTACCTTTTCTTTTTCTGGAATATAACATTTAAAGTGAGGCTGTACTGGCACAAATCTGAGCAATCTGGAAGCACAACTTCGATCCACACAAGAAATGAATCAACCCCAAAACATTCCAACAAATCTCATTTATTCACTGGAAATTAACTGAACTATCCTTTACTTAAAAATTGATTGAGTTTGCTGTTTAAAATGTTGATCAATTTCCAAGTTTAGGACATGAGAAGCATTTCATGACTGGTCCATCCTTGAGTCTGAACTGCTTTCTTTGTCGTTGCTATGGTTTGATAGCATTATTACTATCAAACGTGTAAGTAGTTTTATCAAGTGTTCATGTGTTGATTTCATCTTTCACTCATTCAAACCATGATGAATGTTGCTTTTCTGTGAGAACCTTTGGTGTCCTGGATGGGTCCGCACAATACTACCTATTGTTCCAAAGTCAATGACACTGAAAGTGAATAATTCAGAGAAAATTATTTAAATACTACGTATTTCTGATAGTAGTATTTAGTATTCTTTCTATAGTATTAAACATTATGTAGATATTTCTCTTCGTGTATAGCTTTTATTTACGTTGGCTAAATGTGAATATTTGCCATAGAAACTATATAGTGTACTGTCAGCGTGGGGACTGGCTCTCCGGTCAGGCCTTTGAAGGATCACTGTAACCGTCAGAGAGCATCAAGTCCATCTAGCACCACTTAGAGTCACTTTCTTTCCAGACACGTTTAAATGCCGAAGCTCTTACAGTGGGTTTGTCTGAGAAACTGGTGCTGATGTTGGCATCATGCCAAATTAGAAAACAAATTGTTTTGTTGCTAACTACCATTAGCAATTCAAGCCAACAGGTTTAATTTTCTCTGTTTTATGTTAAAAGGTTAAAGAGACATGTTCATACGTAGGGGTTGTAAATGTGATACACAATGTTAAAATACTGCAACCTTCACTGGATTTTATATGCAGCCACATAGGATAGTGGCTATGTGGCCAGGACAGAACTAAGGACTGTCCTGGCTGAAGGAGGCATTCTTGATACAGTACGAGTGTAAGAAAATTACCTACAATTTAACTTTGAAGTATATAATGTATCGCATTAAAGCTAACAATTCATGTTTAAAGTTTCAGCCAGCATGGATGTCTGGTTGGATCCCAGTCAGATGAAGACTGGGATAGGCCAAAGTTTCTCCAGTTGAAGCTATGATCTCAAACTCCTGCCCTGAAGGGCCGGCAGGAGACCCTGAGAGCCGCTGTGAATCACACCAATATTCGTTCATCAGCAGAGCTCTGTGGAATCTGATCGCATGCAGTTTAGCAATTTACACTATTTCCAGTGTGTAAGACAAGGGACACATCTGAAGTCTTTGAAGGACACGGCCTTCAAAGACTGGAGCTTCTAGTTGCTGCATATTTCATCTGTTCCGATTTATACATTGGATCAGAAGCCAAATTGGATTGGGTGAGTCTTGACCTTAACAGTATATCTCAGTAGATTTGATGCTACTGAATTGTGTCTGCTAGTGAAAATGTTTTTATTGCTCTTGAATGCATAAAATAAAGAGACTTCCATTGCTATCTGTTCTGCTTTAGGCACTGAGTTTCAGATTTGAACCTTGAACATGATCCCAGGTCCAATTTACACATTCTGAAGCAAAGGAAATAAATCATATGAAATGTAACAAACTAGAAAACTCTCATATTTTTTTGTGTATTTAATAAGAGGTTGTTGAGCTATCAAACTGTACTGAGGGCTTTTCCTGAGGGCTTCACAGTCTTGATCTTTTATGGACTAAATAACAGTCTTTTCTCACAGAGCTGCTGCAGTGTTCCCTTTATCAAGACACTGCCTCTAGACTGTTAAGGACAAATGTCCAAGAATGTCTCACACAAGTCCAACATGGTCCAGATTTGAATTTCTAAAATGTTGCTGCTGTAAAATGTTTTTGAAGGTTTAGTGTGGTTTTAGCTTGTTTTTTTCCTTAAAATATGCTTATTAATGTGAGCCTTGCTGTTTCTATTGCTGAAAAAATAAATATTTATATCTTTTTACTTATCCCTGTAATGTGTTCATGAGGTCAGACTAGAGGCCCAGGTGTCGGCCTGGTTCTCCTGGTTCCATGTAGGTTTGCTCATTGTTCTAAAGTGTTAGCCAGCCTGCTGATTCTGATATCAGATATGTTGGAAAGAACAGACATTTGGAATCTGTTTCTAAACTGTTACAAGTTTGACTATAAGTGTCCTGACTCTGGAGCTACAAGTACATCAAAAAAAGGAAGATCATGAAGAAGCTCAATTCAATTCAGTTTATTTATATAGCACCAAAATTCATAGCAAATGTTGTCTCAAGGGACTTTACAAAACAGTCATTTCAGTTCAATCACACACACATTCTAATTGATTTTAATTATCAAACAGCACTGTATGCTCAACTAGTTATTCAAAATAGCTTAAAAATTTCTAAACCCATCAGAGCATCAAGTTATTGACTTGCAGCAAACACTCATACTGAGCATGCATGTAGTGACAGTGGAAAGGAAAAAGTCCAGTTTAACAGGAAGAAACCTGAAGCAGAACCAGAACCAGTACAAGCACCCATCTTCCACACTGAATTCAAAGTTTATTTTTGTCATTCACTTCAGAAAGTGAAACATGAATAAATTTTATCACATAGAGGGAAACATTGTTGTAATTTTGATGATTATGGCTCACAGATATTAAACACCTAAAATTCAATGTCTCAGAAAATGTGAATATTCCAAAAAGGAAAATATTAGACTCTTATAGTGAAACTGACACCATAATAAACGAATTAACCTGCAAACAGCTGAAGGTTTCCTGAACGCTCTCTCACTCTGGGTCACAATCTGCTGACTGGACAGATGGCCAGAAGACAGTCATGGACGCCGTCCTCAAGGAGGGAAAGACACAGCAGGTCAACGCTGAAGAAGCTTGTTGTTGCATCCAAGCATATTCATAGAAAATTGAGTGGAAGGAAGAAGTGTGGTACCAGAAACAGGGAGAACTGGCCTGACCTTTCACGCCAGAGAAAGGTCAGCCTCATCTTTAAGAGAAAGATGAGGCTCAAGACCCAACAAGGTAGCTATCAAAGCTACCTTGTTTATTTGTTCCATCTGAGCAGAACCACAGGCTGATCTCCTCCATGCTGCAGTAATTTATGCTAAAGGAGCCACAACCAAGAACTGAGAGCAGAGAAAAGAACCAACTTTTCAGCAGCCTCATATTTGTGCTTAAAACATCTTTTTTTATTAATCTACTGTAATTTTCTGAGATAATGCAATTTTGGTTTTCATGATGTAAGCAGCAAAACTGCAAGACATAAGGGCTCAAACTATTTCACTCTCTATGTGGAAAGTGTCTGTTCTGACAAGAAATATTCAACTTTTTTCACAATATTCAGATTTTGAGAAGTATGTCTCTGTTTCTGAAGCCAGTATACTATTCATGTATTTTCCGCTTTATGCTTTTGACTTGAAACAATAAGCGTTTCAGATTGTCTTTATATAGAGAAGCATAAAGCCTTCAGAGATGGAAAAAAACTTGAATTTCTTTTAATATGACAGTAACAGTGATTAATCACTGTCGCACAAGATTTTTTATTTTTTTATTTTATTTCTTCTGTTCTAATTCCTCTCAGATGAAGAGATTGTGTCAAACTAGGATTTTTCTCAGCTTGCTTCCTGCTTCCACATCATCTTTGCTGTTATTTGCCAACATGCAGACCACAGAGTGACAGTGGAAAGGAAAAAGGATGACCAGCTCAGACGTTGAACTGGGATCAAAGTTAAACAAAGGAAATGTGTGAAGGTTGCTCTTGGGCTGATACTGTCATCCATAAGGCTACTTCCATATTCAATGTGTCACATGAAAACAAGCCCTGCCTTGCTTAGAAGAAACAGAAAGGTTTGTACATGCAGTGGAATTCAGACTAGCAGCTATGTGTTGATGTGATGAAGAGAATTAACTTACTGTACCGTCACTGATCAGTTCAGAGTACCAATACTGACAAATATCAAAGTTTCTGTTTTGCAGTGGTGTAACAAAACAAAGGTTTGATAACAAAATGACACTGTCAGTAAAATATTTGTTATATTTCTCTGATCTGCATTTATTGGAACAGAATCTGTATTTTGTTTCTACAGAAAGACACTAAACAGAAATCCATTGTAGTTGCTGACAATCCATTGCTTGAGAGAGTGAGACATTTCAAAAAATGAGCAACACCCTCTAATATTTCGGACACTTTGTGTTGAGAAAATCGTGCTGCAGAGAAGCTTCAGCAAGAACAGTGAAGCTGGTCAGAAGTAAGGGGAAGATTTAAACCTATTAGAGCTACAAATCTTCACAAGGCGAAGATTTACCTCCGAACAGACTGCCAAACTGTCAGATCCCTGACAGTTTGGGTCAGGAATCTGCAACCTCTACATCCTCTACAAGTAACTGTTATCTGAATGATAAAGAATTTTGGTAACACTTTATTTGACGGGTTGTGAATATAAGACTGTCATGAACATGAGTAAGTCTTCATGAATATTTATGACTGTTGTCATAAAGTGTCATTCTGTAATAATGACACTTTTAATGCAAAGTTGACATTATTCAAAGTGTCTTCATTATGACAACTTGACATTAACCAAGAAATCATGATCTGATGTAAATTTGTTATAAAAGTATTACTGATTAAATTTTAAAAATTATGTAGCTTTATGTCATTAAAATTAATTTTTTTTTTTCTTAAAGAAATGTTTTAAAATGTGGATGTTCAGTGTGAACCCTGCCTCTGATGAAGGGAACTGGTGAACCTCTTGTGTGCCACTAGTGACCCCACTGCTGACCCTGAAGGAGAAGCATGTTAGGTAACACACAGATGGATGGGTGAATGTTCCATTATATTATTAAAGTTCATTTTGGGTTTTTTTTGCAAAAAAAACACAACAAAAACCCAACAACATAGTTTTAGGAGTGGCTTTACTGCAATGTTTTTATTACTTTTTCTTGAGCAATATAAATATAAATATGAAGTATTGCTACTCTTGAGTAAACTTTGAAAATTCTCCACCATCAGTAACATCACTGAATAAAGACCAAGATTGTTTTAACCAAAACCTTGAGACACAAAGCACTCCTACAGTTTATGTTAAAGTGAGACCTCCTATTTACACACAAGTTTTGTTCTGATGTTAGTTTTAATTTATGCGTCATTTTCCTTCCAATCATGCTGTACTTTCTGTGGATCTGTCACATAAAATCCCAGTTAAAATGTGTAAAAAAAAAAGAGTTAAAGAGCTCAAGAACGCTTAGAAACACTGTAAATGTGATAATTGCTATGGAAAGCTTTGATTTCTGCGGCCATTACTTCTTATCAAAGTGATGATTAGCCTTAGATTGCCAGCTCACATGCTAATCACAGAGGAAGGGGATGTGTTAATGGAAGTATTCCCTGCTATTAATAGCTAAGTGAGTGACAGTGATTAGGGCCAATGTGGAACATTGTAAGGTCACTGAAATCTGGATTGGTTTGAGTCAGGAGAGAGAAAGAAGCACAGCAGTGTTTAGTGCCTGTTAGAGTGGGCTGAGCTTTTCAAGGAAAGCTTCTTCACCCCCTCAGTAGAGGGAGGGACAGACAGCAGGGACAGAGCTGCTGACCTAATTTCTATGCAGACGCAGGACTGATGTGGGAATGATGACCTCCACATCACCTGATTTGGTATTTAAATAAAAAATATACAAAAGCATCCCTTCTGTCTTCCTCGTTCCCTGGTTTCCACCGGATCTCCTCTCTGCAGCTGCAACTCTGCAATTTCAGCTGAGTTTCCATGGCAATAAGAGGAGGGAGTGCTGGGAAGTCAAACAAACCGGGGGCGGATGCAGAGACACCAGAGACATTTTGGTAAAGAAATGCAATCTCTTCATGTCTTTATGTAGTATGAGCTTTACATAACAATGTGTGTTATGTAACACACAATGGTCACACACGTGACCATTACACTGCTGTGTAATGGTCAAACATTCACCATGGCAACAATGCCAAGGAGCTCACTTTACCACAGTGTTGCACACAAACACACATTGCAAAAAAGGAAGAGATGGAGTGAGGCAGGCCAGACCTGACTGAGGCTGCAGAGGAGTGTGTTTTACAGGGCAAACATCATTCGTCTGGGGCCCCAGGGCAGAACCGGGGCCCAATCAACACTGCCTTTTGATGACAAATTTTATTTCACAAAATTTGCCTTGATGTATTTTTTTCTTTTCTGATGTGGAGGCAGCCTCAACAAGCTCTGACAAGGACAGAGTGTCAATACCTGAACCGAGGCTCGGGGATGACACAGGATGAACTCTGCTTCTATCTGACGGTTTCCCTCATAGGTTAGGTTTCTGGTTTGTTGGTGGATGGAGTCACTTTTCCAGTTAAGCTGACCACTCACTTACACACATTTACAAATCAAAATGTGACTGAACTCAAACCTACAACCTTCTGATTGCAGGAAGCTTGTAGGTTTTCCTCTTTCCATCAACTGGTTCTCACCAGGCTGCTTCAGTTTATGTTCTGCTTGCACTGTTTTGGTGCTTTGGTTTTAAAATGAATACAGAAAAGCTTTTGACTCACGACCAGTAGTCCTCCAGAAAAGGAGAATCAGTACCATGACGGTGAGCTGCAACTAGAAATCTAAGGTCAACATCAACAAAATCAAACATTTTCATGAGTTTTTATTCTTCTTTTAAAGTTAGTCCTTCCCAGTTTGATTCCGAAATACCTACCCGTCTTTATATTTGGATTTTAAAAACTACATGTTTTGGAGCCCCATTGACTAATGATGATTAAAAAGCACTAAAGTAACAACACTGTAGTAAAGATCAGCTTTCTCCAACTAAAGGAGAAGTAAACAAGAAGAAATTGTTGAATAAGATTAGAAAATAAACTGAGACGGAATGTCAGTTGTGGTTCATCTTCAGTTAACAGAAGATGAACCACATATTCTGGTTTATGCAACGAGATGGAGACTAATTTTACAAAATCTAAGATCCCTAGGAGAGAGAGCTCGGATGACACCTTCTGGCCAAAGTTGGTATGACACTAGAACGCAGAGTGAAATATTTTTGATTTTTCTGTTTTATAGTTCATTACACTGTGTTATGATCTCAGAAGATTAGAATAAAGATCAATAAAAAAAGAATCTTTAACCCAAATAATGTTTTTTTTTTCATTGTGTCTCCATGTACATTATATGATGTGCTTAATGAGGGGAATTGAAAAGATTGTATTTGAAGGAACACATGCATTTTGAGTACATACTCAAAATGCACTCAATGCATTGCATTCAGTAAATTGAGTTTTCATGAAACTCAGTTTCCACTGAGAATGCAAACTGAATACATCTTCAGTATGCATTCTCAAACTGCAAATGCTAGCTCTTTCTGTTCAGCATTTTTAGCATAATTGCAGTGATTTGCTGGACATACAGAAGAAAAACTAAACAAAACTTTCAACCTCATCACACTAGTGATTGATCCGACACCAATAGTATGAATATTCAGATCAATTTGTCCAGGCCTAGCAGGAAGTGCTTCAAAAGGTTTTGATAGAAGATGTGGCAGAAGAGGACACGAGTCCCCAAATTCCCACTGACTGGTCCTTCACATTGGACCTGAAGAAGCCTGGGTTCTGTGCATCGCCACTGTTTCTCCACATTCTAGGACCTTGATTTCAAAATAAAATACAAACTTTACTTTCATCTGAAAGAGACTTTGGATCACTGAGAAACTGTCTAGCTCTTGGATTCAAGGTTCAGAATCGGCCCGTCTCCCAGAAACGTCTGAATGTGGTGGTTTTTGAAGTGGTGACATCCAGCAGCCACAGGTGCAATATTCTTTGCACCTGCGTACTCTGCATTGAATGACTGGATAAAATAATATTTCGGTTTCAAGTGAACCATTTTTCTCATCAGGGACATACATCTGTGAGTATGTTCGTGCCATGTATGCCTGTACACCAATATGCCTTTTATTATTGTTACTTGTGATTGATATTTTTTATTTAATATTTTTTTTTTTTTGCTTTGACTGCCACCTACTTAAATTAAGGACTAAATAAGTCCACAAAATCCTAAATTTGTAAGTCATACTTTTTTCTTTGCTGTTTTTCTGTACTCTTTAAAATACAAGCGCTTTCTCTGTTTAATTGCTCTAATGTTTTATTGTTTTTTGTAGGTTTCTGTAAAGTGCAGTGAATGGGAATGTTCTGTTTTTGATCCTCACTGTTCTTAGGAAGGATAAATGTCAGTTTGTCTGCAGTAATACTGGAATACTGTGACATTGTACTCTGACTTTGGTAAAATATTTTTCAGTTACTCTGAAGTACAAGGCTTCTCCTGGACTCCGTTCTTCCATGGACAATCGACTGTTGTTCTGACAGTCAAATACATTTAACAGATCTATGCCTGTTTTCCTAGATAAAATGTAATATTAATGCCATGTTGTCATTTTTGATACCAGTGAAAAAAACTTTTAATGGTATGTTATGATGTAGACCTATCCTTACAGAGCAAAAAACATAATGAATTAACATCGATTCCATACTTTTGATTCAATATAAAAACACAATGCACATATAGATCCACATAAAGATGATGGTTGAAATGTAGACAGAGGAGTTTGTTTGACTTGGGGCGTGTGGCCTCAACCTCTTGGCTCAAACTACAAGAGTTTGAACCTTTATACTCTGATCATAGGCTTGACATGAATGATGGTGTGTTATTAAAAGTCAGAAAAAAGCTGGACACATCAATGTGTTGTCCCAAACATTTTATTGTAGCTTCCAGAATAGTTTTTACAGAAAACTATGCCATTTCAAAAATCAAAAACAAACCATGCTGGAATGACAATAATTTATTCACCACAGTCACTGTCCAGAGAAGAGCAGCAGTTCTGCAGACTGAAACAGAGAACATAGACAGAGGCATCCTCCTCTAAAGCGGTCAGGCTGAGAATGTATCCCACTAATTAGAGATGAAGGTCTGGTTCACAGGGATTCTCTGGTGTGACCTGGCTGATCTGTGCCTTTAACTTATTGCACTACTGTTTATTTCATAACACACTGTAAGTGGCCTGGTCCCTTCAATCTGCCTGTCACACAGCTTATGTCTTCTTAAAACAGGCTTCATGTAGTTTCTCTTGACTTTTAGAAAGGTTCATTTTAAAAATCTAGAAGCTCTTTTAGTAAGGCTTGTAATGTTCAACACTAAAAAGGTCTTTCAGTTCACAGCCACTTACAAAGGGCGAGGAAGTAAAAATAATACCAGTTAGTGTTACAAGACAAAAACACAGATAGCACACATTCCCAACAACATGTTGAGGTTAGAGACACCAAAGCTGCTTTCCAATGTGGTTGTGCAGAAACTGAATCGTTTCATCAGTGTCTCTGATTGGTAGTGTGTCAATGGATTTCAGCAGCTTAGTGATGGATGCTCAGTTTACAAGTCAGCTTCTGCAATATCCAGAATACAGTTTGTATACTTACATTAAAATCAATCATGGTTGAATTTGTAGGAAAATATTTCATCAAGTTTGTATGTTGTGAAGGTAAAAAAAAAATGGTGGAATAATAAAAGGTATCCCTTTAAGACAGAACTGGGAAGTTAAACAACACAATTTAACTCACAGCTAGTTGAAGCTAAGGGTGTCCCGATCCGGTATCAGGAACTGATCCGATAAATTAGCATCAGATTAAATCGGCCTGCATTTAAAACGTCTGACAGAAGCACAATGATATTAAGCATTCTAAGCATTTAGCCTGCCCCAGTATCTCCATCCACAGGTAGACATATTTAATAATAAATGAGTCAGTTGTTCTCATACCTGTTGTTGACTACTGGAGTAAAATCACTTGATCAAGCCTTTTCAAACATTGCACACTACAATGTAGTAGTGCCCACTTCCTCTGCCCCTCACCACCCCCACACCTCCTCATGGAGGTGTGGGGGTGGTGAGAATTAAAGGATGCTTAAGTTGTGCTGACATTGCCTCTAGTTAATATCAGTATCAGCCAAAACCGATAAAGTTGTATCGGGACACCCCTGGCTGAAGTTTCCTCAAAAACATAATGGTTGATCTGTTTGATGCCCCATGAGTCAAAACAAGAAGAACGATTGGATGTCATGGAGAGAAAATGCTTCAGTGCAGCCAGAATCCACAGCTGGCCTGTGTCTGCATGTCTGACAGTTCACACTTCATGACCTGAAGCTTCACTTTAAAACTTGTGACAACTTGTTTTCGGTCAGGTGATGATACCAGAGAAACGGAGCTTACAGAGCAAATAGTCAGTCAAACACACTGAGAGGAGGAACAAGAGGTAAAGTCTCAAACAAAGACATCCTGATTGCAAGGGCTCAGAAAGAACTGATTGAATAAACGCTCAACAGACAACTCAATCTTATACACATTCACACACATACAGTTTTCTGCCAGAGTGCAGGTCCTAGCATATGGCTCATCCAGGAGTGGTCATTTTTCTGATCTGGAGTAGACAGAGGGAGGTGTAGGGGTGGTGAGGTGAACGCTGCCTCACCTTTGCATAGAATCAGAAGTGGCCAGAGTTGACCTCAACATTTACATGAAAGAAGGAAGAGAGCCGACCGGACTGACTGCATGAACGAGGTTCTAGTCAGAAGACAGGAAATGTCCTCTGGCAGCATTCGGACCAACATTTCAGAGTAAAGTTTGACTTCATTACTAACATCAATGAAACTGCAGCAGAATCTGGCTCTAAAACAAAATTATTATACAGAAAGACTCAAAAATAAAGCTAAGAAATAGTTTGATATTGTAGGTATCAAACACGCACACATATCCCAAACATTCCCCAAACTCCGAGCAACTTATGGTGCTAAATAAAAAAAAGCCCACAACAATAAACAAACAAAACAAAAAAACAAAAACAAACAAAAAAAATGCAAAAAGGAATGAGGAAAATATAGGAAGGGGAAAAACAAACAGGAATACCGTTCAGTAAACAATTTATCCAAAGTCTCACATTTTTACTAAAGGAACATTTTAAAAAGAGGAAATGAAGATGGGGTGGGGTTGTCACGGAGACTTCTCTGTACATGGAGAAATGCAAGACTCTGAGCGAGTTCAGATCGCGCTGATCCATCAGCGGCTCCATCAGCACAGTGAGTGCTGCTGCCTCTACGTCTCTGTTGGAAGGAAGAAACATGGTTAGTAAATTCCTTCTGGTAGCTCTTATTTGGTATCTGAACACAGTAAATATTGGCCAAGATTTATTGCAAGCCTTCATATACATTCAAAGTTACTGTAATAATTTAGCAAGCACTTGTAAAGACTGCTGTTTTCCCTAAACAGCAGTCTTTACAAGTACTGAGAATGTCTCGTCTGCTGCATCTCCAGGTCTGGGTTTGTGATCTGAACCAGGAGTGGGTGCATGAGAACAGCTGAAACACAGAGCTTTACATGTTAGGAGGACCAACCACAGAACAGAACTTATGAAGAGGGAGAACAACTTTTCCCAGAATTCCATCTGCACATGACTAAAGTGAAGCAGCATTGATGTTCAGTTTGGAGCCAAATCTAAACAAAATCTACAAGTTAGCACTAGTGTGTCACGTCTTTCACAGGATTTTTTTTTTCTTCGAAGAGTGCGGAGAAAAAGGTTGCGACGTTTCACAGGATTTAACTCTGACAATTTATGTTAGTCCAATTTCTTGGACTAACATAAATTGATGATGCTGTTTATGTGTTGCTCTGGAATATCGTCTCTGCTGCTCGAAATTCAGTCAGTGGCACCTGTATTTGTTCTAAGACTGACAGGAGATCCTTCCTGACCACATCACCAACCACAATATATTTGAAGATACTTGTATGATATGAGTTAATTTTTGGAAAAACTCTTTTTGTAATGAAGATGAATTGAATTTAGGGTTGAGGTGCAGTGTTAGTTTTAAAGTTCTACTTTGGTTTCTTATCACCAGAGCAGCTTCTATATTGTTAAAAGACTACCTGTGACAAACATACTGGCCTCTCTTCCAGAAAGGCCAGTATATGCCATGCAGCTGTGCTGTTAACAGACTCTTTTAAATCTGTCAAAAATGATGCACTTATTTGTGCTGGTTCATCACATAAAATTGAAACAAATCCTCTAAAGGTTGTAACTATAATAGTTCTGGGAGTGTGATTACTTTTGCAGAGTCTCATCTGGAAGGTTAATCTCCAGCAGTAAAGACAAGCTAACAAGCCCTCTCTTACTTGGATGGTGGACAGGACTTTTACCTGTGGGCTCATTTTTATGCTGTTCCTCTCTATCAGTAAAGTCTGCTGCTGCTGCTGTGAGTGCACGTGCACACACAAGCACCAAGCACACACACGCACACACCCACACACGCATACACGCGCACACACACGCACACAGTCTGAGAATTGAGCACAGGAAGACCATTCAAATGGGAAAAACATTTCCAAAGAGTACCCACCTTCCTCTGCTTCCTCCTTTACCTCTTCTTTATCTGTAGATTATCAGGGAAACAAAAAGTATGAAGAGAATGGTGCTCAAAGTGCAGGAAGGTTAATAAACACATATTTCAACACCAGAACCAAACTCTGACTAGTTGAAATTCAGCTTGAGGTCTTTCTTCCAAGTTCTATTCTCACCTGGAACTGATTGATCCTCCTCTAATTCTTCAGGAGTTTCCTCCAGAGCAGCTGCCTCTGTGGCTTCTTCAAACTCCCTCCCCTCCTCTACAGGCCCCTCCTCCTCTACAGCCTCCTCCTCTAAAGGCCCCTCCTCCTCTACAGGCCCCTCCTCCTCTACAGCCTCCTCCTCTAAAGGCCCCTCCTCCTCTACAGGCCCCTCCTCCTCTACAGCCTCCTCCTCTAAAGGCCCCTCCTCCTCTACAGCCCCCTCCTCTACAGGCCCCTCCTCCTCTACAGCCCCCTCCTCTACAGGTCCCTCCTCCTCTAAAGGTTCCTCCTCCTCTACAGTCCCCTCCTCCTCCGTAGGCTCCACCTCCTCCATAGTCTCCACCTCCCCCATAGGCTCCTCCTCTTCTGCAGGCTCCATCTGCTCATCAGCTTCTTCTTCTATGTTTGGTTCTTCTGAGAAAGCTTCCTTCTCCTCCACAGGTTGTTTTTCTACAGCAGCCTCCTCTGAGGGCTCTGTCTCTTCCTCAGCTACATCCTCTGAGTGTCCAGGTTCTTCTTCTGCAGGCCCCTCCATAGCAGGCTCCTCTGAAGGAGCTTCTCCCATTTCCTCCACAGGTTCTTCCCCTTCTTCTGTGGTAGCTACGTCCTCCACAGCTTCTTCTGTGAAGGTCTCCTCTGCCTCTACCTCAGGGGAAGCATCCTCCTCCTGCTGAACTGGCTCCTCCAGAACTTCAGCAGGACGTTTCTCCTCTTCTGTGGGCTGATCAGAGTCCTCGGTTTGTTCTGCATCCCTGGCCTCTTCAGTTTCCTCCTCAGCTGCCTCCTCCTGAGGCAGAAATACTTCACTTTATGAAAAACACACTTACACTTTCTGTTTACAGCTACAACTGAGGCTCAAGGAAGGAGAACAGCATAGAAATGTTCATTAATTTTAGTAATTCAAAAGTAAACTGAAAGGTCCATTTACTAAACACTGAATAATGTATTTAAGCTTTTATTTCTGAGAACATTAAATCGATTATCAATTATACCCAACCCTCAGAATATTTAAATTTTCTGAGAAAGTGAATTTTAGGTTTTCCTTTGCTACAATAAATCCTCGTCAAACATGACAGAAATAAATGCCTGAAATAGAGCAGTTTGTTAAATCTGTATATGTTTTTACTCCAGAAATCCACAAGTTTCACTTTTAGATCTCAACTACAAACACCAGTCCTTTTTATGCTATTTTAATCTATATATATATGGCCTTCTAGAAGGCACTTTACTTAATAGGTAGATTTCAAAAGCAGGATTTTTCTCCTTAGTATTTGCTAAAATTCATAGCTGCACACCTGAACCTAGTTAAGATAAGTCCAAACTTCCAGTTGCAGTAGTCACATTAAAAAGCAGTTATTACCACCGTGGTGTAACAGAATGACCATATCACAGACCTCCACAGGTGTGTCTTCCTGTGCAGCAGGAAGCTCATCCTCCAGCACCTCTGGATCCTCCTCTAAAACCTAAAACATCATGTAACTGTTACACATTTGAAATCAAATATTTAACTAAACTGACAAGAAAAGTTCTGAAGTGGAAGCAAAACTAATATGTATTTTGTTACATATAAATGTAACCTGCATTAAAGAGTATTTATCCGGGAACATGGGATGAAATGTTTCTCCTCAATAAATACATAGAAAAGGAAAATACCCTGGCTCCAGTCTTAAGGTTTTACTTCAGTAATGAAGAATCTCACCCACTCTAGTGAACCTGACTGGGATTAACGTCCAGCTGGTGAGCACAGAATGTGTGGACAGGAGTGTCCAGCATGGGCGTGGCCAGCTTTTCTAAGATGGTTTCTGATGACTTTTTTGGAACTAATTTGGGTCAATTGCAGTATAAAACTCCAGCAAGTCAGCTAATACGCTCTACCACCCATAATTCCTTTGGTTTCTGGTCAATCAATCACTAAACGACAAAATATTTCAGTTTCAACATGTAAGTAGACAGAGAACATCCCAAAATGAAAAGTGAGCTGGAGATTAACTTGCTGGACTGTTCTAACCTTGGGAATCTCCTCGGGTTCTGGTTCTGGCTCCACCATCTTAGGCTCAGCAGGTACTTCAGGTTCAGCTTCTAAGACAGAGAAGCAAAGAAGTGTTCTATGTCCATGAAGCTTTCTGAGTCGGTCAGAACCCCCTCACAGTTCAGACTCATACCTGGATCATTAGAACCTGCTGTATATGGTCCACATTCAGCCAGTGGTACTGATGCGGGACTACAGATTTCTATTGGCTGAATGTTCTACTATCAGCCCAGAGCAGGAGGTCAAACTCATTTTTGTTTCGGGTCACATGAATATCATATTTTTAGATCATCAGTGATCTAAAAACTGCTGGTTGTAGCAGAACCTATTGATCAGACGACCCATTAATAAACTGTCCAAAAAAATAGACAAATAGCTGTCTGCTTTTCAGTAGTACTTAAAAGTTCTAATTGGAGGCCGCATAAATAGCTGTTGTGGTCTGGATTTGGCCTGCAGGTCTCCAGTTTGACACCTGGCATAGACAATCACTCAACATCCCTGCTAACAAAGAAGAGATCTACACTTATTACAATAATACCATTTGGAGACAGTCACCTAGTGGTAGCGCTGCAGTCTCCTCTGCCACAGCAGCTTCAATCTCATCCTCACTCAGATCTTCCACAGGCTCAGGGTCCGGTTCAACTATGGCTGAGCAAAGATCAGGACATAGAGAGAGTTATTGTTTAGTATCAAAGAGCTGGTGTCTGAAAACCGACGATGAGTCACATAGATCTGCTTATGGATCACAGTATCGCTCAGCTGAATACTGTTAATGTCAAGTTTAAACATTGCTAATCTACAGCAGCATATAATGGTTTAGGAACAACATGTTTGGTGTAATGCATCAGTTTTAAATTTGAAACCTGTTATCTTTGGATTTCTCTGTAGACCCATCTAATGAAATAGAACCTAACACTGCCCATGTTAGGACTGGTAACCGAGTGCTTCAGGATCTAATTCTGAACATTTTTATATTGTCCATAATGTTTCATCCCCTTCATGTTGAAATTTATGTTCGAGTAAAACCAATCGATGTAGATCTATAAACAAAATATTAAATGGAGACAGCAAAAATAAGTTCTGAAAATAGGTAGAACAGGACTGAAAATTAATAAAAAAGTTAAGCCAAGTCCAAATATAAAAAGTGCCCATGTGGTTATAATCTAAATTAATTTGATAGCCTGTTACCAGTTCTGAAATGTATCAATACCTTGTTTCAGACAACAAAAATCTTTATCTGCTAAACTTGAAATCCTGTGAGGAACAGTCCTGCTGAGGTGTTCAGTTCAGACCTGCTGCTGAGGGTCAAACATGGATCATGTGGTACCTTCTGGTGTTGGTTCAGGTTCCGCAGCATCCACAGCAGGAGCAGAATCCTCAGTACGGGTGAAGGTGTCAGCGGCCTTTTCTTTCAGTCCTATATTAAATAATGCACAGATTGTTGGTGGTTTGTATGGAAGAGTAAAGAACAGATGAAGAGTGAACATGCTTGTGTAATACTGTAGAGCCTTTCAGAGGTATTCACATCTTGTCATTTTTCCCCTCACTTTGTGACATCATGACCAGAAATGTCTAGATTTCTCCCACACCGCAGCAAATTGTGAAGTCAAAATGGTTGTTTTAATGGTGACTTAAAAGGGTCTTTTAAAGAAGAGAGACTTTGTTAATGAATGAATAATTGATTTTAAAATACTGATCACCGATTACCCAAAAGTAAGGAACTCGGGACTGATTCATTAGTGGTCCACTAGTCTGTTTGAACAACCAGCATCTTGTCTTCGAAAGTGTTCTGGATTTACCTCCATCCTTCTTCCCATTCGGTTTGACTCCCCCACATTCACTTCCGTGATGTGTTCTTTGGACTTCATGTGTTTGCTCACTAAAACCCAACAAACTACATTTCAGTGCATTCTTAACAATAAACCCTTGCACATTTACAGACTTCATTTCCACCATGCCTTTCTTATCAAATTGTTTTAATGGTTTTGGTTTCCTTTGCAGTCAGCAGCCTCTCCCATCATTTCAACATTCTAGTATTATTAAAGCATGGCCCATCACAAACACTTTTTTTGTAACTTTTTCAATTCAATAATATTTTTTACAGTAGCTTTGAACTGCATTATGTTTTTCCCTTTTCTTCACTGTTAACCAACTTGGCTAAGTATAATCCTGGATTTCACACAAACATTTTCATGTTAAAATGTGTAACTACAGATGCTACTCCAAAGTAATGTCAACAGAACTGTGTATAGAAAATTAAATTGCAATAAAAAACTTGCAAAATTAACAGTGAAGACCTAAAGCTGATGTTACAGAGTTTCCTGTATTAAAAAACATGTTTTACATGAGTTAAAATGTGAGGACATGGAATAGAATTTGAGAAGCATCAGGTCGCATAATGTGTTTGAAGCATGTATGTTTTTTCTCTTTTTGCACTTCTGCTCTGAATAGATCAGGGGTGTCAAACTCCAGTCCTTGAGGGCTGGTGTCCTGCAACTTTTAGATGTGCCTCTGCTGCACCAACTGAGTAGAATAATTAGGTCATTAAGGCTCTGGAGAACTGATCTACACCAGGAGGCAGTAATTAAGCCATTTCATTCCAGTGTTTTGTACCTGTGGCACATCTAAAAACTGAAGGACTGGAGTTTGACACCTATGCAATAAAGCAAGTATACTGAGACCAATGCAGTGGAATTCAGTGTTCTGTTGAATCCTGAATGGATATGAAACAGAATTAAATGCACAGGAAGGAGCGTTATTATCCTATGGCATCAAGTCTTCCAACTTCATTGAAATTAAATGCTGTTACATAATGTACTTGTGAAGATACAAAGAACACAAAACCAACAGAAACAAAAAATATAAAAAAAAGTTTTAAACAAGGATGAATGATCTTTATTGGCCAGTGAAAAATCAGTTGATTCCATCTTACAAGCTAGGACTAGATTCTTCAGTCTAGTCAATTCTTTTTGAAAATAAACCTGAATATCTCTTTGATATGCTGTGTTTAGGGATGATGAAAAATAGTACCTAATTTAAGGTACTAGTTTTCATTTTCTATTATTTTAAACAATTTAGCCTTAAAGGCTACAACATTAATCTTCTTCAAATGTGGTTAACGCTTTATTTGACAGGTTGTGAACAACACTGTCATAAACATGACATTTCACCTGATTAAACTTTAAAAATTATGTAGCTTTATGTTAATAAAGCTAAAGTTTAATCAGTAATACTTTTATAAACAAATTTCAGTAAGAGCATGACTTCTTGGTTAATGTCAAGTTGTCATAATGAAGACATTTTGAATAATGTCAACTTTGCATTAAAAGTGTCATTATTACTGAATGACACTTTATGACAACAGTCATAAATATTTATGAAGACTTACTCATGTTCATGACAGGTTTTATGTCTTATTCACAACCCGTCAGATAAAGTGTTACCATAAAGGTTAAGCTTCAGAACATAAACATTATGACATTTTTAATAGAGAATTTTTTTTAATTCTGTGAAAACATTATGGCTTGATTTTTTCCAGACTGATCTATTTTTCTGGGAAATTCTGTAGAAAGAGTAGACACAATTACAAGCAGAAACATTGTAGCCTTCTCCCTGATCTCACCTAAAGCTTTTGTGAATATTAATATTTTACACTCAGACACTTAAAAATCTATTGAGCAATTAAGATTTTTTTAATTAACCAAAAAGAGCAAAAATATAAGATGTTATTGAGGTGTGATTTCATGACTCCTTGCTCTGATAGGCTGCATCCTTCCATTTGCACAAATGGAAGGACTTGTTTTCATACAAAGATCAGCTGACTGCATTCCCTTCATTTAACGGGTCATATTTAAACAAAACAAGAATCACAGGTGAAACAGATCAGGACCTATAGTCCCATCATTTAGAGGTTCTGATATTTATTACACAGGTAACAACTATACAATATAACTTATATTGACTACCAGCCCACCAATCAAAAATGGCTGTGACTGGGAATGCCTTTCTTATAAAATGTACAGAGCTCTGAGTTTATTTTTTGCCTCCTTTAACAGATTTCTCAGCTCTAATTTTCTTCCATTTTTCTTTGAGAGTCAATTTCACTTTTTCTTCATTTTTTACTTCCTTTCCCAGCACTTTTTCCTCTCTTTTCTTTGATTTCTTCTCCTCTCCCTTATCTTTGGTCTCTTCTTCCTTTTCCTCGCCCTTTTGTTTAACCTTTTCTTTTTGCACTTTTTCCAGAGCCCTTTCCATTTCTTCTTTCTCCATCTTTTCCTCCTCCTCCTTTAGTCTGCTGGCCACTCTCTCCTTCACCCTGGCAGTTATTTCCTTCCTGCCCAGGTCCAGCTCCTTTTTCTCCTCTTCTTCAGCCAGCAGCTGCCTGACTTCAGCCAGAGCCAGCTTAGCCATCTTCTTGGCCTCGACACGTTCATGGATGATTGCCAGCTGCTGCTTCAGAGCCTCTCGAAGCTTTAAGCCAACATCTCTGGGTGAAGGGGATTCTGGGACAGAACCATCAACAACACTGTTTGTTGTGCCACACCAATCAGAGGAAGGATGAGCAGCAACACCATGCTCAGGTTCACAGCAGGCAGCCGTGGGAAAGTCAGTTTAAATTCAGGATCTCCATCCACAGCATATACAGTTGACACCAGAAGTTTGCATATACTGAATAAAAAGACACATTTTTCTCCTCATTGTCTCAAGTTAAACCAGACCAAACTTCTCGTCGTTTTTTTAGGTCAATTTGAATTACCAAAATTGCTTATATTGTCCAAATACCACAATGATGAGAGAAAGCCTGTGAAACATATTTATTGAGGTCTTCAAAATCTGAAGTTTACATTCTTCCTCTGTATTTGGCAGCTTTACCTGGTCCATTCTATCAGACATAACCGCTGGAACCAAGACAGGTTTGTAGGCCTCCTCATTCTCTACAGGGCTTTCTCATGACCACACTTACACCTAAACACTGACTTTGTAGTCACTATGTAACCTGGCTGTATCTTGGGGTCATTGTTCATATACAAGACAAATTTAAAATCAGTTTAACTTCCTTTCAACAGAAGGAAGTTAAACTTCCTTCTGTCAAAAGAAAGAAGTTAAACTCAGTTGCTTGAAGCTGCTGCATCAAGCAGCTTGAAGCTGATGTAGCAGCTTTAAGCATCAGAAAGACTGGAGAAGCTCCATGATTCTCTTCCTGATATCTTGGCTCATTTCTGCTGACCTTCCCATCGTGTCAAACCAGGAAGTGGTATGTTTCATGGCCTTGAAATACATCATCAGGTGTGACTTCAGTTAACTAAAATATGCCAGTGAACCAATCAGAGGTTTCCAAAGCCATAACATCAACATCAGGACATTTCCTCATCATTTCAGGACAGTAAACACACAGTAAGCTTCTGATTTTGAAGACATCCATGAATAAATCTGACATATTCTCTCATGCCTCGATGAGAGAATGACTACTTGATAAATGTATCAAGTAGTCATTCTGACTTAAAGCAAGAGAAGTTTGGTCTGATTCCTTTCAAGCAATGTGAAGTGTTCTGTGTATGTAAACTTGTGGCTTCAATTTTAATCTGTAAATATCAACAAACCAGGAAACTGAGAATTAATTCAAATGAAAATCAAGGAGAGGTAGTTTTATTCTCACACTTTGTTTAGTTCAAGACCAAAACCATGTAGAAGAGGATTATACTCCATGCTACACTTGGACACAGCACATCTTCATGCAGTGGCTGTTGTAACTATACCTTTATTAGCTCCTCTGCACACCCCTTCTGCAGGTTTATCATCTGATGTTGCATAAAAACAAGATTAGGATTTTAAAAAACTGCTCCTATTCACCAAATATTTACTCATGTCAGCTTTGTTTCCTTCATGTTTCCTTCTCTCCTTAGCTGAACACACACACAACGAGGAAGAGGGAGAAAAACGAGCCAAACTAACCTGGCAATAAGTCATTTGATACTACACTGCTCAAAAAAACAAAGGGAACACTCAAACAACACAATATAACTCCAAGTAAATCAAACTTCTGTGAAATCAAACTGTCCACTTAGGAAGCAACAATCAGTGTTGCTTCCTAAGTGGACAGTTTCACCTGCTGTTGTGCAAATGGAATAGACAACAGGTGGAAATTATTGGCAATTAGCAAGACACACTCAATAAAGGTGGGGACCTGGCTGTAGGTGGGGACCACAGACCACTTCTCAGTACCCATGCTGTCTGGCTGATGTTTTGGTCAGTTTAGATGTTGGTGGTGCTTTCACACTCGTGGTAGCATGAAACGGACTCTACAACCCACACAAGTGGCTCAGGTAGTGCAGCTCATCCAGGATGGCACATCAATGCGAGCTGTGGCAAGAAGGTTTCTCACTGTCTGTCAGCGTAGTGTCCAGAGGCTGGAGGCGCTACCAGGAGACAGGCAGTACACCAGGAGACGTGGAGGAGGCCGTAGGAGGGCAACAACCCAGCAGCAGGACCGCTACCTCCGCCTTTGTGCAAGAAGGAACAGGAGGAGCACTGCCAGAGCCCTGCAAAATGATCTCCAGCAGGCCACAAATGTGCATGTGTCTGCACAAACGGTTAGGAACCGACTCCATGAGGATGGAATGAGAGCCCAACGTCCACAGGTGGGGGTTGTGCTCACACCGTGCAGGACACTTGGCATTTGCCAGAGAACACCGGGATTGGCAAATTCATCACTGGCGCCTTGTGCTCTTTACAGATGAAAGCAGGTTCACACTGAGCACATGTGACAGACGTGACAGAGTCTGGAGACGCCGTGGAGAGCGGTCTGCTGCCTGCAACATCCTTCAGCATGACCGGTTTGGCAGTGGGTCAGTAATGGTGTGGGGTGGCATTTCTTTGGAGGGCCGCACAGCCCTCCATGTGCGCACCAGAGGTAGCCTGACTGCCATTAGGTACTGAGATGAGATCCTCAGACCCCTTGTGAGACCATATGCTGGTGCAGTTGGCCCTGGGTTCCTCCTAATGCAGGACAATGCTAGACCTCATGTGGCTGGAGTGGTCAGCAGTTCCTGCAAGATGAAGGCATTTAAGCTATGGACTGGCCAGCCCGTTCCCCAGACCTGAATCCGATTGAGCACATCTGGGACATCATGTCTTGCTCCATCCACATGGAGCAAGACATGTGGTGCAAGACTGTCCAACTCCTGGACTGTCCATCCACTGTCCAGGAGTTGGTGGATGCTTTAGTCCAGGTCTGGGAGGGGATCCCTCAGGAGACCATCCGCCACCTCATCAGGAGCATGCCCAGGCGTTGTAGGGAGGTCATATAGGCACGTGGAGGCCACACACATTACTGAGCCTCATTTTGACTTGTTTTAAAGTTGGATCAGCGTGTAGTGTTATTTCACTGTGATTTTGTGTGTGGCTCCAAATCCAGGCCTCCATTGGTTAATGAATTTGATTTCCATTGATGATTTTTGTGTGATTTTGTTGTCAGCACATTCAACTTTGTACAGGACAAAGTATTCAATGAGAATATTTCATTCATTCAGATCTAGGATGTGTTATTTGAGTGTTCCCTTTATTTTTTTGAGCAGTGTATATGTAGAAAAACACTCAGCAGGTGTTCATTTCTGACATTTTCTGAATTTAGTGAGTCGAAACAATTACAGTCGTGAACAATCTTCTGACCACCTAATGTCTTTAAATTACACCTTTAAAAGTTCAAAAGCAATACTGACAAACATTAAATACGAAGATATAAATTTTAGTTGAGGAAAAGTATCAGCCAGTACCCCTGAATCATTGCTAAACTGTAACATAAAATAACTGTCAAGTCAACTACAAAAACCCCATGTATAAAATATATCTGGTGTAACTAGGGGTGTAAAGACATCTTGATGTATGAGACATTAAAACTAGAGCTGCACTATATACCATCATTCACCATGTCTGTGTGCAATTATTAATCTAACAAAGGACTTTCGGTATTGCAGTAATTGTTGGCTAATATATTTCAAGGGTTAGGGATTTTCATTTTCCATGTAAATGTAATGTTTAGTCACCTGGACAATCTCACAGCAGAAAATGTTCATACTGATGTGTAGCAGAGACAGGAATATAAGCCTTGTGCTTCTACATGTACCTTTTTAATTAAGCTGTTTAAATTGCTGTAAAGTTTTGAAGTGTTCATAAATTATTTGATGACCAAAAAAAAAACAAAAAAAAAACAATAAAGCTAATCTTTCAGTTTTGGGTTTTCTGCCTTAAAGGTTTGTGAAGTTTAATTTACCTCAAGTCAAAGCCTGAGGCGGTTCATTTCACTTCAAGAAAAGCCTGTTTTTAAAAGTCAGTTGTAAGCCAAGCATTCTTAACTACTCTAGGAGTTCACTGCAAACTGTGACTCATAAAAACACGCTCTTCACATTCACTGAATACACCTGGAGCAGGTTTCAGCTCAGTAAGCCTGTGACTGTCACTGACAGGAAGAACAATTGCTGAGACGGAGGAACTGGCATTCAGAACGCCTGTAGAGGGGAAGGAATACTTATCTAATCTGCAGCATCAGTGTCTGAAAATCAGTTATGATCCAATGTTTTAGATAAATGCAGCCACCTAGATGAGGCACAGGCCAGGTTAGCAGTTTCTGCTCAGACAGGCACATGGAGAAGATGGAACTGTCAGTGGATATTGTTCAGACAGAAGAAATCTAGTTGAGCTTGCTGTGTGACTAATTCTCAATATATGAAATACTAACTAAAAACACGGCTAGTAAGTAAATATGGGAAATAAAGTGTCATCTATCATAAATGAGAACAATTCTGGTCATTTGTCATTGGTAATAAAATGGTCACTATTGGTTCAGTGAGTGGAATCGTAAATGCTGTGCTCATGTTTCAAAATTTAAATGAATGGAATCATTATTTTGCTTGGCTAAATGGCAGAGCTGTACTAACAAGTCAGTGTCATGACATCTATTTGAACAATTGATTTCTCCAAGTACTGAGAAGTTGTAAGTCCAAGATTTAATTGTATTTTAGATCTAGCTTTATCATGAAAGTATTGTAGTTAAAACCACAAAATATTACAGTAAATTTGAGGTTGACTTACTCGAATCTGTAAATCGAGTAAATCTCATTAAATTACCTTCAACACAATAATTCTATCTTTGGGGAATAAATATGTGGCTTTGTGTCTGGCATAAAATAATTTCATCAATCTGATAATATTTCACAGTTTAGTATGAAGTTGAGATACATCACACATCGCCAGAGAAAGCACCTCCAGTTGTGGTTTCCACATTCCTACAGCATTCTGGGTACTAATCATTCATGTACTATAACATTTACATTTTGTTTCATTCCAAATACAAAAGGTTTATTATTACCAGTGAAGAAATTTTTCTCCATTTTAAATTAAAAGTTTTAAACTTGAAAGAGGCATAAAAAAGGCACAAATACATGCAAACAGTACAAGTGTGTAGAAGCTGATTTCAGTTCAGGTTTCTGGCATGCAGTGGAGCCTCAACACATTTCATGATTTTTACTGTGTTACTTACTGTCTGTTGTCAACAGCCTTGTGCAGAAAATATACAGTGACTGGCCAAAAAAAATAAATTGTCACCAAAAAGGTCACTGACATTTGTTCGGAGTGACCTTAGGTCACCTCTATGGAGTTGCTTCCATAAGCTTCTGCAAAGCCACCAGATTTATTTCCATCCAATGTTGCATGAACTTTTCGTCAAGATCTTCTTGTATTGATGATGGGAGACTCTGACCACTGCTCACAGCCTTGTCCAGGCAGAACATATCAAAGAGTGTCAGTGGGGTTCAGGTCTGAACTCTGGTGGATGATCCACAGCAGAATGCTTCAGTGATCAGCCATCATTCATTTCTTCTGGCCACATTTCTTCCTAAAAGAAAATGCTTCCCCACTTTCCCTTCAACTGATTATAAAACCTTGGCAGTTTATAACCCAGTCATTTCTGCATCTCTTTAGTCTGTTTCAAAAAGGCTCAAATTATTGCATCAAGCAGAGACAACATCCAACATCTTTTACACAATGACAGGATGTGTCTCTCTACATGGTTTAAAACACGAGAAGCTAAATATTAAATAATTTGTTGTCACCCAAGCAATAATTATGCAGTAAGACGTTTGGCCCAATTTACTTAGTTAGATCTAGCTGGTGACTTTGGTTTGGCCAGGCAGTGTATGTTTAAATTCTTATGGGCTGACGGAGAGAAACTGAGAGCAGAGTTCCTGAGGATCCTCTCCATACCAAGGCTAAGGAGCTGACATCATAGGAAAAGATCTGCTGATGCAAGAATCCAGTCAGTAAAGTTTGAGATCCAGTTTTCCACCGGTGTTCATCCTCTCACCCCAAGACTACAGCAGCAGGCGGCTGGCCGAGTCTGCTTGGGGCGCAGTCAGCCTGCTCTGATCGACTGGAACTGGATCACAGTTCCAATCTGGCCTGTATCACTGGCCTGAACCTGAATGGGACTGGTGAGACTGAAGGGAAGGGTGTGGGTTTTGTACAGAATGGAGTTGACCTTCACAAAGGAACTGAATTCTACTGAGAGAATAAGCTGGGATAGCAAAACCCTAGCTTGGAGATGTTGGTACCTATAAAAAGTTTGAAATGATAAAAGACAGAACCTGCTAGAGCAGGTTGGGAGAATGGCCTGCACCGTTCTGAGCAGCTGCTGCCATTACTACTGGTTATGGAGGCCCACTATGATGATCTTCTGACCCTTATTTCCATTGTTTTTAGCAACTCTTTGTCTGACTTCTTCCTGATCTTCTTCCTCCTCATCCTCCTGCTGACCATTCATGAGTCCTGAGGTGCCATGATCTTCCTTGTTCTCCAGGGGCTCTAGTGGGTTTATCACACCGAACAGGAAAGTGAAGAAACTGTTTAACCAATCAGAGTCACCTTCCTCCACTTCTTCTAACCAATCCAGAACCTGGGCTCCCCCCTGACCGCAGCCCAAACTGGTCAGGCCTATGCAGACAAGAGGGTGGGGTTTGGGGGAGGTGGAGGGGAAGTTCAGGGACCAAATGTGTGGAGGTAATAACCAAAAGCAGTGAACAACAAACATAAGGTGGAAAAAAAGAAAGTTTGATCAAATGAAGGAATAAGATGTGCTGAGGAGGGAAGAGAGGATGGGGGAGAGGAGAGAGAAGGAAGGGGAGAAACAAACGGAGAAGGTAAGAGAAGTTTAAAACGAAGGTCAGGTGGCGAGGGAACTATTTACACTACTAGAACCAGTCAGACCATCTGAACATGATCCACTGGAGCGCTGCCTGAGGCTAAAGCTAGGCTAACAGAAAGAGGGATGCCTATGGAGAAAAGAATTACTGATCACTATGTGCAGACAGCCATGGACACACAGCACACTGAAAGTTGAAGGAAAACTAAGGCTGGGTTTATTGTGACTTTACAAGGATACCGAATAAAAATCAAATTAGTTGCTAAAAATGTAAAACGAATCTGTTAGATTAGATTGGGCAGTGGAATAACACCAGCAAACCAATACTTGTTATTTGGATGCTGAAAAGAGCCTAACTCCTATATTTATAAAGTTCCAATTATGTTTTCATGGAGCTCTGATTCATGAATACATATCTTAAAAATTCTTGTGTAAAAAACCCAAATATGTGTATATTTTAACACATCTAAAAAAGATAAAGAGCCAAACTAACATACCATTTCTGATTGACAGTATGCCGTCGGAGGGGGTCACAAAGGAGATCATTGAGACATACTCCAGAAAAGTATTTTACTCTGCTCCTTTATAATTTGCAAAATTTTTGCTCAGCATAGTTTATGGTGTCAAGCCAGGTGCAGCAATTGCTATATAAAGTTGCACTGACTGCTCAAAAGTAACAGAAACTGACTGATTTTCTGTTTGAACAGCTGAACCCAGTGGCTGGAAGATTTGGAACTGTAATCTTCTCCTGGCCTATTAACGCAGCATAGTGAGGTAGCTGGTCAAAAGTAGCAGCCGATAGATAGTCAACACTACAAGCTGGGTCTGACGTGTCTTCTCATCAACACTTTAAGATGTTTGATTTCTGAAAGGACAAACGTGACTTTAAAGTTTGAAATACAGATGCAGCGGTTCTGCTTCTGAGCCACAGTGACGGGCTTCATAAGGTGTGCAAGCAGGGTATCGATCACAAATATTTAAAAATCTATCATTAATTGAATCAAAACATAATCATAATGTCATCATTTTAAGTTCTCGAAATGAACATTTTCTTAAAACCGCTACAATCTGTTTTTTGTGATGTCACTGACCTCTGCACAACCGTTTCCAAACAAACATGGCTGATAGAGCATCATGACTCTCTGTTGAGGCGCCCTATAAAACTTTTGGAGGTTAACTTTAAGTAAAGAAATGATGAGTAGACATTATTATGAACCACAACAGCAAAGCATAGGAGACTGGAATTAAAGCTTAGTTGAGGAGTTAATGTGAATATTTAAACACAAAATCCAAAATGAATACAGACACCAAATGAAATATCATTTTAAAGTTAGAGTTTCTGGCTCTGTTTGGTTATTTTTGACATGATTTTTTTCAGATGGCAATAGTAGCACAGGGAGGAGGTGGAGACAGATCATCTGCCTCACATTATACTGTCACAACATGGTGACAGTTTTAAAAATGTAAGCAAAAAAATATTTTTTAGAAAAGTTGTGTACTGCAGCTTTAATGGTGAACTTTGTTAAAGTAAATGCCTCAGAGTGTTTCTATACATCCGCATGCACACTGGTTTATCTTTATGACTGACTATTTTAGCAAAATATCAGCGATGTAAAAGAAATGTTTTAACTGCATCTCGTAGCTTCTTATTGGAATGAGATCTACATATTGACCAATTTTGGTTCAGTTTTGGGGAATTTGGCAAATCAATCAACAACCTGGTTTAGTGAAAAACAAAATGACTAAGTAAATTGTCAATAGAATGAAATTCACAGAAAGGTTTGAAAGCATACAGCATGAGCCAGCTTGTCAGTCAGTCTACTTCAGGACTCATTTTATCCTGAAACTTTGTTAGAAGTGCTGTAATCAGTGAAACATTAATCAACAATATGATAGCACTTGACAAAATGTAGTGTTTCATTTGTTGACTGTGTGTTCTATGACTTTGTACTTTTGTGTTTTTATGATGTGAAACACTCATTTCTAAATGAACTTGATTTGATTTTGCTACACAGAAAAGAAGGAACAGGAAGAATGAGCTTATAGGTGAACATCTGAGCCAAGCTATGAGTCAAAATACCATCCAAACATTATTTAAGGCTGTTTCAAGGTTCTGATGAGAACAAATCATACATTATCATCACCAGGATCCATATGAACAACATGGAAATGACATGAGGGTATAGAAGCTTCCTTTTCCATTTGGTCATTCAGAGGCAAATGGTCAGGGAAAGCTTGATGGATTATTTAAAGTTGGAGAGCTCAAAGAAACTGCTGCAGTAAACATTGAATATTATGAGTTACAAAAACATTAAATTTCCATTTGGGATCAATAAACTATTTTTCAACAGAATAGAATACCTTGTAAATGTTGAGACTTTCAGCCTCAGATCCTAATATTACTTACAGTACGTTAAAAACTCCCAAAGCTTTCTGATGTCAAAATCTTTTAGAAAAACACAGAATATTATTAAAATGTTAGACTGTTGGTAAATACATTCTAGTGCACTTAGCTAATTGAAAGCAGATAGCATGTTCTAATTCTAATTCTACTAAAATCCTCTAGATTCTGATCCCTTGTCAGCTGCTGTGAATACAATGCTGGTTAAAAAAATAAAAAGTAAATCCACTTGCCTAGAAGCACCTTAGCGTCCTCCACATCAAAGTCGCCATCTCCATCAGTGTCGTATGCTGCCAGTTTACCTACAGAAGCCACAAACATACGGAGCCATCCAGAAACAGAATTACTGCATCTGTCTAGACATCAGATAAAATTCTACATTCCTACTGAAGCTCAGAAAATGTTATCCAATTGGACTAAGAAAAGAAATTAAGTTAGTCCTGTAAGTTCATCATCATGTTATCACTGTTCAGTATTTCTACCCGGAGTTTAGTGTGTACTTCAGAAAGAGAGTCTAACAGCAAGGTGTGTGTAAAGTCTTGGAAATAGTATTTTATGATCAACTTTTAGAATACTGCAGTCAGCTGGGTGACTGGTTCAGTCCTACATTTAGATCCTAAGGAGAGAGGCCAGACACTGGTATTTAAAGAGGAAGACCCCATTTATAAAATGTTTTGGTCAAAGTAGAACAGGTACATCCAGAAAAATTACAGCATTGTGTAAAAGTGTAATATTTCTTACCAGCCATCTCCAAAAGGGAAACATTCATTTTATAGAAATTCATTACACAGAGTCAAAGATTCTGTGTAATGAATGAAAATGAAAAGTATAATGAATTTTGCATTTTGAATGATTATGACTTACAGATAATGAAAACCAAAATTGCATTGTCTCAGAAAATTACAGTAGATTAATAAAAAAAGATGT
Organism: Poeciliopsis prolifica; assembly: GCF_027474105.1. NCBI lineage: Eukaryota > Metazoa > Chordata > Actinopteri > Cyprinodontiformes > Poeciliidae > Poeciliopsis > Poeciliopsis prolifica. Next base: position 478,609 of record NW_026562519.1, read on the forward strand.
TTTAAGCACAAATATGAGGCTGCTGAAAAGTTGGTTCTTTTCTCTGCTCTCAGTTCTTGGTTGTGGCTCCTTTAGCATAAATTACTGCAGCATGGAGGAGATCAGCCTGTGGTTCTGCTCAGATGGAACAAATAAACAAGGTAGCTTTGATAGCTACCTTGTTGGGTCTTGAACCTCATCTTTCTCTTAACATTAACATTCTCTCTGGCGTGAAAGGTCAGGCCAGTTCTCCCTGTTTCTGGTACCACATTTCTTCCTTCCATTCCATTTCTTCCACTCAATTTTCTATGAATATGCTTGGATGCAACAACCAGCTTCTTCAGCGTTGACCTGCTGTGTCTTTCCTTCCGTCATGGACGCTTCCTGGTGGACGGCGTCCATGACTGTCTTCTGGCCATCTGTCCAGTCAGCAGATTGTGTAGCCGACTGACCCAGTGAGAGAGTGTTCAGGAAACCTTCAGCTGTTTGCAGGTTAATTCGTTTATTATGGTGTCAGTTTCATCATGAGATTAAATTAGCTTTTTCACAGAAGCAGAATTTTCAGAGAAACTGAATTTGAGTTTTTGTTTTCTGTAAGCTATGATCATCAAACGACAAGAAACAAAAGACTTGTTTTAAATCACTATCATGATTATATGGAATATATGAGTTTCAGTTTCTGAGATCACTGGTAAGAAACATTGCACTTATTTGTTGATGTACTAGTATTTCAAAATAACTTATTAAAAAGCTGTTGTTACCTGAAAGAACAAATACAAACAAAAACTATATTCTGATCTGAAAGGAAATGTTTTTCAGTCATGTTTGACTTACAATTCTCCTTCTAATGCACTAGATGTTCTAGATAGGGGTGTGGATGGGGTGCAGGTCAGGACTGCATGCTGCTCTCATCCAGACGGATGAAGTTTGGATTGGTAAACATGTTTGAGCAATACTGAGCATTCTAGAGTAATAATCTCTACAAAAACAACTAAAAATATCCATAACAACAAGAGAAACATGTCTAGTGTTCTTTACCTTGCAAGGTTTCAGACAGGTTAATCTGTATGCCCTTAGCCTTGTCTGCATGCAAAACAAGAAATTTGGAAGAACAGCAAAATTAGCAAAGGAAGCAAAAGAGATTCACAAGGCATACATTAATCAAAAATACTTACCACAGACAAGAATGTATAATTTTTATTAGGATGAAGATTAATCAGAAGACACCGATCCAACAATCAGACATGCATTTAAAAATACAAGATCAGGTTTAAAATTCAGGTTTCTCACAAACATTTTCTTCCTTTATAAATTCAGCACTAAATTCCAGACTCCTGCTTCAGTCTGATTTGCACAGAGTGATTCCAAGCTGGATCACAGGAAAAATATCAACCTCGCAGGAAGAGGTGAGTTTAAAAAGGAGAAAGACCTCTGGAAAGATTTTTAAACTTGCAACATCATGAAAAGCAGCAAAAGAAAGCTTTGCAGTAAAATATTGAGGAAATATTTCAAATATAGAATTAGATGAAACTGATCTTTTGAGGGCCCTAAGATTTGCCGTCACCTCTTTTAATCAGGCCGATAGGATCGTGAATCAAGTTCAGCAATCAGTTATATAAAAATAAGAAAAGGACTGAAAACACTGGGTAGTTATTACTGATTGTCCTGTTAGTGGCTGTTAGCTTGACTTGCCCGTTCCTGTCTACGTTGACCCTAAACAAAGCACTGTCTAATCCAGATAAGATGCTCACTCTTCCTCTGCTCATTAGATAAACAAGCTATAAATGAAAATAAATAATTGCATTTATGTAAAATATTGTAAAATAAAAAAACATTGTCCCAGAGTTGGTCTGCACAGTGGTGCAGTTGGAAGCACTGTTGCCTTGCAGCAAGAAGGTCCTGGGTTTGATTCCTGGCCTGGGGTCTTTTTGCACAAAGTTTGCATGTTCTCCCTGTTCTCTCTGGGTACTCTGGCTTCTTCCCACAGTCCAAAAACATGACTGTCAGGTTAATTGGTCTTTCCAAAATTTTCCCTAGATGTGAGTGTGTGTGTGTATTGCCAATACCAAGCGTAGTGATGTTAAAAAGCTATGAGCAGTCAGTATCTTCCATGCAGTGGGTCCTCAGAGTTACTTCATTAAATCCATTTAGAATTTCATCTCAGCCTTCTCAGTCAAAGCTGATTCAAAGTTCCCACAGATTCAATGGCAGCAGTAAGAGGGAGAACCCTAACAAGTTTCACATGGGAGGTCACTGTTACAACCTGCAGCGTAGTATGGTCTGTGGTGTAAGTTAGCATACTAATGCAAACTCAAGACTAATAATTGGATGCAATTCAGACACAATATACTTTTTTAGAAAAGCAGACATAAAATCACTAGAATAGATTTTGAAGGTAAAGTGGTTTTAAGATATAGTCTGACTAGCCTCTGTGTGGAACATATCTGTGAACTGATTGCACTTTTCTGGGTGATCACCTGTCCTTAAAAAGCCTGACATGTAAATTTGTTTGTCTGCAAAGTCGCTAAATATAGCAACAAGCAGTGGGACGACGTTTGCAGACGTTATCTGGTGGGCAAGTCTGTCACTGTAGAGCAAAAGGGACTGCTGCCAATTTTCGGACTTTTGGGGAGAGAAGGTCGGATTCTCATGGAGGTATTGGCTGATCGCCAGACTCCAAAATTTTGGGAAATCAAGGTTGATTTATCAGCCAGCCGAATTCTTGCTGCACTTCTAATGGAAAACTAATCTTTGTTTTAAAGCGAAGATGCAAATAACATAGCAGTAAAGTGTCACAGCCTGCTAGCAAAAATTCAATTCATGCTTTGCCTTTTGGTCTGAACTCACTGGATTGGCCTAACCACAGCCTATGTCACAATGCTGCATCTGCACATCAGCATTTGGTTAAAATTACAGTTCATAGAAAAAGAGGCTAAACAACCAGGATAAAGTACTGAAGGAGACATGTTTCATGAACTGCTATTTACCATGGACATAGTTAGATCCTATCAATTCACAATCATTCACGTTGGAGGCAGCAAGCGTTATAGCCACAAATACATGAAGACAGCAACAATATGAGTCTTAGGTGTTAGATGTGCATATATGTTCCAACATCTGCCCACCTAGAACTCCTTGATAGTCGACCAAGTCAAAGTAGACCACAGCCACAGAAGTCCAGACACCAAGCAGGGCCAGCACGATGAACCAGGTGAAGAAACTGTTGCTGCTGCTGGAACCGGAGTCCAGCTTCTTCCCATTCTTACTGGATAACAGGCTTTTACCTGCATCTGGAACAGAAACACACAAAGCATCAGGTTTACTTTTCATAAGCAAAGCCATTTAAATGATGACTTTAACTGTCTAAGGTCAGTGAATAATGCTTTTCCGAAAGCACCAGTTTACCTTGTCTTGCAAAACATATTCTTTTTGTTTGTATTTGTAATCAACAGCTGAGCAGTATCCCAGTGATCCTAGGAATGATGCTGTCTGGGGCTTCATGCCCCTGGTAGGGTCACCCAAGGCAGACAGGCTCAAGGTGAGGAACCAGAAAAGCGCAGGATTTATTGCCAGATGTGCGGATCACACAGCTCAAGCAAAGTTAAACTGACATCTAAGACATTTGGTATAGTTTTTAATCCATTAAATTGAAAAAGTTACATTTCAGGGCTTGACTTGATAATGTAAAAAAAAAACAGCAGAAACAAAATAAATAAAAAAAACTGTCAAAGTATTCCTACAGTCAAGTTGATGTGAGCCAGTCATTTTTTCTTATTCTCAATGCCCTTCCCTCATCTTTTGCTGTGCTCTGCTATCTGATAAAAAGCTATAACTCACTGGTTTGGACACATTTCCACAGGAAACAAATAAAAGCCCTGGTGTGGAAACTTTTGGCATACATATGCCACAAAAGGTGGAATATTCCACATTATAAGCATCCAAATTCTACAATTTTAATTATTAAAAGGGAGTTAGATAACATTTTTAAAATTGCAACAATGAAATTGTTGAATTATTTTAGCACCAACCTAATAAGTACTACGATAAATTAAAATTATTCTGCTCATATAAAATTTTTGTTTGACATGTTGATAGTATAGTACTTTGATGCTGTAAAACAATGGTATCTTAAATCACTATGAACATTAGCAGTGCCTTGATCCAACAGGCTCTGTCTGCACTGCAATCACCCTAATCAGGTGTGTTAAGCAGGAAAACTTTTAAAACATGGTGGGTCGTGTGGACCAAGGACCAGTCCTCGAGAGCTACCGTCCTGCAACTTTCAGATGCTTCCCTGCTCCAACACATCTGAATCAAATGAATGGCTCGTTGCCAGGCCTGTTCAGAGCTGATCCTGGTCTGTTGGTGTAAGGATGCATCTAAAAGTTGCAGGACAGTAGCTCTCGAAGACTGGACCAAGGAGCAAAAAGGCTACACCAGAACCAGATCCCAAAAGTTATTCCGGGTGTGCCAAAGATATCCCACAATGCATGATGGGAGAAAGGGCAGAGAGAATGAACAGGTGCTAAAGGGAGATTTGTGTTGCCAGATCAGATTTCAGAGACACCAAGCAATGCTCAACTCTGAACTATGTTCCAAATGTAAAGTCGACTAACATGAGTAAAACTAATGAAAAGTTTAATGCCTTTAACCTGTAAGGGAATTCTCACCTGTCAGGTAAAACTTGACCAGAACAATGTTGAAGTGTGATACAGAGGTTTGTGCTGCATTTGTACAAAAGGTTTGTTGCTTCAGAACTGCGTGAAAGCACAGTTGGACACAAAATGCCTAAATGCGGCCAAACCTCAAACATAGGTGTGTACCTGACTCCATTAACGGCTTCTAACAAACATTTAGAATACGTAATAAAATAACCAATGAAGTTAATAGGACAGGACAACCTGACACAACCAGACCAGCAGGTTTTCAGAAAGTTTTTCTTCACTCTGAACCTAACAACCAGTCCCATTCAATGATCCTGAACCTGCCCTCACCTTCTACCCAATCAGCCACTCATGAACAGACCCGTTCCTCACCTTGCATTTCCCCTGCAGGAATTGCCGTGACAACAGGCGGTGTGATGGACTCCACTGGGTTTGCTGAATCACCCATCCCTGCCGTATGAGAGCTTGACAACTAGTGGTAAACTGAAATAGCAGCTCTGAGTCCCCGCCTCTGCTGCCTCTTTTGTGTTCCTATCCGGCCCTTCCCTCCTGACTTGATTTATTTGTAGTTAGGTCAGTCAGTAAGTCACTCTTGCTGTATGGATGCAGAGGTCATTCAGAGCTATTTATAGTGCTGTTAAACAGCTGGCCCTGACATACAGGCAGAAAAAGAAACACAGTCACTGTCCTCCAAAGCCTGGAACAAGTGGAAGGGGGAGTCGGCAAGAATTTGCTCCCAAGCAGAGAAAAGAGAATACAATCTTATGTTTGACTGACATCTACATCTCTCTGTGCACTGAATAAGTACACAGAAAACCATATCTGTTTCACAAAGCAAACATTAAAGCCCAACCCAGCATGGGCTCAACTCATCTCAGAGTCTTGAGGTATTTGTTTTGCTCTGCTGTGTCAAAGCAGATAGCCTACATGACATTTTGTGTAAAGAGGTCACTGCCTTTGGAGTTGGAAGTACTGTTGCCTTGTTACAGCAAGAAGAGCCCAGGAGGCAGGTGCAGCCCCCTACCACCCTGCATGTACAAGCTGGTAAGGACAATAGATGGCTGAAGAGGCCATCACCCTAATTTCTTATAAACAGTCACTGTAAAAACATTGAACAACTCCTTTAAATCCTAGGGATTTATATGGATCTAGTGCGGTGGTCTCCAAACTTTTGGCCACATGGTCAAATTTGCCAAATTCAAAAATATTTATTGAATTCAAATCACTTTTCTCCCCCCCATAATAATAATAATAATAATAACACATTGATATTATTCAACTCACTAGACAATTGAAGACTATGTTTACAGTTTAGCAGTAAAGTCAGTTTGTGTCATCCAGACTTTGTCTTTAGGACATGTTTGCAGTCCAAATGATTCCTTTTGTGAGTCTTCATGGATAAATATCAGTATAATCAACATAATGCTGAACATTTTTCCAGTGCTTTCTAATATTTATTCTATCCATCCATTTTCTTTCGCTTTATCCGGGGTCAGGTCACGGGGGTAACAGCTTCAGAAGGGAGGCCCAGACTTTCCTCTCCCCAGCCACTTGTTCCAGCTCCTCCGGTAGAATCCCAATGCATTCACAGACCAGCCGAGAAGCATCCATCCCTCCAGCATGTCCTGGGTCTTCCCTGGCTCCTCCTCTTGGTGGGACGTGCCTGGAACGCCTCACAAGGGAAGCGTCCTTAAGGCGTTTTGACCAGGTAACTGAGCCTCACTGGCTCCTCTCGATGTGAAGGAGCAGAGGCTCTACTCCGAGTCCCTCGTGGAGGACCAAGCTTCTCATCCTATCTTCAGGATGAGAAATACAAGTGGCCGAAATGGCCGAAAATTCATTTCGGCCACTTGTATTTATTCCAACTATGTAAAACGCAGTGTGTGCAAAGAGACTGCTATCCAGCCTTTTCACACATGCACACAATAAATAAAAACTGTCAGGCCCAAATCCAGAAATTGTTGCATAACATACCGTTCTGTTCCTCCATGCCTTCCAGACTGTTAATATTATTAGTGCAACAGTTATTTCACACACATGGTGGGTTCCAGTATTTTTCAGACAAATAGGAGACAAATAGGTTGAATCTCTCCATTTTGTAGCACCCTGCACACGTTCAGATTAAGCTACTCCTCTTAAATCTTATGTAAGTTCTGCCGAGTTCCTGGCTCCCAAACGCAACTCATCCCCTGCAGGCTTTTTACAAGCATGCATGCTGTTGCATCCACACTCCCACATGCATCCTTTGAGAATATTCATGTTTCTCTCACTCTGTAACCTTTGTCACAGTTGACAAACATTTCACTAAATCTTTTAGTTAAAAGTGGGGACTATCAGGTTTCCGACTTTGGGAATCTTATACAAGCTATTGCAAGTATTTCCAAGCAGAAACCCTGGCTGGTTCACTTTTTATGCACTGGCATCTGTAAAGTTGGACAGTGGATTCCAGGGATGGAGGCTGGCACCTCAAAAGCAGTAAAAAGGAAGTTATATCTGGATTTGTGGGGAAAAGAATCCTGAAAGTCTCCAGTATAAATTGAAAATAAAATGGCTTAAAGATACAGTGGAGGTAAAATAATTAATTCCTAAAGTATCACTAGAAGTACTTGATAAAAAGGACTGGATCTGAAGTCTGAAAGAAGTCAAACATCCAGAATAAAATTCCATAATACTGAATACACCTTAAGAGAATAAGCCGTTTCCTGAAAACAAGGCTGAAGGGCTGCAGTTAACCTTGCAAAGTTCAGATTAGCTTAACTGCAGACACAACACCTCCACATGAAAACCAAATGAACACAGCACCGCAAGTCCATGCAAGGTCACCAAGAGGTATTTGCATTTAAAGATTTTTGTGACATTATGCAAATTAAAAAAAATAAAAATAATGACAAAAATAGAACACAACAACACACAGCATCCTAGAGAAAAGGACTTGGCTATTACCCTTTTGTCTCTGCAGAGTTCAACAGCTCCCAGGAACAGGGAAGGAAGAGTAAGGGCCCTTAAGGAAACCATTACAGAGCAAATGTAATGAGAATGATGAGAGTAGTGATCTTTGATTACAAACACTCACATCCATCTTTTCATCCATCCATCCATCAGGCATAATGTCATTAATGTCTGAATTGTCCTTTTTCCATGGAGGAATAATTAGAAAAGACAAATTCAATGAATCATTGAAACAAGAATTGGGAACACAAGTTTGAATTTTCTGTGGATTGTTTTCAGTCCATACAGTGTCAGATATATATATACAGCCCCAGTAATAATTAGATGAAATTTGATGTTTGACCACTCTTTGTGTAAGGAATGGTCAGTTTTTTGTTTTTTTTTAACTGGTTGATTCCTGGACAGTGCAGCAGACTAGCAATCTGTCCAGGGTGACCCCGCTTCTCGCCCGGAACGTGACCCGACCACATTAGGGACAAGGGTGTTAGAAAATGGATAGATGGATTTCATGACTGTCAGGTTAATTGGCCTTCCCAAATTCTCCCTAGGTGTGAGTGAGTGTGTGCATGGTTGTTTGTCCTGTTTGTCTCTGTGTTGCCCTGCGACAGACTGGAAACCTGTCCGAGGTGTACTCCGCCGCTCGCCCGGAACGCAGCTGGAGATAGGCACCAGCACCTCCCGACCCCGTTAGGGAGAAGGATGCTCAGAAAATGGATGGATGGATGGATTTCTGGACACTAGCTAAGTTTCTATGTAGTTTGTCCATTCACAGGCTGACATTAGGTTTCTGATACCTTGTGTATGTAAAACTTTTGGTCTGCCCCAGGAAATGGGCCACATTCAACTTATTCCATAAAGTAAAAGTGTTAAAAGTGTCCAGTATGTGGTTTCCTTGTATTTTGCAACAGGAAACATTTGGTGCATTTATGCAAATATTTGAGAATATATGTATGATTTTGACTCTGTTTAGATTAGAAAATACTACAGTAAATCTAGCCTTGTGCTCCCAACTATTGTTTGTAAAAGTTAACAATGCGTACATTTTGAATAGAACCAGACATAGTAACTATAAAAAACGGCCTCAAGCATTCAAAGAGTCTAATGATCAAATATTCAAACATCTGGCTAACAGTTCACTGATTGTACACCTTTATCAAGCGACTCAGTAAGTATTTGACAAGCCACTGTTAGTGTTTGATCAGAAGTCCTAACAGAAAAAATGCTGACGAGGCACAGGTTCCAGTCACATCAATTAGATCAAACACTCATTTTGCTGTTCAAACATTAAGCAAGAAAGGCTGAAAACACCACTGATCTTAATAACTGACAGAAATATGGGTTCCTGAGAAAAGTGTGCACTCAACCAGTCAAAACACACAAGAAAATTGCACATCAACTCACACACTTATGCATTTAAAGCAGGAGGCTGATGATGATGTCAGGACTTGCTATGTTGGGTTTTTGTGCATCATCGCATTGGTAACTTTTATAATACTGATGTCATAAAGGTTAAATCGGGTAAACCCCTTCTTATGGCTCAGGTAACAAATGCATGGCCAGCCAATAGTTAGCAAAACCTCAACTGTTTACTTCTTGACTTTACTTCTGCATAGTGAAAGTGTCTGAGACATTCAAGGGATAATCCAATCACAGAATTTTCCAATATTGAATATGATATACAGTTTTAATGGTCTTCTGATTTTATCATAAAAAATAGCATTTGCCAATTTGATAAAAAATATTTAAGACAAATCTGAAGTTGGCTTCCCTTTGTAGTCTCTGTTTCAGGAGATGGCTAATGGGCAGTTCCACCTAATTTTTCACTACCTTGAGAGTTCATTAAAAAAAAAAAACTACAATACTTAGACTCTTCAAATCTTGACTATATTATTCCACACTAATTATAGAGTCATTCAAACAGCCTTTCAGTGTAATTTCAGAACTATTTTGGATACAAACAGAGGTTTAGGCTATTCTGGCTTACTCTCAAGAAATCTGCTGCCATCTTCTGAAAAGGCTCAAACATGAATGAAGTAAGCACAACTTCAACTTAAAGTTATACATAAGTGCAATTACCTGTACCTGATCTTCCCTGTACCTGATTGAGCTGCAGTCCAGTTGTACCATATTTTTTTGGCAAGGCTGTTTTTGATCCAAAAAGGAATTTCGAGTGTCTTTTATGAGTAATCAAAGGCAACAGAAGCCTATGCTAACAGGCCAGCATTTCATACCTCGAAAAAGAGAGTTACCATCCAGTTAGTTCTGGATGGATGGTAACTCCATTCAGAAGTTACCATCCAGGTAAATCAATCAATCAAATTTTATTTGTATAGCACATTTCAGCAACAAGGCATTTCAAAGTGCTTTACATCATAAACACAAAGAATAAATAAACACAACATAGAATAAACAAAACAATGTTCCATATTGTTTCAAATACAATTCTAAACAGGTGTGTTTTTTGTTGAGATTTAAAGGAAGTCAGAGTTTCTGCTGTTTTACAATTTTCTGGAAGTTTATTCCAAATTTTTGGTGCATAGATGCTGAAAGCTGCTTCTCCTCTCATGGTTCTGGTTGTGGGGATGCAGAGCAGAACCAGAACCAGAACCTGAGAAGGTTGATACAACAACAGCAGATCTTTGATGTATTGTGGTGCTAAACCGTTCAGTGATTTATAAACTAACAGTATTTTAAAATCTATTCTTTGAGCTACAGGGAGCCAGTGGAGGGACTTTAAAACTGCTGTTATGTCTCTATCTTCCTGGTTTTAGTGAGAACAGGAGCAGCAGCTTCTGGATCAGCTGCAGCTGGAGGATTGATTTGTTGGACAGGCCTGTGAAGACGCTGTTACAATAATCAATGCGACTAAAGATAAACACATGGATGAGTTTCTCTAGATCTGGCTGAGACATTAGTCCTCTAAATGTGTCCTAGTAACTTCTGAATGTTACCTGCTGTGATCATTCATACCGAATGTTAGTAGAAGAGCGGATGAAGAAGAGTGGTCTAGAGATAAACAAGGCAGTTTTCCATGCAGTACATACATTTTCTATATATTTCCCTTCCTGGACTGAACGGCCTAAACTTCTCAGATGGTGGAGGATGTGCTGGGTTTCAGTGTGATTCTCGACGCAGGCCTCCAACATGACAGTCTGCAGCTGCGGTCTCTCTGCGCCTGACGCTTGAAGAGATGTAAGTAGTGAGGACGTAGCTGTACAGGATCATTCCGTGCTGATTGGTTACTGGACCACGGGCCGCCTTCTGTAAGACGCCCCTCCGCGGGGTATACTGACACGTGAATGTTTGGAAAGCGGGGTGTACAGTTACTATGCCGGGGAAAGTCAGTGTTTGTCCCGGAGTTTCCGCAGAGAGAGGCAAGAGGCCTCCCTGCTGCAGAGCCCGCGGACGGGGCTGAGCTACTGGCGTCATCTGAGCGTGTGAAGCGGCTCCACAGTAATCCCTCTCGCTAGATCCCCCAGCCAGCCAATAGCTACAGGACAGACGGTTACTCAAGCATACAGATGATAATATGGGCCACTATGAAAGTATTTGACATAATAATGAAAGCAACGAAGTTAAGGCGTTTTGAGCGAACAGCCATAGAATCAAAGCTGAGGCGTACTGTTTCTGACGCAGCCGTGTTGACGTGTTAACGCAGTGAGCTCGCGCTGGTGCTGTTTACATGCGTGCAGAACTCAGTGATCCGCTAACACACTCGGCAAACGACCCGGTGACGCAACTTTTTAATGCCTAAATTAGCGAAGAGAATAAACCAGGGGGAAAGTTTAAAACAGCTTATAAACTTCTCCAGGCCTGGCTTTCATAACAGCATCTCAACCACTGTAACTTCGTAAGACAGAATGAACAAGATTAGCAACAACGCACCTTTGCCTTTTGTGCTTGACTTTGAAGCTTTCTTTGAAGTCATGCTGGATGTGTGGCAGAACCGAACCTGGATCAGCGCACTGACACAGTTCCAGCAGTGAAAAGAAATCAAAAATTCTTTGAGATCTGAGTTCTATCAGGCAGGAGGACAAACCCCATCCGCTGTATGCCCGACAGCTCCCACAGCCAATGAAATGTGGCACTTACAAAAATAGGCGAGTCTTACAGATATCCAGGCCAATGGTATTCCAGAAGAATTTGACTTATTCAAGCGTGTGGCTAGTCTTTATCTCTGTCCCGCCCCCTCTGTTCCCCTGGAACGTGGCAAGATGGTAGATCCAGTGGCGTCGCCTCTGCTCCCTCTGGCACAGCGCTTAATGTTTAAATCCCCTGTCGTTAAGCGATCCTTTGATGTCTAAACATTATCTTTTTCATTGGCAAAAAAAAAAAAAAAAAAAAAAAAAACATGTAATATTATTTTACATTATTAACACATACGCTGCTTTTGAAGAAAACAGAATCTGAATGAAAATGTGAAAAGTCTTTACAATCATGACCAACGAACGCAAACAGGAACAGCAATGTAAACATTTACCAAGAGTTTATGTTTATTCCTCAGTTCAATTAAATTCAGTGTATAAAACACCAGTTCACAAAAAATCAGTTCACAGCCAACTGATCCAGATAATAATTGCAGTCTAAACTTGAAGCAACCTTTTCTGCTGATAAAATAACAACTCAATTTTAACGGGAAGAAATTCCTCAGCAGATCCAGTTGTAGATGAGTATCCATGACAAACATAGTCCCTCCAATCCCTATGTCCCTCCATATGACCCAGACATAGTCCTTTCCCCTGGGTCTTCCTCAGGGAAGATGTCTCAGACTAGAGTTTCTGCTTCACCACTCAAAAAGGCGCCTCCTTCCTCCTGAGGGAAGGAGGCGCCCTTCCCTGGTGAGGGAAGTTTTGTTGTGGTGAACCTTCGCTATGATCTTTGTCCACTATTATTTAGATGTTAAATTTGTATATGTCATAGCAAAAGTTGATCACTGTAATCAACTTTTTTGATAAGGATAAGAATGTCCTTACACTCTTGTCTGGTAAAAAAAAAAAAGGTAAACAAAAAGTCTGCTTGATTCCATTGTTTTGTGCTTTCTGTCATTAAAAATAAGTACGTTTTTCAAATGGGTAGAGTAGTTTTATATGTGAAAATAAGGCATGATTTGCATTGACTTGATTTGACTCTACTCCCCTCTGCACAAAGGGGATCATTTGGTTATTCAGCAGGCATGTTCATTGTTTGATCAGCTTACGGACAGTAGCCTCTGGGTGTGTGTTTTTGTTCTGTAACAAGAATGTGGGTGTGTGTGTGTGTGCGTGTGTATGCAACTGTGTGTGGGTGTATGTGTGTGTTTCCTGACAGCTGTCCTTGCCTACTATTTGTACAATAAGCCATTTGATATAGCCTAATCATGATGGAGAGAGGTGATCTAATCAGATTAACAGACTATCTTTTACATGAAGTGAGAACAGAGGCACATGTCTACTTAGTTTGAAGAGACGTAAGTAGTGAGGACGTAGCTGTACAGGATCATTCCGTGCTGATTGGTTACTGGACCATGGGCTTTCCTTCAGTAAGAAGTCTAATAATTGCAGTCTAAACTTGAATCAATCTTTTCTCCTGATAAAATAACGTGAACGTTTTGGAAATTAATCTCTCTTTTGATTTATCAAAAACGTCTAATTTACATTACATTGACTGCAGTATAATGATTATAAATAAACTTGTCTGACAAATCAAGTCATCAGGTCACTTAGCCAAAATCCAAAAAAACAACAGACAATTAACAAAGTAAAAGATACTTGGTTTACAAAGTTGGGTTCTTTCTTAGAGATTTTTTCTCTCAATTTTCCAGCAAATCTAAATTAGATATATCCAGATTTATTTTGGTAACCCAAAAGTAATCATTACCTTTCTAAATCTTTGTTTATTTTCTGTTTGACCGTTTCCTGTAATAGTTGTATGTTGAATTCTGTGGGTAGAGGCTTGCATGGGGCTGTTTTCTTTGTTCCAGTTATTCCTGCTCCTGCTGGATTTCTGGTCATTCCCTCATGCTTCTATTCATTCTGACTATTCAGCCTGTACAATACAAATGCAAAGTTCTGGTTCCAGTGGATGCATGTCATGGACTTTCTCATTTTTAAATTTAAATTAGTGATTATCTAATTTAAATTTTATATGATGCTTTATATAAAGCTTTATATGATGTCCCTATAATGCAATATTTAGATGCCATGTAAACAAAAACATGCTCTATCTAGAAAAGTAGGATTATGAGGATTAAATAAATGACACCAGATGGGATTTTTAAAACGAATTCTTTTCTTAGGACGAGTTTCTTCTTTGCACTTTATGTCAGGCAGATGGCGCTGAAATAATGGAATAAATACTTTTCAGTGATAGTTGGCAAAATTACATTCTACATGCAGGTATATGTAAAATATTTTAAATATTGTGAAAAAATGCAATGCATTTTGTTACTTACTTCAATTGCAATTGTGACATGTTTGTTCTGCCTTACAGTGTATTTACTGCCTGTAAGGTAAGCAGCGGCTATGTTAGCCAAGTGTAAAATATTCATTAAATTAGTGTACCGAACTATTTCTGTTTGTGCATTTACGTACAAATTACATTTTTGTACTGGGGATGTTTGATTATTTTGTAAAAAGAAAACGTTTGAATGTTGACAGTCTGTTTATTGCCTGCAGGGGCGATTCTAGGATCTGACCTTTAGAAGTGCTTAGCCCCCAGCAGGGCTAAGGACCAAAAGAAGTTATTTGTTGGTGCATTTTTCTAAATGTCACTGCTTATTTACACTCACATAAGACATTAAATAGTTTTGTCTAACTAAAACTGTTAACTACATACAGATCTAGAAAAAATTAAGAGACCACTGCACTGAACCCCATTGAAAACCTCCTGGTTATTCCACCAAATATTGATTTCAGAACTCTTTCTGAATTAAAACATTAGTTTTGTTGTTTCTAGATGAATATGAACTTGTTTTCTGTGCATTATTCAAGGTCTGAAAGCATTGCACCTTTTTTCTTATTTGACCTCTTTTCATTTTCTGAAATAAATACTAAGTTTTTGCTTGGCATTGCAGAGACATGTCGTCAATAGTTCAACAATCTTCATTTTACTTGAACATTTAGCTATAAAGAGTAAAATCAGAAGACTGAGTTTTTTCCTGAGCTGTATATATATGAAACAGAGTCACACTACATCATGCCTGCCAACATCTGCTAGCATTAATGAGACACAAGCAGCTGTGGAGTGACACACTCCGAGTGGAGTCTGCTCACCCAGAAATGAAAATAAATCCACTTAAATCTATGCATTTTATTTCAAGAACATTTTATTAAATTCATAGGATTAATAAACCCAAAACCAGTTTATTATCAAGGTAGAAGGTCAGGTTAAGGACTAATTCCTGCTTGTCATTAATCTGAACTTTATTTGAAAATCATACTTAGAATTTACATTACCATTATTTTTATCTGAACATTATGCAGCTGTTGGTCTTTTTTCTTGAAACAAGAACGTATGTCCATCTATGGAAAAGTGAACATTATGAGTTGGGGTTTTACTATTTCACTTCACAGTTCATAAAGTGGGTTTGTCATAGTTTCAATATAAAACACCTTTTTCTTCGCAAAGAAACACCCTGACCCTAACATTCTGTGCTGTTCTTTAGTTTTACCTTATTTAAGTGACTCCAGAGAGATTTGGGAGAGTAATTACAAAACAACACAACAGTCTCTAATCAAACTTCAGAGCAACAAGCATATCAGACTAACCCATTATTTATCCAAATATTTTGCACACTTGCAATATTTTGTACTGAACAACAACAACATAATATTCAAATAAATAAAGCCAATGCTGTACACAATTTCTATTCATAAATATCACAAACATAATTCTAAATTAAGTACTGCATTGCCCATTGCAAAAAATCACTAAGCATAATATTGTGCATTACAAGTTGCCATCTGAATAAAGATGCTGATGACACAAGTCTGGCCCTTATTGCTGGTTAAAATAATCTATATAATGGTCTTTACTGTTTTCGTTAGAGGCTGACTACAATGTCCCCTGTGGTAAATCTGGTCTAGAACCAGTGTGTTCTATGGGGAACACTTAAAAATGAATTACACAAAAAGCATAACAATATATGCTGATGTATATAGATATATTAAGTCAGTAAAAGAGCCACTTGTGTCTCCAGAGATTCAAGTTGCAGATTCCTGACCTACCAGATGGGAAATGAGATTCTATCTAGGGCTATTGTAAACAAATATTTTAATAATCGAGTAATCTATTGATTATTCTTATGATTAATTGAGTAATCGGATACTTAATTAACATTGGTTATTAACATGGGTTAATTGAGTATCCAACTCAATTAACATCGGTAAATCTAACATAACAGCAGTATTACTATTGCATATCAATATCAGTCCAATTTTTCAATTTTGAGATTTCCTAACAGTAACTTTTCTGTAGTTTAGAAAACAGTGGCGGAGCCAGAGGGGTGGCCGGGATGGCACTTGCCACCCCCAACAGACCCCTGGCCACCCCTACTGCCACCCCACTGGAAATGGTAATTTTAAAATATAATACTTATGAGATCGGCAAAGATTTGCCAGGAAAACTGTAATTTCCGACTGTCCCTGAAGGCAGCTCGATGCCCGCGGCTTTAGAGTTACACCATTCAGGAGTTTTGCAGGTATTTACATTTTACCGCTCAGCAGTAACCGCTGTTTCCTTCCTAATGAGAGGCGGCACTTGTCATACATTTCTAAAAAGAAACAAAATGGTTGTGTACCGCTGCATAGTGCCTCGTTTATTATATTAGCCATGCTAGTGCTGGTAGATCGTGTTTTAGACAGATTCTTTTAACATATGTTTTAGTGACATGCTGCCCTCTAATGTTTTATATCTCCCAGCTCTTGCTTGAAATGTGTGGTAAGAATATGAGAAAAACCATTAAGTTTTATAATGACTGAAATGTAAGTCGGCTATGTCATATGAAAACTTTGAATTATAACCTAACTAGTTATATTAATTTTAATTAATGTATTTTTAATTTAGTATTTTAGCTAGCTACAGAAAACTAAAAACTATAGTTTAAATAATAGTTAAAATAGTGTCTCTGCCAAACAGTCATGGAGTCTAAATACCAGGCTGTCTTATTTTGTGTAGAGCCCAAATGAAGAGAGAAGGGAAGATCTCCCAGTTCTTCTTAAAGAGGCAAAAACCAGGGCCAGACCTGGACCAGACAGAACCCTGCAGCAGTGACCAGGACCAGACAGAACTCTGCAGCAGTGACCAGGACCAGACAGAACCCTGCAGCAGTGACCAGGACCAGACAGAACCCTGCAGCAGTGAACAGGACCAGACAGAACCCCGCAGCAGTGACCAACCTGGAGAATCCAGCCAAGAGACTCCAGGCCCAAGTGTATCACCAGCGGGTTAGAGTCTGTGACAGAGAGTTATTAAGTATTAAAATACAATAAGCCTAATTCTAAAGGTTAGCATGATGCTTTTTGCATTTTTTATTGTGTCTGTTTATGCATTTCCAATGAAGTTCCAGAGAGAGATGAGGGTGATACAGATTCAGAGTCAGACTCTGGGGAGGAAGACAGTGAAGCAGAAGGAAGTGGCACTGAACTGCCCCCACCCAGCACAACCTATTGCACACCAGAAGGACCAGTTTATTTATTATTTATTTATTTATTCTGAATTTGTTTTTGGTCATATTCTGGGCTCTGAGTTTACATTTACATGTTCACTGTTCCATAGTGCCGTTTAACGTCTTGTTTGGTCATGGCAAATCTTTGTTAAATAAACCATTTTAATTTGAGTGTGTGTGAGAAAATATTTGTTTCCTTTCGTTCATCATTTGTATATGGACCCTTCTGATAAAGCCTTGGTCACCCTGTAGCCACCCCTTGAAAAAAAGTCTAGCTCCGCCACTGTTAGAAAATTAACCTGTAACAATAATAGCTCACTTTCTAAGTTAACCTGAAGAAAAGTTGTACAAAAATCTGAAATTGTATTCAAGTTAATAATTAAGAGGCATTCATCTACCGTCAGTTTAATCAATGAACTCTGACCTTACCCAGACATTTATAGCTTTGTGTTCAGCAATAATAGTGACAGGATTTAACGTCTTCGTTCGTCACACACAGAAACATCTACCAGGTATGTAACGCCTAGCATTAGTGGCGACCAGGAAGACATGAAATTTATTTTCCTGTTCATCCTCAAAGCTATGCATCTAAAGCACAGCCGCCCGCAATGTTCAGTCTACCTGCTCACCTGTATAAATAATCCCGCAATGTTCAGTCTACCTGCTCACCTGTATAAATAATCCCGCAGTGTTCAGTCTACCTCCAGCCACAACAATTTAGCTGACGTTAATATTTCCTGTTTTATTTTGGTCAGTATTGTTACATTTAGTCAGACAATTACGTATTGGTTCAATCCGAGATGTGACATTCAACTTTTTTTACAGAGGGTTGGTAATTCGATACAGGGGTGCTGAAGTACAGTTTTAGGGATGCTAAGGCACCCGTAAAACAGGCCTAGATACGCCACTGACTGCCTCTTAGGTGGACGAAATAAACGCGGCAAAGTCTCTGAAGAGCCCTGTGTCTGATTCCTCTCCTGCACGGACCACATCCCGCCTTCACACATAAAACACAACACAGAGTCCATAGGGTGTCTTCCATCATCTGCAGGTTTAATGACAGAAACCCTGGGTGACAATAACTGTTACTGTTGCCAATAACTGTAGTATAGAAAAGCTATAAAAAGAACATCCATTTCGGAAATGTGCGGTGCAAAATTAAATGGTCTTTCCAAATTCAAATAGCTTTAATTTCCTGAGGGAGTCTTCCCAAGGGATCAATAATGTAGAAGTCTAAGTCTAAGTCTCAAAAGCTGACATTAGAAAACAAAACTAGTTTTTTTTAATTTTTTTATTCAATACGTCATGCTGGACTGTACATAACTACCCAGAAGGTGGCAGTAAAACAAATATTTGACACTCAAACTTTACAAAAGGTGAAATAAAGATTAAGGCAAAGAAACTGGATGAAAACGACTTTTAGTTTAATTTTATTTCACCTTTGCCCTCATTGGGAAACTCAGTGAATGGTGCTGGAGGAGACCCACTGGTGGCGTGTCATTTACTCCAGTTGCAAATGTTTTGAAGTTTGGATGATCTTCCATTATAAAACATTTTTTTCATTAATTAATATACCAAATATTCAAAACAGTACAATAATTAAATGTGTGTGTATCATGTGGACATAACTGGGAAAACTGCAAAGATTTTCTTTCTCACTTGAAATTAGAACTAATGTAACTGAATAATCAATGTAACCAGCAGTAGGCCAGCCATGTTTGTATGACAATAAGTGACTGTGTAGTATTACTTACACAAAGAGAGTTAACATTCTGACCAACATTGTTAATATGAAATGCAAAAAGTGTTGGGATAAAGTGTAGATACTTGAGGAACATTCTTTGTAACTTCAAAACGGAGACAGAGATTTATGCCAACAGCAAAAAAACATCTTTTTTTCCCCTCACCAGCGAGGAGAAAAAATACCATTGAGAGGAAGAAACTGCTTATGACTGAGAATTGTTTTTAAACCAATTGATGTTTGGGACAGAAAGGCCTGTATAGTCTTTACTGAGTATTGTGACAGAAAAAACTTTTCTCACTCATCTTTGTCCTGATTTGAATAGCTTTTGAGTCAAAACCATTTTATGATGGACATTCACTTAAAATTTGCAGAACCTGAAAAAAAAGTTTTTGTTCTGTGCTGTCCAGAAAATGTAAAGTAACACACAACAGAAACAACTCTCCAAATGTTGACACATTGAAGACCACACTGTCTTCTTCGGTTCATTTTAAGACTCAAATAATCTACTTATTCTCTTTTATATGAAATAAGCCTCAACAGGTCAGGTCAGTAAAATATATAAACTTCTTTTTTCTTTCCTGTCAGGTTTCAATGTAATGATTAACTGCTTTTCTCTGGGTGCGCACTTGGTCATAGGTCAAGTTTCATAGTGTTTGAAACTGAGGACAGTACTTCCACAGACTTGTTTCTAAGTTGTGTAACGTTGACTAAGCAATATTTCAGAATCACATAGAGGGGATATTAGTGGTTTGGTAAGAAAATCTAAATGTTGGAGGCTAAAGTAGTCTACAATATCTTCTAATTCATCGTTACCCTAATTAAAAATCAATTTAATATTAGTTATAATTGAAAAAAAGTGAGTCATAAAGAAATATTCCTTTTGAATTTGGTGTTGCAACTATCAGTTAACCTGTTTTAAGGAGAGCCCGTTGAACTGTTGTCGGTATCAGCTGATATGCAAACTGCCAGCAGAGATAAGAGGTC
This sequence comes from Poeciliopsis prolifica, assembly GCF_027474105.1. Taxonomy (NCBI): domain Eukaryota; kingdom Metazoa; phylum Chordata; class Actinopteri; order Cyprinodontiformes; family Poeciliidae; genus Poeciliopsis; species Poeciliopsis prolifica. The sequence goes on from NW_026562519.1 coordinate 498,572, forward strand.
ATGATAAACTGCTATACATGATTTCCACCACACAGCATGTATCTGTAACATGTAGAACAACATCTCTAAAAGGCTTTCTGTGCATCTGTCTGAACATTCGCAGCTCATTCATCATCAGGCAGATCAGCAGCTGCAGAACAGAGAATGTTTATCCGAGTTTGGGCTGATTGACATGAGGTTACCTCACTGACCAAAGGTCTGTATAGTGTGTACAAAGCAGAGCGGCACAAAAACACCAACGAGGAGACAAAGAGTGACAAGGAAAAGAATCGTCTGTGATGTCCACTGTCATTGAAGAGAAGCAGAAATAAGATAGAGGGACCTAACTTTGTCCATTTTGAATATTTAATATGATAAATGAAAAAAATCAAAACCAGAGACACAGATCTATGCTAACAATAAGAATATAAACATGACCAGAAGGATGCCTGCTTCACCCAGCACACTTTATTATCAATTGACAGACATCATATTGTCCTGTTTGATACAGCCAGTCAACTCATCTCAGGATGTGGCAGAACATGTCAGAATGCATTCAAATCACTTTCTGAAAACATGCAATTTAGAGAAAATAACAAATACAGCACATTCAAAAGTGCAGCTGTCAATTGTAGTTATGGATTTCAGAACTTTGTGAAAATGATAGTAGCAGCAGCATTATGACACCTGAGTTCACACAAAAGACCAAAAAGTGTTAGAATGTGAAAAACAAGACTAATAACAATGATCACAAAATTCTCTACAAGATTATGACAAAAATTACTGTCCAGTTATTAGAAATTAAAGTGCTGTACTCACAATCAAGGAGATCTGCAACTGAGGACAATGACTTTTTAAATCTACATAATGTGCATGTGTTGTAAGCTGTTCACAATACAGATTATTAGTACAGGGAATAAAACACAGATATGCAATAAGACAATAAAAGTTGTACAAGCGTGTGCTTGTCACTATCAACAATGACTAATAGACACAATTTGAATAGTTTGAGTTACAATATTAAAATTTTCTTTGGGTTATTCATATAATTTGGTTTAATTTGATTTCAGCTGGAAATTTTTTTTGGGTATGTAGCGACATTACCAGCTTTGAATTTCTGGAGACTGATGTTTCTTCTTAGCAAAGTAGGAGAAACTCAGTCAGACTGTCAGTGTCAGTATTCAAGACTTGCCACAGATTCTCATGTAGATTCATGTCTAGACTTTGACTAGTCCATCCTTAAAAATTAATATAGAATTTAGTTGTTGCTTTTTCTGTTCTTTCAGGGCTATTGTTCTACTTGAAGTTGAAACTTTAACCTACAGTTTTGTGAACAGACCTATCTTTACATGTGAAAAACTTTATGTTTGGTATTAGCACTCATTTTATGTAGTGTCAGATGGAGGGATAACCAAGTTTTGACTTTAGTTTCCCCTTTTCAAAATAAATGAAGGTGTATATATAAATATATATATTCAATAGACTTTATTTGTCATGTTGTAACATTTAAGCCGGGGTTTTATGAAGCACAAACCTTTTAATTATAACTTTATAAAAAAGTACCAAATCAAGACAGTGCTGATTTGCAGCCTGAGACAACTCTTATATAGGGAGGAAGGAAATGTGAGTTTTGTTTGGTACTTGTGAGAACTTTGTCAGAAAAGTTCAATTTGATTATTGCACTACATTACATTATTTACCTAAGGAAAGTTATAAATGTCTATTAGTGCAATGTTGCTTTGATATTGTCTGGCAAGCAGAGAAACAACAAGTATCTATGGAATCCAATATAACACCATATGTTTAGTGACGGCTTAAAACTTTCAGGCTATGAAGTAAAACTAAACATAACTACATTCAAGAAAACACAAATAATCAGATATATGAATGTTTAAGGTCATTTTATTATCACCTGCAATCCAATTATTGCACAGACTTGTTTTGTGTGAGTTTCGCATATGAAAAATATACTGACATTTTTAAATCATACTTCATAGGTTAAATTACTCTCAACAAAAATCATAATTTAGCATTTCAAAAATAATTATCAATAAATTCTATTTCTTGAAAGCAATAATAATAATCAAAATACATTGTATTCACAGAAACTGTTGCAGAAATACTGCATATTTCACAACTCCCTAACATTATTACATCAACATCTATGTTAGTCATTTCTACAAGACTGATATTAGTCCAAAATATATTCATAAGTATGAAAGATAGAGACAGTTTTTTTGGAAAAGTTGTTAAAATTGTAGATATGGAATGTAATTGAATTCAAATGAACACATTATTAAAATATTCTAGAAGCAGTAGGAACAAGTTTGATTATATGAGTGGAACAGTTATAATGTTATGACTTCTGCCTTTAAAGTTTGGCTGTAGTAAAGGACTGAGCAGGTCTCTGTTTTTAGAGATTGGTCCAAAAAATGTGGAGGATCTCAGCCAGTAGAACCCACATTAGAATGAATGAACTTGGTTCTTTTGAGACATTATCAGTAGGTAACGTTTTACTTACTTTGCCTAACTCTTTCAACGCCTTCATTTTCTATTAGTATTCAGTGTGTGATGATAAATCAAGTCCTTGATTAAAACATTAAACATCCTAGGGAAAAAGAAAGAAAACTTTCCCTCAACTATTGTAAGATATTCACAAATCAGAAACCAAGCTTGAAGAATGTGTAACAAATATGAAATAGTAGTCCAGACTTTTCTTGAGTATTAATCTATTTCTATGGAGTTCTAAGACTAAGAAAACTTACACAGCAGTATTTGAGATTATTTTCTATAATCTCAAATTGTGTTTTAAAGAGTCACTTTTAGGGATGAATCATAAAACATATAATATAGACAATATTATTGGTAAATATTGTAATATTTTTTGTTTTGTTTTTTCATTTGTGCTTTCTGTGAACAAATGAACAGCTACTCAAAACAGATACTGTTGAAAGCCGTCAACCACTAACATTATTAGTGGTTGATAGTTACCCAGTCACAACAGGCTCACAACAGTTATAAATAAAATGTCTTATTTCCATTTTAAACTTATCATCATCACTTATACAACAAAAATAGTTTAAAAGTGCTGGAGGCTTCCTAGTAAACACAGTCTTTGTTAGCCAACTCTGCTGGACAACAACTTCCAATCTTATTTGAAAATAAGTTTTAAATTTAGATAACAGGGTGCCAAGCTTAAAACTCACACCTTCATATCACAGACTCATATTGATAGCTCGGACTGAAAGTTAAAAACAGTTAAAATCTTAAATTTGGTGGACCGATTCTGTCCGTTAACATCTGAGGAAGGTTTTTTATTTTTTTTAGAAGTTCTAGCTAACAGCATATGAGAGCAGGGCCAATACATGCAATTCAAAAACAGGGCAGTTTGTTCTCTTCCCTAGATTTTCAAGAACAAAATGACATTCTGTTCTTTTAACATTTTAACACAATATTTTCTGTTCTTTTAACATGTCTGTTACGGTCACTGACCTCTAGGGGCTCTCTTCATGAGAGAGTCCTCTCTCTCTGTGTTTCAGATGCACAGGTGAAATGTGTTGGAGCTCATCAGCCACCCCATAAAGAGCTTCATACAACCAGTGTTGGATCCCTTCTTGTTTGGGCCTTGACCTGATCTGACACTGTGACTGACTGAGTGATTTTGGCTGTGAGCCTTTGAAGTGTGTTAACCAAAACCTGTTGTTTTTTTTCTCACAGTGGAAGCTGGTAGGGGTTCTCTGCCATTTGTGTTCAACCATTTTTCTCCTGTTTTGATGGCTAGCCAGGGAGTTCAGGTTTTGTACTTTCTTTTCTTCTATTTATCATTAGAAAGTTCTTTTTAATTTCTTAGCTAGACAGAGGGGGGGTGTTTTGTTTGTTATTTTGGCCTTGGAGACCCTGAAGATAAATACTTCCCTGTGTTCTGTTCTTTGTTTTAGTTGACTTACCTGCACTGTAAATAAATTATCCACATTTTGCTACAGACAACTGTTTGTTTTTTGTGTTACAACCAGCGCCGGATTTTACCCTTATTGGTCTGGGAGGGTTGTAACAATGTCGCATTTGCATTAGAAAGTGACTTGGATAGAAATCAATTGTTATTAACTTTGAAGATTGAGGCAAACTGTACACCACTACCAAGCTCCCTCCAGGTATGACAGACTGGACAGTGTTCAGCATTTGAGGCTTCCATAACTGTCTGGTTCAAAGCCAACCAAGTGTAAAACCTAAATACTTTATTAGTGCATCAAATGAGAATAGAAATAGTAGCTTTACTTTCTGGACTTCAGATTAATCCCAGCCTGTCCAGACATAATTCTGACAACATCTTCTGATTGATGTTTATTAGAGTAATTTTATTGCAACTTCATCCTACTGATCAGAATTTGAGCTAAAAATGTAACAAGACAGAAAGTTAATTCAGAAGTAAACTTCACTAACAACACACCATCACTCAGATGATTTGGTCCTCAAAGGTATAAAGCAGCTCTGACTTTAGTCATGATGTCATCCAGCCAACAACTTATACATCAGCCATCGGTGAGTGTCATTGTCTCATTTTCCTCTGAGATCAAAGCATCTCCAGTTTTTGTGGAGATGTCTCCTGTTGGGTGGGAAGCAATCTGTTTCAAGAGGTTCTCAGATTGAAACAGTTCCTGGGTCCAAGCCTGACAGACTTCTTCTATTCCCAAATCCTCTCCTCCATACTCTGGAGGGAGAACATCTGGTGAGAAGAAGTCACTTAAGGTACGGTGAAAGTCTGTACCATGCATATGAACCTATGGCAGAAAAAATACCATAAACCTTGTGGTACCTCCACAGTGGATATTTGTGTGTAAACCAGAAAGTAAGAAAATGGTTATTGTCATCTCTGTGCTGAAGCAGATTATTGTGTGGAAGCGGACAATGATGGTGACTCTCACCCTCTGCTTGATCTTATCTGGCAGAAAGGGACGGATCATAGTGAAGACTGGACGGAAGAATATCGGCTCATTAACCAAATGAATTCCTCTCACTTTTAGTGGAAAAGAGTCCTGAAAAAAGGATTATACAATCACATTATTTGGTGCTGGACACAATATCATATAAGCAGTAGAGTTGAATCTTGGGTGTCATTTTCATCCCATCTCATCTTCATACCGAAAGCACAGAGGATATCTTTCTGGCGAGGGAAGGGTTAATCTGCAGGGCATGGCCCAAACTCCACCCCTTCAGGTCAAATATTGCCTTCAAACCTCGTCTCTGTGTCTCTGTCTCCCTGGAGATGATTTCTGATGTCATCAGGCTGACCCTGAACACCTGGAAGGCCGACCAATCTTTTGGGTTCCATTGCCCTGCAGAAGTAAATGTAGCATTAGGCTTTTGGATGAATGTAACTGCAAATAGATGAGAGACAGAGGGCATCCTGGGTCAGTCCACATTTCATCACGACAACACAAAGGCCAAGACCATGCACACATACACCCACCTAATAACATTGTAGAGCAGACAAAAATCTATCATGCCTTATTATCAAACATGAAAGAGAGAAACTCAGAGAACAGACCTGAACTCTACACTGAATGACCCAGGCTGAGTAACATCTGCTTCATTATGCAAAATGAAACAAATATTACTTAACTGGTCCAAAGTCAACCATAGTGTCTTCTCGAAAGCTTGACATAAACACTATTTTCTTTCTACTCTCTCCTGTACCAGGTGGACCCATATGTTGTGTCAGAGTTTACATCTAAGCACCATAAAAATGTGTTTGTTAAGAGCAGGAGACCTGATGGGCCACACAGTGGCGGAGCTAAAATTTTTTTCAAGGGGTGGCCAAAGGATGGGCAAGGCTTTATCAGAGGGGTCCATATACGAAAGGAAAAGATATTTGTTTCCTTTCGTTCAAAATGAATTAATATAACGAGTTAGGTTATAATTCAAAGCTTTCATATGACATAGCCTACTTACATTTCAGTCATTATAAAACTTAATGGTTTTTCACATATTCTTACCACACACATTTCAAGCAAGAGCTAGGAGAAATAAAACATTAGAGGGCAACATATGCTAAAACATATGTTAAAAGAATCTGTCTAAAACACGATCTATCAGCACTAGCATGGCTAATATAATAAACGAGGCACTATGCAGCGGTGCACAACCATTTTGTTTTTCTTTTTAGAAATGTATGACAAGAGCCGCCTCTCATTAAGAAGGAAACACCGGTTACTGCTGAGCGGTAAAATGTAAATACCTGCAAAACTCCTGACGGTGTAACTCTAAAGCCGTTGATGTTTTGGATCAAGCAGGACCCACCTGTCAGTTTAACCAACGAACAGCGTCGAGCATCGGGCTGCCTTCAGGGACAGTCGGAAATTACAGTTTTCCTGGCAAATCTTTGCCGATCTCATAAGTATTATATTTTAAAATTACCATTTCCAGTGGGGTGGCAGTAGGGGTGGCATGGGCTCTGTTGGGGGTGGCAAGTGCCACACCGGCCACCCCTCTGGCTCCACCACTGGGGCCACAGAGTAACCTCAATATGGCAAAAACAGCCTGAGGACAAAAATTATCTTTGTCCACATTAAAGATAACATTTACATTACTGTCATGATGCCATGATAGTAATGCAGGAGTTAATATTGGCAAGATTTTTTGAAAATGTGATGCAGCACATGCACAGGCGTTTGGATTCAGATGATTTTCAGATATGCTCTGCAGGGGGTGCAGTTGCCACTAAATATGTCATTTAATAACTTGAACTGAATGCATTTCAGCTCATTTATAATTTATTCAAAAAATACTTTAAAAATTCCAGAGGAAAATTAAATGTTGTTATAGTTCATTATCCAAGTGTTTTCAAGGACTTGCTGATGCATCTCCAGTAGCAGTCTGCTTTACAGTAAGTCAGAAGATAACAGTTTGAGGATTCTGCATGTTATGAAAAAGCTTCCTCTGTCCAGCCATCTCCAGAGGTTCCAGACTCCCCAGAACAGAACACGCCTGTTTATGTCCCTCACTCTGATGATGCTATCCCAACAGATGATACAGCAGCAGCATCTACAGATCATTTGCAGCATCTTGCTGCAAACACTGAAGGACCTAAGCTTGATTGTAAAATGGATGGCAAGCAAATGTTTTAATTCCATGGGAGGAACTGGATTCAAGTTTAAAAAGTGTGAATGTCAAATTTATTTCTAAAGCACATTTAAAACTAGAAAGTGCTTCACAAAGGGTAAAAGCAACAACATTAAAAACAATAATGAATTCAAAAAATAGGATAAACTTTTTGCAGCAGGACAGTGCAATCAGACAGGTCTGATTGAACTCAAACTGAAACCACAGCAATGAGTTTGCAGGAGAGATTTAAAAAAACTGTACAGACTCTGCAGCACAAATATGAAGAAGCTGGTTCCAGTCGTGTTTCTGCAGTGGCAGAGCCTCGATCTCTATTGGGTTTTAATCTGGTCATTAGTTGTACTAAGACCACGACAGAGACTTTGGATCATAAAAGTTAAGGAGAACCGTTAGATAATTAGATGCCAAACTTTTATGAGTAAGTAACACCGACATAAATACAAAAATGAGCAGGTAGCCAATGTAAATCCTTTAAACTGGAGTGAGGAGGTCATGCTTTCTGGTACCTGTTAAAAGACAAGCAGCAGTGTTTTGGACTAACTGCAAGTGATGGATTATTGATTGATTGAGTGATCGATTCCATAATATAAAGGATTGTAGTAATGTAATCTGCAAGTAATAAATGTAAGAACAATAGTTGTCAGGCTTTTTGGAAGAATGTAGGATTTGAAATTTGGTCAAACAGATTAAACCAAGTCTTGACTACAGTGGACATTTAGCAGAACTGTCTAAAACACTCTTAGATTCCTGCCTTTCTTGTGCCTGTAGAGGCGTCGTGCAACATTCTCACAAACACACAGCTATACACACCAATCCTGTAGATGAGCACCCTGCTGCCAGCCTGGTCCCGCTGTGGGAGAACAGCATGGTATGATGTCTTGAGGAGACCAAACACAGATAAAGGAGACAGGCAGGTGCTGATCTCAGGACTCTCCCTCCTCCAGTGCAGGTAGTTCAGCAAGAGCTGGAAACACATGTGGAAGAACCCTTACAGCTTGCTCTCCTATACATGAGCTTTGCATTTGACTAGACAATCAAATTGATATACCGCAGACCCCCGCCTGTTCAATATTTACAGAAAGTTCTGTGGAATGAGCTTCAACTTATTTAACCAAAATCAGATTTCTTTCGGTAGAGCATATCCAAAATACTTGAAAGAAAGCAGTTGGAAAAGCTGACATACTTTCATGCATTGATGGCTCTCACACTATTGGCTGATGTTTGCTTAGTGAGAACAAAACAGTCCGTGAGCACCATTTATTTTAATTGGCACTGATTTACTGAATCCTCAGGAGTGGATGCAAGGCACATAATAGATATTAGCTTTTGTGTAGAACTAAGACAATTTCCACTGAACACTTTAATAAATATTAACCAAAAATATGAATATATTTTTTTGGAACTTAATGACCAACACAATATGGTAAACAATTGTGCAGCAGAAATAAAATGAAAGTTTACATATATACATATGTATATCAAAGTTTAGCAGTTGTTTCTGTGGTAAGCTTATTTGCTTGTGTCCCAACTGCAGAGCTTTACCCCAGTTGGCTGGGCTCACCCTGCATTCAATTGCTTGTTTGTCAGACAGAAGTATTTTACACTCATTGACTTTGCAGAATAGTTTGTTTCTAAAACACTCAGAAATTGGTGCTCAAGTAAGAACTATTAGCTTCTCTAGATTTTGGAAGAAGAGGAGAAAAGAGTTAAACTAAATTGAGATTTTTTTAATGTCTCGTCTTTTAGGGAATGCTCCTCAAACAACAGGCTGTTTGATTTGCCTTATGTGTGTTTATAACACAGATTGTTTGTAACAACTAAAATTCTTGGCAATGTTAATATTAAAGCACATAATATTACTGAATACTTGAGATTATTTAGCACTTTTGTGTTGTTTAAGATCCAGCACCTTTGGCTGCAAGTTAATGGGTGATAGAGAAAAAGTGGATTTTTTTGTGGCAGACATGCTTCATTGGTTTACATTGTTCTCTGCTTTGAGAGACAGCAGAGAACATGTCTCAAAATTCTCATCTGAAATGCCTCAAATATGCTACCTACTGTGATCAAATCTCAAAAAGTGACATTTATAAATGCATGCTTCTTGAGCCTGAAATATTTGTTTTAATATTTATTTCTAGAAAAATCGTTTTTTATTTGAAAGTACCACAGTTTACATATAACGTTCTGTTTTGTTCATATAATTTGGACAAATTATATTAGACATTAGGATTAGTTAACATGTATATAAACATCTTTGAACCAAATATTTTTTTTATTCTTACTTCAGTAATTTTTAGAAATACAAATTCTAAAATATATGAAAGTAAAGCAGCTCTTATTGAGTGCTGCTCTATTCTGATACAGATGATCGTGCAAGATGCTAAATTTCCCAGAGAATGATGGAAAAATCAAGATTTGCCACATAATTAAGATGCATGAATTTACTTTACACGGGCCTGGTACCATCTGGCTGTAGCAATTGTAGGAACTATGATGCCAAGTCCAGACATCAAGAGACATTTTTGTGTGGATGTATTTCCTGAACTGTGAAAAATATGACTCTTCATCTGAATATTGCCTCTTTTCATTGGGTTATTTGTCTCGGTAGATAGTGTCTGACTTTCAGCTAGACAATTATCCAGTTAGATTTTTGTAGTTTATCATTTTTTGGTGCAGTGAGGACTAAAACTAGACTTTAAAATATTTAACACATTCTTTGCTCATTTTCTATTATAATATCGACTTAATAACTACAAAAACCACACAAGTGTACTTTGGGTGCAGATGTGGTCCATCATATGATGGATGTTTGTACTTCTGTATTGAATCTGTGAAAGCCTGTTGAGAACGTCAGAAAATAATTTTACAGGTTTGTGACAACAGATACCAAATCTGGAAGAAATCCTCAGAGCAGACTGCTTTTGCAAGATATCCTAAATAAAATTTTTGTTTTAACCAGCCTGTAACTGGTCAGTGTTTTCCCGCTGGGACAGCGCAGGTCCTGTACCTTCAGAGAAAGCGTCTGGTCGAAGTCTCTGGCGCGGAGAAATCTGATAAGGAAGCTGTCGGAGAACGTTCTCACAGAGGACAGATCGTCGGCCTGCAGGGCTGCCCGCCTTAGGCTCACCACATGCGGCCTCAGCTGCTCTGAGTCGTCCGGGAGCTCCGTGAGCTGAGATCCGTTCATATCGCAATCAGGTCGGGTTTCTGCTGCTGGTCTCCTCGGGACGCTGCTCAGGAGGAGCCGGACAGGAGGAGCCGGACAGGAGGAGCCGGTCCGGCTTCCAGAGGGGAGGGATTGTGAGTCGGAATGCATTTGCACACTGTAACAAATTGCCCTGTATTTTTACAGTATAATGCTGGCAGCAGGGTTGTCAGCATTATACTGTTAATTATACAGTACCCTTACTGTAATCAACTTTACAGTATATTACTATCACAAAAGAAATCTTTTGATTACAGCATATTGCTGTTTTTTTTATCAGATTTACAGTAGACTACTGGCAGCAGTGTTGCCAGTATATTTCAGTTTTCTATGGTACCATTACTGTTGAATTCACATACTGTAAATTTCCAATATAAAATAGAAACATGAAAAAAACCACTTAGAAAATGTAAGTTCCATCATGTCAAACATTTATTTGGGAAAAAAAAAGAACCAACTCAAACATTGACTCATACACAGTCTTTAGTGGGCCACATAATAAAGATGAAGGTTTTGAAACGACAACGTATGTGTGCCTTAAACCTAAACCCTTCTACAAGAATGTTGAGGGTAAACTGTCCAAAGTAAGTCATATTCTGGAAAAATAGTAAGAAAATCACCATCTATTTTGTGAAATAAATTTAACTGATTTAAAGAGTATTTGAATAAAGCATGAATTGTGGCCTTTTGATTAGTCTGAAATAAAATAAGTAAATAAATTGTGGAAATAATGCATTGTACAACTCAGCACACTACTTTTTCAATACAAAATACTACTTTTTGTGGAAGTGAGGAACAATATGATGCAACATAAAACAAATGAAACATTTAACTTTCAATCTAAAGCATAGAAAAAAATTGCAAATTTTAGTTTGATAAAAATTTAAATGAAACATTTAGACTTGAATTTCCTTTAGGGCAAAATCAGAGCTCCAACTTCAAATGATAAAACAATGAAACGGTATTTGACAACACACTGCCAAGATAAGTTAAACATGGTGCCTGTACAGTCAAAATTACATCTGAGGAACAGAAAGTGGGAGCCTTAACAAAATGTATGCTCTTAATTAACAGAGATGTCTTAAGATTATGCTGACCTTTAAACCAAATAAGTCTCTCAAGAACACTCCTGTTCAGGGATAAGTTGCCTTCATGCCTGTATAGTTTTTTGTTTGTTTGTTTTTGCGTGGAGGGGCAACAATATCTATAGCTTGGTTAGAAAGTTCTCACTATGAAATTCCATTCAAAGTCCATGAGGTTTTTCAGCAGAGTTGAAACACGGGGGATGACAGTGACCGACTTCTTTTGAAAAGTTTTCCCTGTCCTCTTGGAGATGATCTTGCTACAGCTGGACTTGGTCCGGGTTGATATCAAGAAAGCGCCTGAAAATGCAGTAATTTCAGATTAGCATATGATGCTTAAGGAGTCAGGGTTTAATGTGTGCTAGGTGAAGACAAACTTTGAATGTTAAGAGTTAATAAAGAGACACCAGCATAACATTTAAACTGTTTTCTGCCAAGTCAACTCTGTGAAACTCCAAATTCCCAGTTGATATCCATTCACCAATTTCACTTTAGCAGTTACTCATAACAATTCAAGTCAAATTACACAAAAGAAAGAAAAAGAGCTTCCAAACATGTCAATATTTGTAAATATGAATCATCAAAAATAACTTACCTTAGGATTGGCTCATAAAATGCAGGATTCAAATGGATAGTCCTTGTAAAGAAAGTTCTAGAGGTTGCTTCCACATGTCACAACAACATGTCTTCTTCAGAAATACAGTAGCGTTCTGTTTAAAGAGCCTCCTTACCGTTGAATCTAACATCATTCCCAAAATGCAATGCTACTCACAGTATTCTACAGTATTTTATTAAAAACAGTAATAATTGCCCAGAATGCATTGTTTTTCACGGTGCAGTACCGTTTTCAATAGAAACAGTATGATACTGTTCAGTTTTGGACGTTTTTTTACAGCAATTTGTTACAGTGCAGTTTGCTGTACTGTGGGGTGAAAGTCGATGTTTCGTCACCTCTAGCAGAGGTGACGAAACATCAAATGTGTACCTATCAATTAACTCATTGGGTTTGTCGCAATTTGTCCCTAATTAAACGGCCCTTAACTTGAGGACAAAGTAGTCCTCCAGTAGTCCTCAATAGTAGTCTGGCTATTGATTCGCTGATTGCTTGCGATTAAATGCGCTGCGGTCACAGAGATTGTTAAAAGCTGTAAGTGGGAAATATGCACAAGACCCGCTTTACTCACAGCAATTAGAGGACGGAATAGACTGGAAAAATGGAAAAGATTTTTCCAGTCTATTCCTCCTCAGCTGATTGGACTTTACACAAAGAAGAAAACAGGAGGAGTTGGTGAAAAGATGGACTAGCTTTATGAGAGACAGGTACTTATATTTATGGTTACTCTGCTGTTAGCATTATAATTCCCATTGTCATATATTTTTAAAATTTCCTTTAAGGACAAAAAACACATATGGTTTTGCCTTCTCAATTAGATTAGAGAGGATTCTTCAGGAATTTTCAAGATATGCAAGGTATGTTATACTTGCATGGGGATTACATTAATTTGCCCATCAGAATGAAAAAACAGGCCATAATGAATGAAAAAAAAAAAAAAAAAGAAAAAAAAATATAACTGGTGAAGTGTATCTATTCTCAATTGTATGCCTTTGACATGAATATTGTTGCTCAATAATTTTGCTCTCTGTGTCATTTTAGGATAAAGGTGATTGCTATGAAGGTGTAGCTGTTGTGGTGGCTGCTGTGGATGAAGACCTTTGGGTGACTGTTATGATCAGGAGCCATAAGGATTTGGTCCAGATCTCAATGCACATTGGTGCATTTTTGACTGACTTCACTGAGATAAAGCTTTTTTTTTGTCTTAGATAGTTTTATGTTCATGAAACACTGGAATTGTGTTTAAAGCTAATTTTTTTGTGGTTTGAACAACTCCAGTGTTTCTTCAACAGAAATTTTTCTAAGACGAAAAAAGCTTTCTCTCAGTGAAATAAGTCAAAAATGCACCACTGTGTAATTTTCTGCATATTTATGAAAGTTCAGCTTCATAATCTTTGAAACAGCATAGAAGTACTGAGAAGCAGTATATTTTAGTGTTTTGAACAATTACAATTGTAACCCGCAATTAATCTAAGACTTTTATTTTTGCGGGCCCACTTCCTGTATTGTCCCCAAACTCTCCAGCTTATTTAAAGCCCGCCTCCAGCGCGCAGTTTGAAAACATTACCAGCTGTTTCACGGTGATTGTGGTCTGCTGTTGGCGTCTTTGGCACAAACGCACCCAAATCTTTGAATACACTGATTTGATTGACTGGTGAGTTTATTTAATAGCACTGTTGCTTTTATATTTGAAACTTTTTGCTGGATTGCTCATTGGAGCATTGTTTTTAGAATTATTGACACGGCTTACGTGGACCGTCACACTGGATTCTGTCCCAGCTGATTGTGGCTAAGTACGCCCCACTCTCTGAGAAGATAACTCGTGTCTGAATTTTGTGTGTGTTTTGACACATTTACATAGATTTTAAGGCAGTGAAGTTAAAGTGAAAGAATGTAGCTACACTTAAGGTTGATATTGTGCAATATATTTATTTTTTTCCCTTTTGTTTTTTTCACTCTGCCTGAGTACTTGATTTATTTTAATTTTCTGGATATTTTCTGTTTTACTTTATTTGAATTATGGTTAAGTTAACCTGATTATTAAAATGTTTATGTATAATTAGAAATTATGCAATTGCATTCAACATGCTTGAATTTAATCAATTCTTCTGTAATATGTTTGTACATAATTGTTTTGATAGAAGTACATAATGGGTTTTCTGACCTTTTAGGTCGGGTTTTTATTTTTCTGATGGATCAGATCCTCACCCGGATCTGAAGATGGTGAGCTAAGGACAAAAGGACTATGGACTTCATGATCTTGGATACTAATTTATTCTGAGTGAATTATCTTGTCCCCCTGTATTGGTGCAATTGTCTGTCTTTTTTTATACAAATCACTTAATATGTATACACGAAAGTTAAAGGACTGTTTCTGTTTTTTTTCCTCCACTCACACCCTCAGACTCCTTAAAGGGCCACTCTTCTGACGCTTCTTTTGTAGCCACAGTTAGCCACTTTGCACGTAACTGTTACATAAATGTTGATCTCAGTGAAAGAAGTCAAAAAGTAAGACTAAGATGAAAAAAGCTTTCTCTCAGTGAAATAAGTCAAAAATGCACCACTGTGTAATTTTCTGCAAATTCATGAAAGTTCAGCTTCATAATCTTTGAAACAGCATAGAAGTACTGAGAAGCAGTATTTTAGTGTTTTGAACAATTCCAGTGTTGATCTCAGTGAAAGAAGTCAAAAATAAGACTAAGACGAAAAAAGCTTTCTCTCAGTGAAATAAGTCAAAAATGCACCACTGTGTAATTTTCTGCAAATTCATGAAAGTTCAGCTTCATAATCTTTGAAACAGCTTAGAAGTACTGAGAAGCAGTATATTTTAGTGTTTTGAACAATTCCAGTGTTGATCTCAGTGAAAGAAGTCAAAAATAAGACTAAGACGAAAAAAGCTTTCTCTCAGTGAAATAAGTCAAAAATTCACCACTGTGTAATTTTCTGCAAATTCATGAAAGTTCAGCTTCATAATCTTTGAAACAGCTTAGAAGTACTGAGAAGCAGTATATTTTAGTGTCTTGAACAATTCCAGTGTTGATCTCAGTGAAAGAAGTCAAAAATAAGACTAAGACGAAAAAAGCTTTCTCTCAGTGAAATAAGTCAAAAATGCACCACTGTGTAATTTTCTGAAAATTCATGAAAGTTCAGCTTCATAATCTTTGAAACAGCTTAGAAGTACTGAGAAGCAGTATATTTTAGTGTTTTGAACAATTCCAGTGTTGATCTCAGTGAAAGAAGTCAAAAATAAGACTAAGACGAAAAAGCTTTCTCTCAGTGAAATAAGTAAAAAATGCACCACTGTGTAATTTTCTGCAAATTCATGAAAGTTCAGCTTCATAATCTTTGAAACAGCTTAGAAGTACTGAGAAGCAGTATATTTTAGTGTTTTGAACAATTCCAGTGTTGATCTCAGTGAAAGAAGTCAAAAAGTAAGACAAAGACGAAAAAAGCTTTCTCTCAGTGAAATAAGTCAAAAATGCACCACTGTGTAATTTTCTGCAAATTCATGAAAGTTCAGCTTCATAATCTTTGAAACAGCTTAGAAGTACTGAGACGCAGTATATTTTAGTGTTTTGAACAATTCCAGTGTTGATCTCAGTGAAAGAAGTCAAAAAGTAAGACTAAGACGAAAAAAGCTTTCTCTCAGTGAAATAAGTCAAAAATGCACCACTTTGTAATTTTCTGCAAATTCATGAAAGTTCAGCTTCATAATCTTTGAAACAGCTTAGAAGTACTGAGAAGCAGTATATTTTAGTGTTTTGAGCAATTCCAGTGTTGATCTCAGTGAAAGAAGTCAAAAATAAGACTAAGACGAAAAAAGCTTTCTCTCAGTGAAATAAGTCAAAAATGCACCACTGTGTAATTTTCTGCAAATTCATGAAAGTTCAGCTTCATAATCTGTTAAACAGCTTAGAAGTACTGAGAAGCAGTATATTTTAGTGTTTTGAACAATTCCAGTGTTGATCTCAGTGAAAGAAGTCAAAAAGTAAGACAAAGACGAAAAAAGCTTTCTCTCAGTGAAATAAGTCAAAAATGCACCACTGTGTAATTTTCTGCAAATTCATGAAAGTTCAGCTTCATAATCTTTGAAACAGCTTAGAAGTACTGAGACGCAGTATATTTTAGTGTTTTGAACAATTCCAGTGTTGATCTCAGTGAAAGAAGTCAAAAAGTAAGACTAAGACGAAAAAAGCTTTCTCTCAGTGAAATAAGTCAAAAATGCACCACTTTGTAATTTTCTGCAAATTCATGAAAGTTCAGCTTCATAATCTTTGAAACAGCTTAGAAGTACTGAGAAGCAGTATATTTTAGTGTTTTGAACAATTCCAGTGTTGATCTCAGTGAAAGAAGTCAAAAATAAGACTAAGACGAAAAAAGCTTTCTCTCAGTGAAATAAGTCAAAAATGCACCACTGTGTAATTTTCTGCAAATTCATGAAAGTTCAGCTTCATAATCTTTGAAACAGCTTATAAGTACTGAAAAGCAGTATATTTTAGTGTTTTGAACAATTCCAGTGTTGATCTCAGTGAAAGAAGTCAAAAATAAGACTAAGACGAAAAAAGCTTTCTCTCAGTGAAATAAGTCAAAAATGCACCACTGTGTAATTTTCTGCAAATTCATGAAAGTTCAGCTTCATAATCTTTGAAACAGCTTAGAAGTACTGAGAAGCAGTATATTTTAGTGTTTTGAACAATTCCAGTGTTGATCTCAGTGAAAGAAGTCAAAAATAAGACTAAGACGAAAAAAGCTTTCTCTCAGTGAAATAAGTCAAAAATGCACCACTGTGTAATTTTCTGCAAATTCATGAAAGTTCAGCTTCATAATCTTTGAAACAGCTTAGAAGTACTGAGAAGCAGTATATTTTAGTGTTTTGAACAATTCCAGTGTTGATCTCTCTGAAAGAAGTCAAAAAGTAAGACAAAGACGAAAAAAGCTTTCTCTCAGTGAAATAAGTCAAAAATGCACCACTGTGTAATTTTCTGCAAATTCATGAAAGTTCAGCTTCATAATCTTTGAAACAGCTTAGAAGTACTGAGAAGCAGTATATTTTAGTGTTTTGAACAATTCCAGTGTTGATCTCAGTGAAAGAAGTCAAAAATAAGACTAAGACGAAAAAAGCTTTCTCTCAGTGAAATAAGTCAAAAATGCACCACTGTGTAATTTTCTGCAAATTCATGAAAGTTCAGCTTCATAATCTTTGAAACAGCTTAGAAGTACTGAGAAGCAGTATATTGTAGTGTTTTGAACAATTCCAGTGTTGATCTCAGTGAAAGAAGTCAAAAAGTAAGACTAAGACGAAAAAAGCTTTCTCTCAGTGAAATAAGTCAAAAATGCACCACTGTGTAATTTCTGCAAATTCATGAAAGTTCAGCTTCATAATCTTTGAAACAGCTTAGAAGTACTGAGAAGCAGTATATTTTAGTGTTTTGAGCAATTCCAGTGTTGATCTCAGTGAAAGAAGTCAAAAAGTAAGACTAAGACGAAAAAAGCTTTCTCTCAGTGAAATAAGTCAAAAATGCACCACTGTGTAATTTTCTGCAAATTCATGAAAGTTCAGCTTCATAATCTTTGAAACAGCTTAGAAGTACTGAGAAGCAGTATATTTTAGTGTTTTGAACAATTCCAGTGTTGATCTCAGTGA
Organism: Poeciliopsis prolifica; assembly: GCF_027474105.1. Classification (NCBI taxonomy): domain Eukaryota; kingdom Metazoa; phylum Chordata; class Actinopteri; order Cyprinodontiformes; family Poeciliidae; genus Poeciliopsis; species Poeciliopsis prolifica. The sequence goes on from NW_026562519.1 coordinate 516,214, forward strand.
AAGAAGTCAAAAAGTAAGACTAAGACGAAAAAAGCTTTCTCTCAGTGAAATAAGTCAAAAATGCACCACTGTGTAATTTTCTGCAAATTCATGAAAGTTCAGCTTCATAATCTTTGAAACAGCTTAGAAGTACTGAGAAGCAGTATATTTTAGTGTTTTGAACAATTCCAGTGTTGATCTCAGTGAAAGAAGTCAAAAAGTAAGACTAAGACGAAAAAAGCTTTCTCTCAGTGAAATAAGTCAAAAATGCACCACTGTGTAATTTTCTGCAAATTCATGAAAGTTCAGCTTCATAATCTTTGAAACAGCTTAGAAGTACTGAGAAGCAGTATATTTTAGTGTTTTGAGCAATTCCAGTGTTGATCTCAGTGAAAGAAGTCAAAAAGTAAGACTAAGACGAAAAAAGCTTTCTCTCAGTGAAATAAGTCAAAAATGCACCACTTTGTAATTTTCTGCAAATTCATGAAAGTTCAGCTTCATAATCTTTGAAACAGCTTAGAAGTACTGAGAAGCAGTATATTTTAGTGTTTTGAACAATTCCAGTGTTGATCTCAGTGAAAGAAGTCAAAAAGTAAGACTAAGACGAAAAAAGCTTTCTCTCAGTGAAATAAGTCAAAAATGCACCACTTTGTAATTTTCTGCAAATTCATGAAAGTTCAGCTTCATAATCTTTGAAACAGCTTAGAAGTACTGAGAAGCAGTATATTTTAGTGTTTTGAGCAATTCCAGTGTTGATCTCAGTGAAAGAAGTCAAAAAGTAAGACAAAGACGAAAAAAGCTTTCTCTCAGTGAAATAAGTCAAAAATGCACCACTGTGTAATTTTCTGCAAATTCATGAAAGTTCAGCTTCATAATCTTTGAAACAGCTTAGAAGTACTGAGACGCAGTATATTTTAGTGTTTTGAACAATTCCAGTGTTGATCTCAGTGAAAGAAGTCAAAAAGTAAGACTAAGACGAAAAAAGCTTTCTCTCAGTGAAATAAGTCAAAAATGCACCACTGTGTAATTTTCTGCAAATTCATGAAAGTTCAGCTTCATAATCTTTGAAACAGCTTAGAAGTACTGAGAAGCAGTATATTTTAGTGTTTTGAGCAATTCCAGTGTTGATCTCAGTGAAAGAAGTCAAAAAGTAAGACAAAGACGAAAAAAGCTTTCTCTCAGTGAAATAAGTCAAAAATGCACCACTGTGTAATTTTCTGCAAATTCATGAAAGTTCAGCTTCATAATCTTTGAAACAGCTTAGAAGTACTGAGAAGCAGTATATTTTAGTGTTTTGAACAATTCCAGTGTTGATCTCAGTGAAAGAAGTCAAAAAGTAAGACTAAGACGAAAAAAGCTTTCTCTCAGTGAAATAAGTCAAAAATGCACCACTTTGTAATTTTCTGCAAATTCATGAAAGTTCAGCTTCATAATCTTTGAAACAGCTTAGAAGTACTGAGAAGCAGTATATTTTAGTGTTTTGAGCAATTCCAGTGTTGATCTCAGTGAAAGAAGTCAAAAAGTAAGACTAAGACGAAAAAAGCTTTCTCTCAGTGAAATAAGTCAAAAATGCACCACTGTGTAATTTTCTGCAAATTAATGAAAGTTCAGCTTCATAATCTTTGAAACAGCTTAGAAGTACTGAGAAGCAGTATATTTCTGTGTTTTGAACAATTCCAGTGTTGATCTCAGTGAAAGAAGTCAAAAATAAGACTAAGACGAAAAAAGCTTTCTCTCAGTGAAATAAGTCAAAAATGCACCACTGTGTAATTTTCTGCAAATTCATGAAAGTTCAGCTTCATAATCTTTGAAACAGCTTAGAAGTACTGAGAAACAGTATATTTTAGTGTTTTGAGCAATTCCAGTGTTGATCTCAGTGAAAGAAGTCAAAAATAAGACTAAGACGAAAAAAGCTTTCTCTCAGTGAAATAAGTCAAAAATGCACCACTGTGTAATTTTCTGCAAATTCATGAAAGTTCAGCTTCATAATCTTTGAAACAGCTTAGAAGTACTGAGAAGCAGTATATTTTAGTGTTTTGAACAATTCCAGTGTTGATCTCAGTGAAAGAAGTCAAAAAGTAAGACAAAGACGAAAAAAGCTTTCTCTCAGTGAAATAAGTCAAAAATGCACCACTGTGTAATTTTCTGCAAATTCATGAAAGTTCAGCTTCATAATCTTTGAAACAGCTTAGAAGTACTGAGAAGCAGTATATTTTAGTGTTTTGAACAATTCCAGTGTTGATCTCAGTGAAAGAAGTCAAAAATAAGACTAAGACGAAAAAAGCTTTCTCTCAGTGAAATAAGTCAAAAATGCACCACTGTGTAATTTTCTGCAAATTCATGAAAGTTCAGCTTCATAATCTTTGAAACAGCTTAGAAGTACTGAGAAACAGTATATTTTAGTGTTTTGAGCAATTCCAGTGTTGATCTCAGTGAAAGAAGTCAAAAATAAGACTAAGACGAAAAAAGCTTTCTCTCAGTGAAATAAGTCAAAAATGCACCACTGTGTAATTTTCTGCAAATTCATGAAAGTTCAGCTTCATAATCTTTGAAACAGCTTAGAAGTACTGAGAAGCAGTATATTTTAGTGTTTTGAACAATTCCAGTGTTGATCTCAGTGAAAGAAGTCAAAAAGTAAGACAAAGACGAAAAAAGCTCTCTCTCAGTGAAATAAGTCAAAAATGCACCACTGTGTAATTTTCTGCAAATTCATGAAAGTTCAGCTTCATAATCTTTGAAACAGCTTAGAAGTACTGAGAAGCAGTATATTTTAGTGTTTTGAACAATTCCAGTGTTGATCTCAGTGAAAGAAGTCAAAAATAAGACTAAGACGAAAAAAGCTTTCTCTCAGTGAAATAAGTCAAAAATGCACCACTGTGTAATTTTCTGCAAATTCATGAAAGTTCAGCTTCATAATCTTTGAAACAGCTTAGAAGTACTGAGAAGCAGTATATTTTAGTGTTTTGAACAATTCCAGTGTTGATCTCAGTGAAAGAAGTCAAAAAGTAAGACTAAGACGAAAAAAGCTTTCTCTCAGTGAAATAAGTCAAAAATGCACCACTGTGTAATTTTCTGCAAATTCATGAAAGTTCAGCTTCATAATCTTTGAAACAGCTTAGAAGTACTGAAAGCAGTATATTTTAGTGTTTTGAGCAATTCCAGTGTTGATCTCAGTGAAAGAAGTCAAAAAGTAAGACTAAGACGAAAAAAGCTTTCTCTCAGTGAAATAAGTCAAAAATGCACCACTGTGTAATTTTCTGCAAATTCATGAAAGTTCAGCTTCATAATCTTTGAAACAGCTTAGAAGTACTGAGAAGCAGTATATTTTAGTGTTTTGAACAATTCCAGTGTTGATCTCAGTGAAAGAAGTCAAAAAGTAAGACTAAGACGAAAAAAGCTTTCTCTCAGTGAAATAAGTCAAAAATGCACCACTGTGTAATTTTCTGCAAATTCATGAAAGTTCAGCTTCATAATCTTTGAAACAGCTTAGAAGTACTGAGAAGCAGTATATTTTAGTGTTTTGAACAATTCCAGTGTTGATCTCAGTGAAAGAAGTCAAAAAGTAAGACTAAGACGAAAAAAGCTTTCTCTCAGTGAAATAAGTCAAAAATGCACCACTGTGTAATTTTCTGCAAATTCATGAAAGTTCAGCTTCATAATCTTTGAAACAGCTTAGAAGTACTGAGAAGCAGTATATTTTAGTGTTTTGAGCAATTCCAGTGTTGATCTCAGTGAAAGAAGTCAAAAAGTAAGACAAAGACGAAAAAAGCTTTCTCTCAGTGAAATAAGTCAAAAATGCACCACTGTGTAATTTTCTGCAAATTCATGAAAGTTCAGCTTCATAATCTTTGAAACAGCTTAGAAGTACTGAGAAGCAGTATATTTTAGTGTTTTGAACAATTCCAGTGTTGATCTCAGTGAAAGAAGTCAAAAAGTAAGACTAAGACGAAAAAAGCTTTCTCTCAGTGAAATAAGTCAAAAATGCACCACTTTGTAATTTTCTGCAAATTCATGAAAGTTCAGCTTCATAATCTTTGAAACAGCTTAGAAGTACTGAGAAGCAGTATATTTTAGTGTTTTGAGCAATTCCAGTGTTGATCTCAGTGAAAGAAGTCAAAAAGTAAGACTAAGACGAAAAAAGCTTTCTCTCAGTGAAATAAGTCAAAAATGCACCACTGTGTAATTTTCTGCAAATTCATGAAAGTTCAGCTTCATAATCTTTGAAACAGCTTAGAAGTACTGAGACGCAGTATATTTTAGTGTTTTGAACAATTCCAGTGTTGATCTCAGTGAAAGAAGTCAAAAAGTAAGACTAAGACGAAAAAAGCTTTCTCTCAGTGAAATAAGAAAATGCACCACTTTGTAATTTTCTGCAAATGCATGAAAGTTCAGCTTCATAATCTTTGAAACAGCTTAGAAGTACTGAGAAGCAGTATATTTTAGTGTTTTGAACAATTCCAGTGTTGATCTCAGTGAAAGAAGTCAAAAATAAGACTAAGACGAAAAAAGCTTTCTCTCAGTGAAATAAGTCAAAAATGCACCACTGTGTAATTTTCTGCAAATTCATGAAAGTTCAGCTTCATAATCTTTGAAACAGCTTAGAAGTACTGAGAAGCAGTATATTTTAGTGTTTTGAACAATTCCAGTGTTGATCTCAGTGAAAGAAGTCAAAAATAAGACTAAGACGAAAAAAGCTTTCTCTCAGTGAAATAAGTCAAAAATGCACCACTGTGTAATTTTCTGCAAATTCATGAAAGTTCAGCTTCATAATCTTTGAAACAGCTTAGAAGTACTGAGAAGCAGTATATTTTAGTGTTTTGAGCAATTCCAGTGTTGATCTCAGTGAAAGAAGTCAAAAAGTAAGACTAAGACGAAAAAAGCTTTCTCTCAGTGAAATAAGTCAAAAATGCACCACTGTGTAATTTTCTGCAAATTCATGAAAGTTCAGCTTCATAATCTTTGAAACAGCTTAGAAGTACTGAGACGCAGTATATTTTAGTGTTTTGAACAATTCCAGTGTTGATCTCAGTGAAAGAAGTCAAAAAGTAAGACTAAGACGAAAAAAGCTTTCTCTCAGTGAAATAAGTCAAAAATGCACCACTTTGTAATTTTCTGCAAATGCATGAAAGTTCAGCTTCATAATGTTTGAAACAGCTTAGAAGTACTGAGAAGCAGTATATTTTAGTGTTTTGAACAATTCCAGTGTTGATCTCAGTGAAAGAAGTCAAAAATAAGACTAAGACGAAAAAGCTTTCTCTCAGTGAAATAAGTCAAAAATGCACCACTGTGTAATTTTCTGCAAATTCATGAAAGTTCAGCTTCATAATCTTTGAAACAGCTTAGAAGTACTGAGAAGCAGTATATTTTAGTGTTTTGAACAATTCCAGTGTTGATCTCAGTGAAAGAAGTCAAAAATAAGACTAAGACGAAAAAAGCTTTCTCTCAGTGAAATAAGTCAAAAATGCACCACTGTGTAATTTTCTGCAAATTCATGAAAGTTCAGCTTCATAATCTTTGAAACAGCTTAGAAGTACTGAGAAGCAGTATATTTTAGTGTTTTGAGCAATTCCAGTGTTGATCTCAGTGAAAGAAGTCAAAAAGTAAGACTAAGACGAAAAAAGCTTTCTCTCAGTGAAATAAGTCAAAAATGCACCACTGTGTAATTTTCTGCAAATTCATGAAAGTTCAGCTTCATAATCTTTGAAACAGCTTAGAAGTACTGAGAAGCAGTATATTTCTGTGTTTTGAACAATTCCAGTGTTGATCTCAGTGAAAGAAGTCAAAAATAAGACTAAGACGAAAAAAGCTTTCTCTCAGTGAAATAAGTCAAAAATGCACCACTGTGTAATTTTCTGCAAATTCATGAAAGTTCAGCTTCATAATCTTTGAAACAGCTTAGAAGTACTGAGAAACAGTATATTTTAGTGTTTTGAGCAATTCCAGTGTTGATCTCAGTGAAAGAAGTCAAAAAATAAGACTAAGACGAAAAAAAGCTTTCTCTCAGTGAAATAAGTCAAAAATGCACCACTGTGTAATTTTCTGCAAATTCATGAAAGTTCAGCTTCATAATCTTTGAAACAGCTTAGAAGTACTGAGAAGCAGTATATTTTAGTGTTTTGAACAATTCCAGTGTTGATCTCAGTGAAAGAAGTCAAAAATAAGACTAAGACGAAAAAGCTTTCTCTCAGTGAAATAAGTCAAAAATGCACCACTGTGTAATTTTCTGCAAATTCATGAAAGTTCAGCTTCATAATCTTTGAAACAGCTTAGAAGTACTGAGAAGCAGTATATTTTAGTGTTTTGAACAATTCCAGTGTTGATCTCAGTGAAAGAAGTCAAAAATAAGACTAAGACGAAAAAAGCTTTCTCTCAGTGAAATAAGTCAAAAATGCACCACTGTGTAATTTTCTGCAAATTCATGAAAGTTCAGCTTCATAATCTTTGAAACAGCTTAGAAGTACTGAGAAGCAGTATATTTTAGTGTTTTGAGCAATTCCAGTGTTGATCTCAGTGAAAGAAGTCAAAAAGTAAGACTAAGACGAAAAAAGCTTTCTCTCAGTGAAATAAGTCAAAAATGCACCACTGTGTAATTTTCTGCAAATTCATGAAAGTTCAGCTTCATAATCTTTGAAACAGCTTAGAAGTACTGAGAAGCAGTATATTTCTGTGTTTTGAACAATTCCAGTGTTGATCTCAGTGAAAGAAGTCAAAAATAAGACTAAGACGAAAAAAGCTTTCTCTCAGTGAAATAAGTCAAAAATGCACCACTGTGTAATTTTCTGCAAATTCATGAAAGTTCAGCTTCATAATCTTTGAAACAGCTTAGAAGTACTGAGAAGCAGTATATTTTAGTGTTTTGAACAATTCCAGTGTTGATCTCAGTGAAAGAAGTCAAAAAGTAAGACTAAGACGAAAAAAGCTTTCTCTCAGTGAAATAAGTCAAAAATGCACCACTTTGTAATTTCTGCAAATTCATGAAAGTTCAGCTTCATAATCTTTGAAACAGCTTAGAAGTACTGAGAAGCAGTATATTTTAGTGTTTTGAGCAATTCCAGTGTTGATCTCAGTGAAAGAAGTCAAAAAGTAAGACAAAGACGAAAAAAGCTTTCTCTCAGTGAAATAAGTCAAAAATGCACCACTGTGTAATTTTCTGCAAATTCATGAAAGTTCAGCTTCATAATCTTTGAAACAGCTTAGAAGTACTGAGAAGCAGTATATTTTAGTGTTTTGAGCAATTCCAGTGTTGATCTCAGTGAAAGAAGTCAAAAAGTAAGACAAAGACGAAAAAAGCTTTCTCTCAGTGAAATAAGTCAAAAATGCACCACTGTGTAATTTTCTGCAAATTCATGAAAGTTCAGCTTCATAATCTTTGAAACAGCTTAGAAGTACTGAGAAGCAGTATATTTTAGTGTTTTGAACAATTCCAGTGTTGATCTCAGTGAAAGAAGTCAAAAATAAGACTAAGACGAAAAAAGCTTTCTCTCAGTGAAATAAGTCAAAAATGCACCACTGTGTAATTTTCTGCAAATTCATGAAAGTTCAGCTTCATAATCTTTGAAACAGCTTAGAAGTACTGAGAAGCAGTATATTTCTGTGTTTTGAACAATTCCAGTGTTGATCTCAGTGAAAGAAGTCAAAAATAAGACTAAGACGAAAAAAGCTTTCTCTCAGTGAAATAAGTCAAAAATGCACCACTGTGTAATTTTCTGCAAATTCATGAAAGTTCAGCTTCATAATCTTTGAAACAGCTTAGAAGTACTGAGAAACAGTATATTTTAGTGTTTTGAGCAATTCCAGTGTTGATCTCAGTGAAAGAAGTCAAAAATAAGACTAAGACGAAAAAAGCTTTCTCTCAGTGAAATAAGTCAAAAATGCACCACTGTGTAATTTTCTGCAAATTCATGAAAGTTCAGCTTCATAATCTTTGAAACAGCTTAGAAGTACTGAGAAGCAGTATATTTTAGTGTTTTGAACAATTCCAGTGTTGATCTCAGTGAAAGAAGTCAAAAATAAGACTAAGACGAAAAAAGCTTTCTCTCAGTGAAATAAGTCAAAAATGCACCACTGTGTAATTTTCTGCAAATTCATGAAAGTTCAGCTTCATAATCTTTGAAACAGCTTAGAAGTACTGAGAAGCAGTATATTTTAGTGTTTTGAACAATTCCAGTGTTGATCTCAGTGAAAGAAGTCAAAAAGTAAGACAAAGACGAAAAAAGCTTTCTCTCAGTGAAATAAGTCAAAAATGCACCACTGTGTAATTTTCTGCAAATTCATGAAAGTTCAGCTTCATAATCTTTGAAACAGCTTAGAAGTACTGAAAGCAGTATATTTTAGTGTTTTGAGCAATTCCAGTGTTGATCTCAGTGAAAGAAGTCAAAAAGTAAGACAAAGACGAAAAAAGCTTTCTCTCAGTGAAATAAGTCAAAAATGCACCTCTGTGTAATTTTCTGCAAATTCATGAAAGTTCAGCTTCATAATCTTTGAAACAGCTTAGAAGTACTGAGAAGCAGTATATTTTAGTGTTTTGAGCAATTCCAGTGTTGATCTCAGTGAAAGAAGTCAAAAAGTAAGACAAAGACGAAAAAAGCTTTCTCTCAGTGAAATAAGTCAAAAATGCACCACTGTGTAATTTTCTGCAAATTCATGAAAGTTCAGCTTCATAATCTTTGAAACAGCTTAGAAGTACTGAGAAGCAGTATATTTTAGTGTTTTGAGCAATTCCAGTGTTGATCTCAGTGAAAGAAGTCAAAAAGTAAGACTAAGACGAAAAAAGCTTTCTCTCAGTGAAATAAGTCAAAAATGCACCACTGTGTAATTTTCTGCAAATTCATGAAAGTTCAGCTTCATAATCTTTGAAACAGCTTAGAAGTACTGAGAAGCAGTATATTTTTGTGTTTTGAACAATTCCAGTGTTGATCTCAGTGAAAGAAGTCAAAAAGTAAGACTAAGACGAAAAAAGCTTTCTCTCAGTGAAATAAGTCAAAAATGCACCACTGTGTAATTTTCTGCAAATTCATGAAAGTTCAGCTTCATAATCTTTGAAACAGCTTAGAAGTACTGAGAAGCAGTATATTTTAGTGTTTTGAACAATTCCAGTGTTGATCTCAGTGAAAGAAGTCAAAAAGTAAGACTAAGACGAAAAAAGCTTTCTCTCAGTGAAATAAGTCAAAAATGCACCACTTTGTAATTTTCTGCAAATTCATGAAAGTTCAGCTTCATAATCTTTGAAACAGCTTAGAAGTACTGAGAAGCAGTATATTTTAGTGTTTTGAGCAATTCCAGTGTTGATCTCAGTGAAAGAAGTCAAAAAGTAAGACAAAGACGAAAAAAGCTTTCTCTCAGTGAAATAAGTCAAAATGCACCACTGTGTAATTTTCTGCAAATTCATGAAAGTTCAGCTTCATAATCTTTGAAACAGCTTAGAAGTACTGAGACGCAGTATATTTTAGTGTTTTGAACAATTCCAGTGTTGATCTCAGTGAAAGAAGTCAAAAAGTAAGACTAAGACGAAAAAAGCTTTCTCTCAGTGAAATAAGTCAAAATGCACCACTGTGTAATTTTCTGCAAATTCATGAAAGTTCAGCTTCATAATCTTTGAAACAGCTTAGAAGTACTGAAAAGCAGTATATTTTAGTGTTTTGAACAATTCCAGTGTTGATCTCAGTGAAAGAAGTCAAAAAGTAAGACAAAGACGAAAAAAGCTTTCTCTCAGTGAAATAAGTCAAAAATGCACCACTGTGTAATTTTCTGCAAATTCATGAAAGTTCAGCTTCATAATCTTTGAAACAGCTTAGAAGTACTGAAAGCAGTATATTTTAGTGTTTTGAGCAATTCCAGTGTTGATCTCAGTGAAAGAAGTCAAAAAGTAAGACAAAGAAAAAAGCTTTCTCTCAGTGAAATAAGTCAAAATGCACCTCTGTGTAATTTTCTGCAAATTCATGAAAGTTCAGCTTCATAATCTTTGAAACAGCTTAGAAGTACTGAGAAGCAGTATATTTTAGTGTTTTGAGCAATTCCAGTGTTGATCTCAGTGAAAGAAGTCAAAAAGTAAGACAAAGACGAAAAAAGCTTTCTCTCAGTGAAATAAGTCAAAAATGCACCACTGTGTAATTTTCTGCAAATTCATGAAAGTTCAGCTTCATAATCTTTGAAACAGCTTAGAAGTACTGAGAAGCAGTATATTTTAGTGTTTTGAACAATTCCAGTGTTGATCTCAGTGAAAGAAGTCAAAAATAAGACTAAGACGAAAAAAGCTTTCTCTCAGTGAAATAAGTCAAAAATGCACCACTGTGTAATTTTCTGCAAATTAATGAAAGTTCAGCTTCATAATCTTTGAAACAGCTTAGAAGTACTGAGAAGCAGTATATTTCTGTGTTTTGAACAATTCCAGTGTTGATCTCAGTGAAAGAAGTCAAAAATAAGACTAAGACGAAAAAAGCTTTCTCTCAGTGAAATAAGTCAAAAATGCACCACTGTGTAATTTTCTGCAAATTCATGAAAGTTCAGCTTCATAATCTTTGAAACAGCTTAGAAGTACTGAGAAGCAGTATATTTTAGTGTTTTGAGCAATTCCAGTGTTGATCTCAGTGAAAGAAGTCAAAAAGTAAGACAAAGACGAAAAAAGCTTTCTCTCAGTGAAATAAGTCAAAATGCACCACTGTGTAATTTTCTGCAAATTCATGAAAGTTCAGCTTCATAATCTTTGAAACAGCTTAGAAGTACTGAGACGCAGTATATTTTAGTGTTTTGAACAATTCCAGTGTTGATCTCAGTGAAAGAAGTCAAAAAGTAAGACTAAGACGAAAAAAGCTTTCTCTCAGTGAAATAAGTCAAAAATGCACCACTTTGTAATTTTCTGCAAATTCATGAAAGTTCAGCTTCATAATCTTTGAAACAGCTTAGAAGTACTGAGAAGCAGTATATTTTAGTGTTTTGAGCAATTCCAGTGTTGATCTCAGTGAAAGAAGTCAAAAAGTAAGACTAAGACGAAAAAAGCTTTCTCTCAGTGAAATAAGTCAAAAATGCACCACTGTGTAATTTTCTGCAAATTCATGAAAGTTCAGCTTCATAATCTTTGAAACAGCTTAGAAGTACTGAGACGCAGTATATTTTAGTGTTTTGAACAATTCCAGTGTTGATCTCAGTGAAAGAAGTCAAAAAGTAAGACTAAGACGAAAAAAGCTTTCTCTCAGTGAAATAAGTCAAAAATGCACCACTTTGTAATTTTCTGCAAATGCATGAAAGTTCAGCTTCATAATCTTTGAAATAGCTTAGAAGTACTGAGAAGCAGTATATTTTAGTGTTTTGAACAATTCCAGTGTTGATCTCAGTGAAAGAAGTCAAAAATAAGACTAAGACGAAAAAAGCTTTCTCTCAGTGAAATAAGTCAAAAATGCACCACTGTGTAATTTTCTGCAAATTCATGAAAGTTCAGCTTCATAATCTTTGAAACAGCTTAGAAGTACTGAGAAGCAGTATATTTTAGTGTTTTGAACAATTCCAGTGTTGATCTCAGTGAAAGAAGTCAAAAATAAGACTAAGACGAAAAAAGCTTTCTCTCAGTGAAATAAGTCAAAAATGCACCACTGTGTAATTTTCTGCAAATTCATGAAAGTTCAGCTTCATAATCTTTGAAACAGCTTAGAAGTACTGAGAAGCAGTATATTTTAGTGTTTTGAGCAATTCCAGTGTTGATCTCAGTGAAAGAAGTCAAAAAGTAAGACTAAGACGAAAAAAGCTTTCTCTCAGTGAAATAAGTCAAAAATGCACCACTGTGTAATTTTCTGCAAATTCATGAAAGTTCAGCTTCATAATCTTTGAAACAGCTTAGAAGTACTGAAAGCAGTATATTTTAGTGTTTTGAGCAATTCCAGTGTTGATCTCAGTGAAAGAAGTCAAAAAGTAAGACAAAGACGAAAAAAGCTTTCTCTCAGTGAAATAAGTCAAAAATGCACCTCTGTGTAATTTTCTGCAAATTCATGAAAGTTCAGCTTCATAATCTTTGAAACAGCTTAGAAGTACTGAGAAGCAGTATATTTTAGTGTTTTGAGCAATTCCAGTGTTGATCTCAGTGAAAGAAGTCAAAAAGTAAGACAAAGACGAAAAAAGCTTTCTCTCAGTGAAATAAGTCAAAAATGCACCACTGTGTAATTTTCTGCAAATTCATGAAAGTTCAGCTTCATAATCTTTGAAACAGCTTAGAAGTACTGAGAAGCAGTATATTTTAGTGTTTTGAACAATTCCAGTGTTGATCTCAGTGAAAGAAGTCAAAAATAAGACTAAGACGAAAAAAGCTTTCTCTCAGTGAAATAAGTCAAAAATGCACCACTGTGTAATTTTCTGCAAATTCATGAAAGTTCAGCTTCATAATCTTTGAAACAGCTTAGAAGTACTGAGAAGCAGTATATTTCTGTGTTTTGAACAATTCCAGTGTTGATCTCAGTGAAAGAAGTCAAAATAAGACTAAGACGAAAAAAGCTTTCTCTCAGTGAAATAAGTCAAAAATGCACCACTGTGTAATTTTCTGCAAATTCATGAAAGTTCAGCTTCATAATCTTTGAAACAGCTTAGAAGTACTGAGAAACAGTATATTTTAGTGTTTTGAGCAATTCCAGTGTTGATCTCAGTGAAAGAAGTCAAAAATAAGACTAAGACGAAAAAAAGCTTTCTCTCAGTGAAATAAGTCAAAAATGCACCACTGTGTAATTTTCTGCAAATTCATGAAAGTTCAGCTTCATAATCTTTGAAACAGCTTAGAAGTACTGAGAAGCAGTATATTTTAGTGTTTTGAACAATTCCAGTGTTGATCTCAGTGAAAGAAGTCAAAAAGTAAGACAAAGACGAAAAAAGCTTTCTCTCAGTGAAATAAGTCAAAAATGCACCACTGTGTAATTTTCTGCAAATTCATGAAAGTTCAGCTTCATAATCTTTGAAACAGCTTAGAAGTACTGAGAAGCAGTATATTTTAGTGTTTTGAACAATTCCAGTGTTGATCTCAGTGAAAGAAGTCAAAAATAAGACTAAGACGAAAAAAGCTTTCTCTCAGTGAAATAAGTCAAAAATGCACCACTGTGTAATTTTCTGCAAATTCATGAAAGTTCAGCTTCATAATCTTTGAAACAGCTTAGAAGTACTGAGAAGCAGTATATTTTAGTGTTTTGAACAATTCCAGTGTTGATCTCAGTGAAAGAAGTCAAAAAGTAAGACTAAGACGAAAAAAGCTTTCTCTCAGTGAAATAAGTCAAAAATGCACCACTGTGTAATTTTCTGCAAATTCATGAAAGTTCAGCTTCATAATCTTTGAAACAGCTTAGAAGTACTGAGAAGCAGTATATTTTAGTGTTTTGAGCAATTCCAGTGTTGATCTCAGTGAAAGAAGTCAAAAAGTAAGACAAAGACGAAAAAAGCTTTCTCTCAGTGAAATAAGTCAAAAATGCACCACTGTGTAATTTTCTGCAAATTCATGAAAGTTCAGCTTCATAATCTTTGAAACAGCTTAGAAGTACTGAGACGCAGTATATTTTAGTGTTTTGAACAATTCCAGTGTTGATCTCAGTGAAAGAAGTCAAAAAGTAAGACTAAGACGAAAAAAGCTTTCTCTCAGTGAAATAAGTCAAAAATGCACCACTTTGTAATTTTCTGCAAATTCATGAAAGTTCAGCTTCATAATCTTTGAAACAGCTTAGAAGTACTGAGAAGCAGTATATTTTAGTGTTTTGAGCAATTCCAGTGTTGATCTCAGTGAAAGAAGTCAAAAAGTAAGACTAAGACGAAAAAAGCTTTCTCTCAGTGAAATAAGTCAAAAATGCACCACTGTGTAATTTTCTGCAAATTCATGAAAGTTCAGCTTCATAATCTTTGAAACAGCTTAGAAGTACTGAGACGCAGTATATTTTAGTGTTTTGAACAATTCCAGTGTTGATCTCAGTGAAAGAAGTCAAAAAGTAAGACTAAGACGAAAAAAGCTTTCTCTCAGTGAAATAAGTCAAAAATGCACCACTTTGTAATTTTCTGCAAATTCATGAAAGTTCAGCTTCATAATCTTTGAAATAGCTTAGAAGTACTGAGAAGCAGTATATTTTAGTGTTTTGAACAATTCCAGTGTTGATCTCAGTGAAAGAAGTCAAAATAAGACTAAGACGAAAAAAGCTTTCTCTCAGTGAAATAAGTCAAAAATGCACCACTGTGTAATTTTCTGCAAATTCATGAAAGTTCAGCTTCATAATCTTTGAAACAGCTTAGAAGTACTGAGAAGCAGTATATTTTAGTGTTTTGAACAATTCCAGTGTTGATCTCAGTGAAAGAAGTCAAAAATAAGACTAAGACGAAAAAAGCTTTCTCTCAGTGAAATAAGTCAAAAATGCACCACTGTGTAATTTTCTGCAAATTCATGAAAGTTCAGCTTCATAATCTTTGAAACAGCTTAGAAGTACTGAGAAGCAGTATATTTTAGTGTTTTGAGCAATTCCAGTGTTGATCTCAGTGAAAGAAGTCAAAAAGTAAGACTAAGACGAAAAAGCTTTCTCTCAGTGAAATAAGTCAAAAATGCACCACTGTGTAATTTTCTGCAAATTCATGAAAGTTCAGCTTCATAATCTTTGAAACAGCTTAGAAGTACTGAGAAGCAGTATATTTCTGTTTTGAACAATTCCAGTGTTGATCTCAGTGAAAGAAGTCAAAAATAAGACTAAGACGAAAAAAGCTTTCTCTCAGTGAAATAAGTCAAAAATGCACCACTGTGTAATTTTCTGCAAATTCATGAAAGTTCAGCTTCATAATCTTTGAAACAGCTTAGAAGTACTGAGAAACAGTATATTTTAGTGTTTTGAGCAATTCCAGTGTTGATCTCAGTGAAAGAAGTCAAAAATAAGACTAAGACGAAAAAAGCTTTCTCTCAGTGAAATAAGTCAAAAATGCACCACTGTGTAATTTTCTGCAAATTCATGAAAGTTCAGCTTCATAATCTTTGAAACAGCTTAGAAGTACTGAGAAGCAGTATATTTTAGTGTTTGAACAATTCCAGTGTTGATCTCAGTGAAAGAAGTCAAAAATAAGACTAAGACGAAAAAAGCTTTCTCTCAGTGAAATAAGTCAAAAATGCACCACTGTGTAATTTTCTGCAAATTCATGAAAGTTCAGCTTCATAATCTTTGAAACAGCTTAGAAGTACTGAGAAGCAGTATATTTTAGTGTTTTGAACAATTCCAGTGTTGATCTCAGTGAAAGAAGTCAAAAATAAGACTAAGACGAAAAAAGCTTTCTCTCAGTGAAATAAGTCAAAAATGCACCACTGTGTAATTTTCTGCAAATTCATGAAAGTTCAGCTTCATAATCTTTGAAACAGCTTAGAAGTACTGAGAAGCAGTATATTTTAGTGTTTTGAGCAATTCCAGTGTTGATCTCAGTGAAAGAAGTCAAAAAGTAAGACTAAGACGAAAAAAGCTTTCTCTCAGTGAAATAAGTCAAAAATGCACCACTGTGTAATTTTCTGCAAATTCATGAAAGTTCAGCTTCATAATCTTTGAAACAGCTTAGAAGTACTGAGAAGCAGTATATTTCTGTGTTTTGAACAATTCCAGTGTTGATCTCAGTGAAAGAAGTCAAAAATAAGACTAAGACGAAAAAGCTTTCTCTCAGTGAAATAAGTCAAAAATGCACCACTGTGTAATTTTCTGCAAATTCATGAAAGTTCAGCTTCATAATCTTTGAAACAGCTTAGAAGTACTGAGAAGCAGTATATTTTAGTGTTTTGAACAATTCCAGTGTTGATCTCAGTGAAAGAAGTCAAAAAGTAAGACTAAGACGAAAAAAGCTTTCTCTCAGTGAAATAAGTCAAAAATGCACCACTTGTAATTTTCTGCAAATTCATGAAAGTTCAGCTTCATAATCTTTGAAACAGCTTAGAAGTACTGAGAAGCAGTATATTTTAGTGTTTTGAGCAATTCCAGTGTTGATCTCAGTGAAAGAAGTCAAAAAGTAAGACAAAGACGAAAAAAGCTTTCTCTCAGTGAAATAAGTCAAAAATGCACCACTGTGTAATTTTCTGCAAATTCATGAAAGTTCAGCTTCATAATCTTTGAAACAGCTTAGAAGTACTGAAAGCAGTATATTTTAGTGTTTTGAACAATTCCAGTGTTGATCTCAGTGAAAGAAGTCAAAAAGTAAGACAAAGACGAAAAAAGCTTTCTCTCAGTGAAATAAGTCAAAAATGCACCACTGTGTAATTTTCTGCAAATTCATGAAAGTTCAGCTTCATAATCTTTGAAACAGCTTAGAAGTACTGAGAAGCAGTATATTTAGTGTTTTGAGCAATTCCAGTGTTGATCTCAGTGAAAGAAGTCAAAAAGTAAGACAAAGACGAAAAAAGCTTTCTCTCAGTGAAATAAGTCAAAAATGCACCTGTGTAATTTTCTGCAAATTCATGAAAGTTCAGCTTCATAATCTTTGAAACAGCTTAGAAGTACTGAGAAGCAGTATATTTTAGTGTTTTGAGCAATTCCAGTGTTGATCTCAGTGAAAGAAGTCAAAAAGTAAGACAAGACGAAAAAAGCTTTCTCTCAGTGAAATAAGTCAAAATGCACCACTGTGTAATTTTCTGCAAATTCATGAAAGTTCAGCTTCATAATCTTTGAAACAGCTTAGAAGTACTGAGAAGCAGTATATTTTAGTGTTTTGAACAATTCCAGTGTTGATCTCAGTGAAAGAAGTCAAAAATAAGACTAAGACGAAAAAAGCTTTCTCTCAGTGAAATAAGTCAAAAATGCACCACTGTGTAATTTTCTGCAAATTCATGAAAGTTCAGCTTCATAATCTTTGAAACAGCTTAGAAGTACTGAGAAGCAGTATATTTCTGTGTTTTGAACAATTCCAGTGTTGATCTCAGTGAAAGAAGTCAAAAATAAGACTAAGACGAAAAAAGCTTTCTCTCAGTGAAATAAGTCAAAAATGCACCACTGTGTAATTTTCTGCAAATTCATGAAAGTTCAGCTTCATAATCTTTGAAACAGCTTAGAAGTACTGAGAAGCAGTATATTTTAGTGTTTTGAACAATTCCAGTGTTGATCTCAGTGAAAGAAGTCAAAAAGTAAGACTAAGACGAAAAAAGCTTTCTCTCAGTGAAATAAGTCAAAAATGCACCACTTGTAATTTTCTGCAAATTCATGAAAGTTCAGCTTCATAATCTTTGAAACAGCTTAGAAGTACTGAGAAGCAGTATATTTTAGTGTTTTGAGCAATTCCAGTGTTGATCTCAGTGAAAGAAGTCAAAAGTAAGACTAAGACGAAAAAAGCTTTCTCTCAGTGAAATAAGTCAAAAATGCACCACTGTGTAATTTTCTGCAAATTCATGAAAGTTCAGCTTCATAATCTTTGAAACAGCTTAGAAGTACTGAGAAGCAGTATATTTTAGTGTTTTGAACAATTCCAGTGTTGATCTCAGTGAAAGAAGTCAAAAAGTAAGACTAAGACGAAAAAAGCTTTCTCTCAGTGAAATAAGTCAAAAATGCACCACTTGTAATTTCTGCAAATTCATGAAAGTTCAGCTTCATAATCTTTGAAACAGCTTAGAAGTACTGAGAAGCAGTATATTTTAGTGTTTTGAACAATTCCAGTGTTGATCTCAGTGAAAGAAGTCAAAAATAAGATAAGACGAAAAAAGCTTTCTCTCAGTGAAATAAGTCAAAAATGCACCACTGTGTAATTTTCTGCAAATTCATGAAAGTTCAGCTTCATAATCTTTGAAACAGCTTAGAAGTACTGAGAAGCAGTATATTTTAGTGTTTTGAACAATTCCAGTGTTGATCTCAGTGAAAGAAGTCAAAAATAAGACTAAGACGAAAAAAGCTTTCTCTCAGTGAAATAAGTCAAAAATGCACCACTGTGTAATTTTCTGCAAATTCATGAAAGTTCAGCTTCATAATCTTTGAAACAGCTTAGAAGTACTGAGAAGCAGTATATTTTAGTGTTTTGAGCAATTCCAGTGTTGATCTCAGTGAAAGAAGTCAAAAAGTAAGACTAAGACGAAAAAAGCTTTCTCTCAGTGAAATAAGTCAAAAATGCACCACTGTGTAATTTTCTGCAAATTCATGAAAGTTCAGCTTCATAATCTTTGAAACAGCTTAGAAGTACTGAGAAGCAGTATATTTCTGTGTTTTGAACAATTCCAGTGTTGATCTCAGTGAAAGAAGTCAAAAATAAGACTAAGACGAAAAAAGCTTTCTCTCAGTGAAATAAGTCAAAAATGCACCACTGTGTAATTTTCTGCAAATTCATGAAAGTTCAGCTTCATAATCTTTGAAACAGCTTAGAAGTACTGAGAAGCAGTATATTTTAGTGTTTTGAGCAATTCCAGTGTTGATCTCAGTGAAAGAAGTCAAAAATAAGACTAAGACGAAAAAAGCTTTCTCTCAGTGAAATAAGTCAAAAATGCACCACTGTGTAATTTTCTGCAAATTCATGAAAGTTCAGCTTCATAATCTTTGAAACAGCTTAGAAGTACTGAGAAGCAGTATATTTTAGTGTTTTGAACAATTCCAGTGTTGATCTCAGTGAAAGAAGTCAAAAATAAGACTAAGACGAAAAAGCTTTCTCTCAGTGAAATAAGTCAAAATGCACCACTGTGTAATTTTCTGCAAATTCATGAAAGTTCAGCTTCATAATCTTTGAAACAGCTTAGAAGTACTGAGAAGCAGTATATTTTAGTGTTTTGAACAATTCCAGTGTTGATCTCAGTGAAAGAAGTCAAAAATAAGACTAAGACGAAAAAAGCTTTCTCTCAGTGAAATAAGTCAAAAATGCACCACTGTGTAATTTTCTGCAAATTCATGAAAGTTCAGCTTCATAATCTTTGAAACAGCTTAGAAGTACTGAGAAGCAGTATATTTTAGTGTTTTGAGCAATTCCAGTGTTGATCTCAGTGAAAGAAGTCAAAAAGTAAGACTAAGACGAAAAAAGCTTTCTCTCAGTGAAATAAGTCAAAAATGCACCACTGTGTAATTTTCTGCAAATTCATGAAAGTTCAGCTTCATAATCTTTGAAACAGCTTAGAAGTACTGAGAAGCAGTATATTTTAGTGTTTTGAACAATTCCAGTGTTGATCTCAGTGAAAGAAGTCAAAAATAAGACTAAGACGAAAAAAGCTTTCTCTCAGTGAAATAAGTCAAAAATGCACCACTGTGTAATTTTCTGCAAATTCATGAAAGTTCAGCTTCATAATCTTTGAAACAGCTTAGAAGTACTGAGAAGCAGTATATTTTAGTGTTTTGAACAATTCCAGTGTTGATCTCAGTGAAAGAAGTCAAAAGTAAGACTAAGACGAAAAAAGCTTTCTCTCAGTGAAATAAGTCAAAAATGCACCACTTGTAATTTTCTGCAAATTCATGAAAGTTCAGCTTCATAATCTTTGAAACAGCTTAGAAGTACTGAGAAGCAGTATATTTTAGTGTTTTGAGCAATTCCAGTGTTGATCTCAGTGAAAGAAGTCAAAAAGTAAGACAAAGACGAAAAAAGCTTTCTCTCAGTGAATAAGTCAAAAATGCACCACTGTGTAATTTTCTGCAAATTCATGAAAGTTCAGCTTCATAATCTTTGAAACAGCTTAGAAGTACTGAAAGCAGTATATTTTAGTGTTTTGAACAATTCCAGTGTTGATCTCAGTGAAAGAAGTCAAAAAGTAAGACTAAAACGAAAAAAGCTTTCTCTCAGTGAAATAAGTCAAAAATGCACCACTGTGTAATTTTCTGCAAATTCATGAAAGTTCAGCTTCATAATCTTTGAAACAGCTTAGAAGTACTGAGAAGCAGTATATTTTAGTGTTTTGAACAATTCCAGTGTTGATCTCAGTGAAAGAAGTCAAAAATAAGACTAAAGACGAAAAAAGCTTTCTCTCAGTGAAATAAGTCAAAATGCACCACTGTGTAATTTTCTGCAAATTCATGAAAGTTCAGCTTCATAATCTTTGAAACAGCTTAGAAGTACTGAGAAGCAGTATATTTTAGTGTTTTGAGCAATTCCAGTGTTGATCTCAGTGAAAGAAGTCAAAAAGTAAGACAAGACGAAAAAAGCTTTCTCTCAGTGAAATAAGTCAAAAATGCACCACTGTGTAATTTTCTGCAAATTCATGAAAGTTCAGCTTCATAATCTTGAAACAGCTTAGAAGTACTGAGAAGCAGTATATTTTAGTGTTTTGAACAATTCCAGTGTTGATCTCAGTGAAAGAAGTCAAAAATAAGACTAAGACGAAAAAAGCTTTCTCTCAGTGAAATAAGTCAAAAATGCACCACTGTGTAATTTTCTGCAAATTCATGAAAGTTCAGCTTCATAATCTTTGAAACAGCTTAGAAGTACTGAGAAGCAGTATATTTTAGTGTTTTGAACAATTCCAGTGTTGATCTCAGTGAAAGAAGTCAAAAAGTAAGACTAAGACGAAAAAGCTTTCTCTCAGTGAAATAAGTCAAAAATGCACCACTGTGTAATTTTCTGCAAATTCATGAAAGTTCAGCTTCATAATCTTTGAAACAGCTTAGAAGTACTGAGAAGCAGTATATTTTAGTGTTTTGAACAATTCCAGTGTTGATCTCAGTGAAAGAAGTCAAAAAGTAAGACTAAGACGAAAAAAGCTTTCTCTCAGTGAAATAAGTCAAAAATGCACCACTGTGTAATTTTCTGCAAATTCATGAAAGTTCAGCTTCATAATCTTTGAAACAGCTTAGAAGTACTGAGAAGCAGTATATTTTAGTGTTTTGAACAATTCCAGTGTTGATCTCAGTGAAAGAAGTCAAAAATAAGACTAAGACGAAAAAAGCTTTCTCTCAGTGAAATAAGTCAAAAATGCACCACTGTGTAATTTTCTGCAAATTCATGAAAGTTCAGCTTCATAATCTTTGAAACAGCTTAGAAGTACTGAGAAGCAGTATATTTTAGTGTTTTGAACAATTCCAGTGTTGATCTCAGTGAAAGAAGTCAAAAGTAAGACTAAGACGAAAAAAAGCTTTCTCTCAGTGAAATAAGTCAAAAATGCACCACTGTGTAATTTTCTGCAAATTCATGAAAGTTCAGCTTCATAATCTTTGAAACAGCTTAGAAGTACTGAGAAGCAGTATATTTTGTGTTTTGAACAATTCCAGTGTTGATCTCAGTGAAAGAAGTCAAAAATAAGACTAAGACGAAAAAAGCTTTCTCTCAGTGAAATAAGTCAAAAATGCACCACTGTGTAATTTTCTGCAAATTCATGAAAGTTCAGCTTCATAATCTTTGAAACAGCTTAGAAGTACTGAGAAGCAGTATATTTTAGTGTTTTGAACAATTCCAGTGTTGATCTCAGTGAAAGAAGTCAAAAATAAGACTAAGACGAAAAAAGCTTTCTCTCAGTGAAATAAGTCAAAAATGCACCACTGTGTAATTTTCTGCAATTCATGAAAGTTCAGCTTCATAATCTTTGAAACAGCTTAGAAGTACTGAGAAGCAGTATATTTTAGTGTTTTGAACAATTCCAGTGTTGATCTCAGTGAAAGAAGTCAAAAATAAGACTAAAGACGAAAAAAAGCTTTCTCTCAGTGAAATAAGTCAAAAATGCACCACTGTGTAATTTTCTGCAATTCATGAAAGTTCAGCTTCATAATCTTTGAAACAGCTTAGAAGTACTGAGAAGCAGTATATTTAGTGTTTTGAACAATTCCAGTGTTGATCTCAGTGAAAGAAGTCAAAAAGTAAGACTAAGACGAAAAAAGCTTTCTCTCAGTGAAATAAGTCAAAAATGCACCACTGTGTAATTTTCTGCAAATTCATGAAAGTTCAGCTTCATAATCTTTGAAACAGCTTAGAAGTACTGAAAGCAGTATATTTTAGTGTTTTGAGCAATTCCAGTGTTGATCTCAGTGAAAGAAGTCAAAAAGTAAGACAAAGACGAAAAAAGCTTTCTCTCAGTGAAATAAGTCAAAAATGCACCACTGTGTAATTTTCTGCAAATTCATGAAAGTTCAGCTTCATAATCTTTGAAACAGCTTAGAAGTACTGAGAAGCAGTATATTTTAGTGTTTTGAACAATTCCAGTGTTGATCTCAGTGAAAG
The DNA here is from genome assembly GCF_027474105.1 of Poeciliopsis prolifica. Classification (NCBI taxonomy): domain Eukaryota; kingdom Metazoa; phylum Chordata; class Actinopteri; order Cyprinodontiformes; family Poeciliidae; genus Poeciliopsis; species Poeciliopsis prolifica. The sequence continues at coordinate 538,258 of NW_026562519.1, forward strand.
AAGTCAAAAGTAAGACTAAGACGAAAAAAGCTTTCTCTCAGTGAAATAAGTCAAAAATGCACCACTGTGTAATTTTCTGCAAATTCATGAAAGTTCAGCTTCATAATCTTTGAAACAGCTTAGAAGTACTGAGAAGCAGTATATTTTAGTGTTTTGAACAATTCCAGTGTTGATCTCAGTGAAAGAAGTCAAAAAAGACTAAGACGAAAAAAGCTTTCTCTCAGTGAAATAAGTCAAAAATGCACCACTGTGTAATTTTCTGCAAATTCATGAAAGTTCAGCTTCATAATCTTTGAAACAGCTTAGAAGTACTGAGAAGCAGTATATTTTAGTGTTTTGAACAATTCCAGTGTTGATCTCAGTGAAAGAAGTCAAAAATAAGACTAAGACGAAAAAAGCTTTCTCTCAGTGAAATAAGTCAAAAATGCACCACTGTGTAATTTTCTGCAAATTCATGAAAGTTCAGCTTCATAATCTTTGAAACAGCTTAGAAGTACTGAGAAGCAGTATATTTTAGTGTTTGAGCAATTCCAGTGTTGATCTCAGTGAAAGAAGTCAAAAATAAGACTAAGACGAAAAAAGCTTTCTCTCAGTGAAATAAGTCAAAAATGCACCACTGTGTAATTTTCTGCAAATTCATGAAAGTTCAGCTTCATAATCTTTGAAACAGCTTAGAAGTACTGAGAAGCAGTATATTTTAGTGTTTTGAACAATTCCAGTGTTGATCTCAGTGAAAGAAGTCAAAAGTAAGACAAGACGAAAAAAGCTTTCTCTCAGTGAAATAAGTCAAAAATGCACCACTGTGTAATTTTCTGCAAATTCATGAAGTTCAGCTTCATAATCTTTGAAACAGCTTAGAAGTACTGAGAAGCAGTATATTTTAGTGTTTTGAACAATTCCAGTGTTGATCTCAGTGAAAGAAGTCAAAAATAAGACTAAGACGAAAAAAGCTTTCTCTCAGTGAAATAAGTCAAAAATGCACCACTGTGTAATTTTCTGCAAATTCATGAAAGTTCAGCTTCATAATCTTTGAAACAGCTTAGAAGTACTGAGAAGCATATTTAGTGTTTTGAACAATTCCAGTGTTGATCTCAGTGAAAGAAGTCAAAAATAAGACTAACGAAAAAAGCTTTCTCTCAGTGAAATAAGTCAAAAATGCACCACTGTGTAATTTTCTGCAAATTCATGAAAGTTCAGCTTCATAATCTTTGAAACAGCTTAGAAGTACTGAGAAGCAGTATATTTTAGTGTTTTGAGCAATTCCAGTGTTGATCTCAGTGAAAGAAGTCAAAAAGTAAGACAAGACGAAAAAAGCTTTCTCTCAGTGAAATAAGTCAAAAATGCACCACTGTGTAATTTTCTGCAAATTCATGAAAGTTCAGCTTCATAATCTTTGAAACAGCTTAGAAGTACTGAGAAGCAGTATATTTTAGTGTTTTTGAACAATTCCAGTGTTGATCTCAGTGAAAGAAGTCAAAAAGTAAGACTAAGACGAAAAAAGCTTTCTCTCAGTGAAATAAGTCAAAAATGCACCACTGTGTAATTTTCTGCAAATTCATGAAAGTTCAGCTTCATAATCTTTGAAACAGCTTAGAAGTACTGAGAAGCAGTATATTTTAGTGTTTTGAACAATTCCAGTGTTGATCTCAGTGAAAGAAGTCAAAAATAAGACTAAGACGAAAAAAGCTTTCTCTCAGTGAAATAAGTCAAAAATGCACCACTGTGTAATTTTCTGCAAATTCATGAAAGTTCAGCTTCATAATCTTTGAAACAGCTTAGAAGTACTGAGAAGCAGTATATTTTAGTGTTTTGAACAATTCCAGTGTTGATCTCAGTGAAAGAAGTCAAAAAGTAAGACTAAGACGAAAAAAGCTTTCTCTCAGTGAAATAAGTCAAAAATGCACCACTGTGTAATTTTCTGCAAATTCATGAAAGTTCAGCTTCATAATCTTTGAAACAGCTTAGAAGTACTGAGAAGCAGTATATTTTAGTGTTTTGAACAATTCCAGTGTTGATCTCAGTGAAAGAAGTCAAAAAGTAAGACTAAGACGAAAAAGCTTTCTCTCAGTGAAATAAGTCAAAATGCACCACTGTGTAATTTTCTGCAAATTCATGAAAGTTCAGCTTCATAATCTTTGAAACAGCTTAGAAGTACTGAGAAGCAGTATATTTTAGTGTTTTGAACAATTCCAGTGTTGATCTCAGAAAGAAGTCAAAAAGTAAGACTAAGACGAAAAAGCTTTCTCTCAGTGAAATAAGTCAAAAATGCACCACTGTGTAATTTTCTGCAAATTCATGAAAGTTCAGCTTCATAATCTTTGAAACAGCTTAGAAGTACTGAGAAGCAGTATATTTTAGTGTTTTGAGCAATTCCAGTGTTGATCTCAGTGAAAGAAGTCAAAAAGTAAGACTAAGACGAAAAAAGCTTTCTCTCAGTGAAATAAGTCAAAAATGCACCACTGTGGTAATTTTCTGCAAATTCATGAAAGTTCAGCTTCATAATCTTTGAAACAGCTTAGAAGTACTGAGAAGCAGTTATATTTTAGTGTTTTGAACAATTCCAGTGTTGATCTCAGTGAAAGAAGTCAAAAATAAGACTAAGACGAAAAAAGCTTTCTCTCAGTGAAATAAGTCAAAAATGCACCACTGTGTAATTTTCTGCAAATTCATGAAAGTTCAGCTTCATAATCTTTGAAACAGCTTAGAAGTACTGAGAAGCAGTATATTTTAGTGTTTTGAACAATTCCAGTGTTGATCTCAGTGAAAGAAGTCAAAAAAAGACTAAGACGAAAAAAGCTTTCTCTCAGTGAAATAAGTCAAAAATGCACCACTGTGTAATTTTCTGCAAATTCATGAAAGTTCAGCTTCATAATCTTTGAAACAGCTTAGAAGTACTGAGAAGCAGTATATTTTAGTGTTTTGAACAATTCCAGTGTTGATCTCAGTGAAAGAAGTCAAAAAGTAAGACTAAGACGAAAAAAGCTTTCTCTCAGTGAAATAAGTCAAAAATGCACCACTGTGTAATTTTCTGCAAATTCATGAAAGTTCAGCTTCATAATCTTTGAAACAGCTTAGAAGTACTGAGAAGCAGTATATTTTAGTGTTTTGAACAATTCCAGTGTTGATCTCAGTGAAAGAAGTCAAAAATAAGACTAAGACGAAAAAAGCTTTCTCTCAGTGAAATAAGTCAAAAATGCACCACTGTGTAATTTTCTGCAAATTCATGAAAGTTCAGCTTCATAATCTTTGAAACAGCTTAGAAGTACTGAGAAGCAGTATATTTTAGTGTTTGAACAATTCCAGTGTTGATCTCAGTGAAAGAAGTCAAAAAGTAAGACTAAGACGAAAAAAGCTTTCTCTCAGTGAAATAAGTCAAAAATGCACCACTGTGTAATTTTCTGCAAATTCATGAAAGTTCAGCTTCATAATCTTTGAAACAGCTTAGAAGTACTGAGAAGCAGTATATTTTAGTGTTTTGAACAATTCCAGTGTTGATCTCAGTGAAAGAAGTCAAAAAGTAAGACTAAGACGAAAAAAGCTTTCTCTCAGTGAAATAAGTCAAAAATGCACCACTGTGTAATTTTCTGCAAATTCATGAAAGTTCAGCTTCATAATCTTTGAAACAGCTTAGAAGTACTGAGAAGCAGTATATTTTAGTGTTTTGAACAATTCCAGTGTTGATCTCAGTGAAAGAAGTCAAAAAGTAAGACTAAGACGAAAAAAGCTTTCTCTCAGTGAAATAAGTCAAAAATGCACCACTGTGTAATTTTCTGCAAATTCATGAAAGTTCAGCTTCATAATCTTTGAAACAGCTTAGAAGTACTGAGAAGCAGTATATTTTAGTGTTTTGAACAATTCCAGTGTTGATCTCAGTGAAAGAAGTCAAAAAGTAAGACTAAGACGAAAAAGCTTTCTCTCAGTGAAATAAGTCAAAAATGCACCACTGTGTAATTTTCTGCAAATTCATGAAAGTTCAGCTTCATAATCTTTGAAACAGCTTAGAAGTACTGAGAAGCAGTATATTTTAGTGTTTTGAACAATTCCAGTGTTGATCTCAGTGAAAGAAGTCAAAAAGTAAGACTAAGACGAAAAAAGCTTTCTCTCAGTGAAATAAGTCAAAAATGCACCACTGTGTAATTTTCTGCAAATTCATGAAAGTTCAGCTTCATAATCTTTGAAACAGCTTAGAAGTACTGAGAAGCAGTATATTTTAGTGTTTTGAACAATTCCAGTGTTGATCTCAGTGAAAGAAGTCAAAAATAAGACTAAGACGAAAAAAGCTTTCTCTCAGTGAAATAAGTCAAAAATGCACCACTGTGTAATTTTCTGCAAATTCATGAAAGTTCAGCTTCATAATCTTTGAAACAGCTTAGAAGTACTGAGAAGCAGTATATTTTAGTGTTTTGAACAATTCCAGTGTTGATCTCAGTGAAAGAAGTCAAAAAGTAAGACAAGACGAAAAAAGCTTTCTCTCAGTGAAATAAGTCAAAAATGCACCACTGTGTAATTTTCTGCAAATTCATGAAAGTTCAGCTTCATAATCTTTGAAACAGCTTAGAAGTACTGAGAAGCAGTATATTTAGTGTTTTGAACAATTCCAGTGTTGATCTCAGTGAAAGAAGTCAAAAAGTAAGACTAAGACGAAAAAAGCTTTCTCTCAGTGAAATAAGTCAAAAAATGCACCACTGTGTAATTTTCTGCAAATTCATGAAAGTTCAGCTTCATAATCTTTGAAACAGCTTAGAAGTACTGAGAAGCAGTATATTTTAGTGTTTTGAACAATTCCAGTGTTGATCTCAGTGAAAGAAGTCAAAAAGTAAGACTAAGACGAAAAAAGCTTTCTCTCAGTGAAATAAGTCAAAAATGCACCACTGTGTAATTTTCTGCAAATTCATGAAAGTTCAGCTTCATAATCTTTGAAACAGCTTAGAAGTAC